>NC_087087.1:0-317857 GCF_036172545.1 Culicoides brevitarsis | reverse complement strand
TGGTATATTTATTGTCCGAATAACGTCAGCTATTCTTATTATGTACAAATTACTTAATTGATTGTATTACAGTTTGGCCCACATTTATATAAGAGACCATTTAATGTCTTTTGTGTACATGAATTTTCTGGATTAAAATAAACAAGAATGATTTTATGTATCATGTCGTAAATATTTTCTACTTGTTGTTACATGCATTCGCAAAACAAGAGTAAAATATTGGATTAATTTTATTATGGATTCAATTTACGTTTTCACATTAGACACGACTTTTGTTGCACACATCAGGTTTTTTTTGCATGTCTTGCCTGAAATGACGAATGTACATCAATCAATATGCTGTGAGAATGTTGGAGTATTTCTAAGCAAAAAGGGGCATGTCTGTGACGACGTCGAGTTGTGTCACACTGATAATTGGATCAAATTAGAGTAACGTGCAATGGGCATGTGTGTGCGAAATACGAATTTGTGTCGTTTACTCATTAGCATAATTGTTTTAAAAAAATTTACAGCAGATGAATGATTCAGAAGAAGAATCCAATCATACATCTACTGATCAAAAGGGAATACAAAAGAACTTCGGAAGCTCGATTTTTCGTTAACAAACATTGTCTAATCATTTTATTATACATCCATTTATATTTATAAACAAGCGATAAAAAGAACATTCCTCTACCCTAATTGTTTGTCTTAATTGCCGATCACATGGCATGCTAGACAGACGTTCATTCAACATTCTTTCTTTTCCTCTCTTTCATTATCACTTCTATATCGGACATAAACACGATCATAAAATAAAATTAGAGAGTGGCGTGTACGAGCGTCTTGTTTAACATAAAATATAAAATAAAATTCTAAACATTTTATTATAAAAAATGATCTGTAATTGAAGATGAATAGTGTGAGTAAATAAATACCATTCCGATGTGTGTTCTCGAATGGAGTAAAAATAATAATCGTAAAAATACATCAACAGTGCAGCAACAATGAACTGTTATAAAAAAAATTTATAGAGAAAAAAAAGTAGATAACCCTATTAAATATATAATGACACGTTAAATGTGATATGAAAGAACTGAATGATTCATTTCTCGTCTTCTGTCGTCATATGAATGACTTAAAGTTGAAATTGAACAGAGGTCGATGTGAATAAATTATGTGTTTTTTCATATTACAGACGATTCTTTGAGTCTCTAAGCTGTAACGACACGAGTAACACAATGAATGCATGGTTTGATGCATGAGAAAGAGATTAAAATTAATAATTATATATTCCGTGTCTGTCATACAAATCATCATCCAAGCCAACTGAATGGATTTATAACCTCAAAAAATTCCAAAGTTGTTTCCAAGTTGGAAATTTATCGTCGTTTTTGGTACCATTTGGCGATGACAACGCGACATTAGCGTGTCACCTTGCAATTATTTGTCATTCTGAGAAGGCTCCATTCATTTATTCGACTTTCATTTAGGCTTGACTCAATGAATCGCAGTAGTTTCAAACAGTTACAGACAAAACAAATATTTTATTGTTATGAAAAAAAAGGACAATAAAACGTTATAACACATAAATAACGACGAGCCATGTATGCGAACCACGTACGAAGCAACACTCAAATTCTGACGACATTAGGTATCTTTTTCTATTATTACATATTTTTGTTATAACGAAGGAAAAGGATTCTATTTGAATCCCATATTTTATTATTATTTGTGATAAAATCTTCTCCTTGGGACATTAAAATTCATTTAAACGAAAATAATACTATAAAAGACACGTGTAAGTAATGAGCATTCTTTTTCACAAAAAGTATCGTTTTTTATCATAGAACCGATGTCCAATTTTTGACTCGAATGCGCTTCAGTCGTGTATTTTAAACAAAAATTAGGTAAATTTCACATTTTATTTCGTGCACGTGGGCAGATTATTTCATTATCATTACCAACAGTGACAAAATATGAACTAAATGATGATCATTTTGCTGCCATTTTCAGCGTGCTAATCGACTTGTTTGAATTATATTTATATTGGCAAGAGGGAAAATTAACATAACGAAATGAGACAAGACAGGTGATACAAATTATTTTCCATATTTTATATCTCTGTGTGGCTTCGCTCGTGTTATTTCAGATACCGCCAATCAGTTATTGCCATCAAAGCTCGCGTTCCTATTTGTTTAGAGTGTGGATTATTACAATATTGTTTATCATCATGAATTTCATGAAAACAGGCAATGAACTCCATTAAAAGTACGATGATAACGTTTGTCGTCACTTAGAACAAACGGAAATAATAATTTAATTGAATTATTGTCGGTTTTGTCATTGCGTTCATTGTTGATGATTTCATGTTGTAATTGCGCGAAAAGCAAAATTTCTTGCCTGTTGCATGATCGACGCCAAAATTTGTCACACACTTGCCATGTCCTTGACCTTGTATATCGCTCTGTGTGTTCTCACTTCTGTTCTTCCTCATGTTTTTCACAACGACGCACACAAACAGTAAATCTTTTCTCGGTAACTATGCATATTTTAATTGTAGCTTTTGAAAGACGAACATTTTTTTGGCTCTTGCACTTTTTCTTGCCTTGCATTTGTGTTGCAACAATTTATCTTATTGCATTTGCTCTTGCACAAATACGTAAACGAGAGTGTTGAATGCATAAATTTTCATTTGTTTTTTTTTTTGACAATGTTGGCAGAGTTTGCAATGCATTCTTGGGAGATAAGTTCATAATTTTGACCTTTTCGAAGCCATGACAAGGACCATGACACACTAAAAATGGGGATTTATGTGTTTGCTCGTACATTATCTGAAAAATGTAACAACAATTTTTGCACTGATGCAAGAATTTCGCCGCAAGTTGTCAATGTCATAGTAGTTCAAGAAGAAAAATTACCTAACCATTTCCTTAATTTATCTACAAACTTGCATTCAGTGCATGAAAATACCTGAGAAAAGTGTAAAATGCTTTACATACCAATACAATACCATCACGCCTGTAAATTTAAAATACACACAAAAAATCTATAACAAACACTTAGGTCTCTCGTTTTAGTAGATGTATTTTTCTGGCCTACAAGCTAAAAAAAATAATTTTTTATTGGCTCAAATCCAATTCAATATACGATTTTTTCTGTACAAAAATTTCCCATGATGGTACGTGAGCGATGGTATGATGTTTTGAATTGAGCAAAAATGCATGATTCAAACTTATTTTCCAAATAATTCTATTTTATAATTTTTCTGCTCAACTAAATAAAATCTAAAGAGAGAGGACAATATCAATTCTCGTGCGATTTGAATGTCACTAACCTTTGAATTATTTAGTGCAGTAGACAATGACAGACGACACAGAAATCAAAAACAATTTGTAGAGGAAGCAAATATTTAGTTTCGTGCTTTTATGTTTCTATACGAAATTGATTTAGGTCAGTTTCAGTTCATGAAAGGTGTTTGATTACAATAGAGAAGCACATTCTTTTGATAAAATTTCGCTATGTTTTTTATATTTGTTTAAATTAAATTCATTCATAAACATATTAGGTGAAATTTACAATTTTTTTTAATGGAATGATAAAATTTGAAGTCATTGATTTTCATAAAAAAAAAATAAAATTTTCATGTTCCTTCATAAATGTTAAATGAAGTTATTCGTCCCTCATGTAACACATTAAAAAAAAAGTAACTTTAAATTATGCTCTACGGAATTCCGATAATTTGATCTGATTGAACATTTATCGTTAATATTAACGATATTAAGTTAATAGGCAAATAAATTGTTGACAAACTGGATGATTCCATTATTTATTTGTTTATCAGAAGGAAAATACATAAATTTTAAAAATATATTTTAATATTTTATCACTTTATACCAATGTTTTGTCATCAAAAATTGATGCTTCAACTTTTTATGACCTATGTTAATGCTCTCGTCAAATTCATAAATGCATTAAAAAAACAAAGAAAAGTTTTAATTCTCAGACGATCTCATGTGAATGTGTGTGCATGCGTGACTTTGATGAGAAAGAACACTTTTCATGGGAAATTCTGTTTTTATTTTTGTTTTGGTTACTTGTTCATTCTTCGTAAAATGCAATAAAGATTTTTTTATAGTCTTGCAACAAATAAAATTTTAATTTATTTTTGATTTATTTATAATAACTGAGTAAACTTAACAGCTGACGATATTAACTATGTGATGACATTACTTATCATGAAATATTTTAAAAGTTAGAGTAGGTTATGTCGCTCCGATTGCACGATCCTTTGAATAATTCAATTAAATTTTTCATTTGTCATGTTGTCTGTCATGTCAAGGAGGAAATTTCCTTTTTTTCAGTTTAATTAATCATCAAATCGTTCATGTTTCAATTCAAAAAGAGTTTTCCACGAATCCAATAGCAATTATTTTCCATTTAGCCAAGAGGCGAATCCGAACAATCTTCTCAATCGACAAAGCATCAAATGAGCGGCGATTGATTATTATCAATAATGTTGACTTCGACAGACATGATTCTCAGAATTTTCTATAACTTAAGTTGAATAACAATAACCAACAACTGTTTGGTTACAGTTTGTTGCAAAAAGTTTATTAATTAAATCTTGCTAACGGCAGAAATTTGTGGAATCGATTGTTGTGAATGAATATGTACATTTTGAAATCCATTTGAAATCTATTATTTGACACGTTTATTTCTTGAAAGAACAATAGCTTTTAGCTAAGAACGACTCATCATCTCAAGGTCGTCTTCACTTTTATCAACTAAATATGTAATTAAATCTCAAAGTTTTTATGAAGATTCATACTTTTGTTTGGGTTTTATTCACACAAAAAAAAACGATAAAATTTGTTTTGATACCAAACTATTTAGGTCAAGTGCTTCTTCTGGCAATACCGGCGAGTTTTCTTGTTTATTTTACTGATTTGATTTTCTTTCAAGGAAACACTTTTCTTTCGTTCCGCTTCTTTACTTTTAATTAGATAATAAATTGAAAAATTTTCTCGAAACTTTTTTATGAGGCCTTTTCTTTTGATTAAAAATTTTGTTTTATTAAGAAACGATTAAACACGTTTAAGACAAAATTGGGAGGATTTCAATCCATAATGCAAAAGCGTGTATTAGAAACCAAATGATATTAAAAACAACCGAACAAGAGTCGTCGGCAACAGTTTATATATGGAATGAGATGGAATAAAACAACTTTTTAACGTGTCTTCATCGACAATGACTCGTTCGAGATGTAAAGAGCAATGAACTCTGATTCAAACTTCAGTCGAACTGTTGCAAGAATTCCTTTCAAAATTTGTTTTCGATAATAAATGAACAACAATCAATCATTAATTATAACATTAATTATTAATAATAATTTTATGTACATCCAAGATTTTGCGGAGTAATAAATCAATTTTTGATCGAAGCATCAGCAAAATATTGCTTAACTTTTAAAAGAAAGTGTGCAAAAGCTATGAGGAAATGATAGTTACTTATTGTAATTAGATTATAGTTTCAACTTTTGCTGATGTAAATACGAACACACATTGTTAAAGACGACGCCCACGTTTTACTACAACTTGTTTATAACTAAAATCGATAAAAAAAAGTCGATAGTTTATGACAAAGCACGCCTTTGTGCTTCTTTTACGCATGCATTAGTCATTTCTCGTGTAATAGTCAGGAACAATCCCTTCACCTGCTGATGCTTTAAACAGTAGTCGAGTAAACAACAATCAACTTCTTTCAACTTCATTTCTCAAACCGCATTCAATGACCATACTTAATGATGATTTTCGAACGACCGAGAGACGGAGAACATAAATCACAAGCGCAAACAATCTGATCAAAAAATATAAATACAATTCATTATTTTCGTTTTCGTTCACTATTTAGTTGCTCAGCGTGTAAATAGTGTTCGTTGTCGTAGTTTTTGTTGTGTCGTAAAATAAATCAAATATAATAACATAGCATTATTACTGAGCTGAATAGAAATTGTATTGCGGTGATAGGAGAAACGTGATTCGTAACCGTTCAAATACCCTTTTTAGATGAATACTTGAACAAACAGACTACTGCAATCTGCAACAATGTCATTTATCGTCAGTATTGCAATAAAGTTCATGTAGGCAGTATTTATGACTTTACATTTGTTCGAACGTGATCTAACAAGTTCAAAATTTTTTCAATCGAAGAACTTTTTTTTTAACAATGGACAATAACAATCTAAATTCATTTGGAGCGAACGTGTAATTTTCAAAAAAGAGAATATTTTTCTACTTTTAATACGATTTACAATATTTATGGTGACTTTAAATCTCATTATTCAAAAATAAGTAAAATTAATCTGACAAAAAATCTCAAAAAATGAGTCGAATACATATTTTTTTCATTGCTTTGCGGCGTTGCGTGTTCTTTCCAATTCATAACGAATGATCTAGATTCTATTCAAAAAAAAAGAAAGTAATTTAATAAATGATAATGATAATTACAGAGAAGTTGATTATTGCTCTAATGCTTAATGATCCGAACATTTATTATTATTATTTATTAAGATGATTATAACTCGCATTTCCGTGTCTGATTTTAAAATAAATTTTAATTTTTTATTTATTTTTTTTTTCGTTTCAGGTAAGTGACAAGAATTGCAATAAGAAACGCATCTATACAACGTAAATATTACACATATGAGAAACTCGAGAACGTTATTGTTTTACCACATAAGTAGCGTAACCTTGTATTGTCACTATGAATCATTCAATTCAATTACGCGTCTCATTGATTCAATACTATATGAATAAAAAGTGTTCTGATTTTCATCGAGTCGCTCTTTAAATGGGCATGTATGTGATGTCAACTATCCGCCCTGTAATGTTTAACACTTTGAGCGACGACAAAAAAGATGAATATTTTGACACGAACAAAGCCACAGAGTTATCTGCATCGAAAAAACATGTCTGCTTGTTGTTTATTTATTTAAATAAGACCGATAAAATTTAAAAATTTACAGAGAAAGAGAAGATTTATTGTGATAAGTGTTAGACATGCATACACTTTGACTCGTTTTGACTGCTTAACAACATGGTATGCTAAAGTACGGTATAACATAAACAAATTGCATCTGTTACAGAATTTTTTTTTTAGTTTAACATCACATGAATGTTACTTTTCACAAGTTTTGGATTTTTTTTGTGATGATATATGAAGTGCATAAATAAAAAATATTTCGGATAGTTTATTGCAGCGCAAATGCAGTAAGAAAAAAATGCAAAAATTAAGAATTTACAACTTGAAAATAATATTTTGATTTCCAAAAACGAATTTATTTATTGTTATATTTTAAATCTTAATGCATCGAATCAATTTTTAGATATACTTGTGAAATTCATTTCAAACTAAATAATTTTGACTATCTTTGCCGCAACTCTTTCCTGTCACTATTTTCCAAAATATAAATGTGCAATTACTGTAATAACAATAGCAATACAGCAAAAAAATACAATGCAATGCGGATATTAGGTGCCATTTTGGCGATGAAATTGTAAAAAAAAAAGAAAATATAAAACTTTTTTGTGACGTACCATATTCGTAAAAAAAAAGTCTACTTAGCTATATGCATATTAATATAACTTGCTATTGAATAAGTTTGCCGTCATATTTTTTATAGAAAAAATAAATCAAAAGTGCGAAAAAAGAAAGAAACATCAATTATAATCAAATCTTACCCTGATTTCATTCACAAAAAGATTGTCGTCGGAACGTAAAAAAAAATTTTTTTAATTAAATCATAAATTTAATATTTATATATATTTTTTTATTATCATCATCATTGTTAGTCAAGTCGTGCATGACGTTCTTTTAATATTAACGAATCAAATTGATTTACAAAAAGAAATATTTTTACCTGTGTGTCTGATTTATAAATGTTTGACACAATGATGGTTTTTTTATGACGACATTGTACTCGAATATAGAAGTGAGATGTCATTTTACTTTTAAATATTTCTCGTTTTTATTTTTATCAGCATTCATGCATGTGACCCGAGCAATGTATTTGGCTTAATTCGTGCATTGTTTGTCTTCTTGTCGAATCACGTGTAGAACGATTTGCTTTGATTTGATTATTTACAACTCGTGGCGATAGACGACGTGTTAATAGTCGAATTTTGTCATCTTTCAGTTAGAACAACATTGACATGCGGAACAAGAGATTCGTGAAAAGGCATTCAATACGTTCAAGGTTAGTTGATGGAGCTTCAGTTCGAAAAGAATTTGGATGCATTTTTTTGCCAGATGTTTTTTGTTCATTGACAATTGTCATGTTCGTACGAGCACGTACAAAATACTGATAAGCTTCTCTCGTTTTTTTTTATCTCTTTATACATGGCATTATTATGTACTGAAGATGCATTGAAAAATAACACAAACGGGATTTTGAATTAGATTTGTTTTCATTCAAAATGCAAATTTGATTGTGTCTGACTGTTATTGTTGTCTAACAAACATGAAGCTCATTTTGTGTCGTGAATTGAATTGAAGCTGAAGAAACAGGCCTCCGTTCTTGTCAATTCTGAAAAATGAATCATAACGTGATATGCATAAACTTGCCTTTCTTCCTGTTAATGTAATGAAATTGTTCAGTAGTTGCTTTCAACTTGAAAAAAGTAGTTCATTTCAAAGAGCTCCCATAAGAAAAATGGCTTTGCGATCGCAGGCTCGAATTATCAAATCCTGTCTTTTCATTACCAATACTTTATGTCTCGTGATGAGTTTTGCTTGTCTCATCGTTGCAAGTTTTATTTTCATCAAGCACGGTAATGTCCATCATTTACCAAAAGGAATTGATTCGTATTCTTTAGCATATCTCCTCCTATTCGGCGGGATGATTACTTTCATCTTTTCCTCAATTGGTACATACGGAACATGGCGCGAAGTGTTTTGGATTCTTATGGTATATGCATTTTTCTTGTTTTCTCTCGTGTTTATTCAGACATTTGTCGTTGGATACACTGTTCATCACAAACACGAATTTGTCGAAAAGCTTTCAGAGTTCGTGCATGAAGAGTTTGGCAATGGATCAACGACGCCAAATGTAGAAGTTAATTACATCCAAAACAAATATCAATGTTGCGGTATTGATGGAATTCGTTTTTGGCATTTGGAAGAAATACCGCAATCGTGTTGTGAAAAAGGCGCAAAGTGCGAAAGTCGTTTTGCTTGGAAAACAGGATGTTTAGAGGCTTTGTTGTCATTTTACACAAAATTTCGAAACTATTTTTGTGGCGTAAGTTTGGGATTGATAGTTTTTGAGTTATTTGCATTAATTGCTTCTGTTATCCTTGGGCGTGAAATCACGCGACAAAATATGATGTATGAACCCATTCGTTAAATGATTAAATAAATGTGACTTTTAATCGACAAACTTCCGTTGATTTCTTTCTTCCTTCTTTCAGTCTTTAATGACGTTAGTAATTCCCCGTTGAACAAAGTGTCAACAGCATGAATAAAGAAAAAGTCTTAAAAATTTTCGTTCACTTTATTTGGTTAAGTACAGGCCTTATGTTTATCACAATTGGAGGTATAAATTATTTTCAAGCGCATCATATGCAAAAAGTTCTTCCATTGGATTCTTTAAATCTGGAAGCTGCGAGTTACATAATGATGTCTTTTGGATTAATTATAACTATTTTGATGACATACGGAACAATAATATCCTTCAAATCAGAAAATTTTTTACCTTTGTCTTATGGAATAACGATAATTTTCATAATTTTGATGGAATTGACAATCGCTTTTACTCTATTACATAACAAGAATGGCAAAATTGTTAATGAGAAAATTTCTATCGAATTTCAAGAATATTTTAAGAAACACACTGAGATAGTGCAAAATAACTTACATTGCACAGATGATTGTCTTTCGTTACTTTTAGACGAAATTACAGGACAAAAGCGAGGATTACATTATATCTCAGCAGGATTTGCCCTCATTCAACTTTTGAATTTGATGTTTGTCGGAGGCGTTATCATGCAGTCAGCAAAAAAGGAGGAAACATTCTATAAGTTGTGATAAAATAATAAAGTTAGCTATTTCCTTTCTGATATAAAACTTTTTTTTTCAAAGACATGGGAAGGGCAGTTTTTTTCTTTACCTCATCCAATACAGTCATGGAAGTTTTTGACGGGCGCAACGAAAAAGTTCGTATCATCATCTTCATATTGAGCTTTATTTGGTTCATATTTGGATCTGCTTGTATGCTTATTGGAGGAAAAAATCACGGCATTCTCTTCAATTCTGAGGAAAAGTATCATTTGAATGACATCGAACTCAGCGGTTTATCCATATCTCTTATTCCAATTGGCTCTCTTGTTGTATTCGTTGCCTTTTTTGGATGCTGTTTCGCCATCAAGGGATCTCGTCGAATGACCTTTGCCAATTTTTCGGTATTGTTTGTGTTAGCATTCATTAAATTTGTCATTGCTTGTTACTTATATCATCGTTTTTCCGACACGAATCTCCAAATAACTGTTGAGCGTAGCTTGGGAGAAACGTTGAACAAAACTATTTTAGAAAAAGTTTCTGATCGTTACAAACATGAGAATTCGTACAAGTTTTCCGAAATGGTTATTTATGAACAAGTAGTACACCAAATTCACTCAAATTTGAGTTGTTGCGGTTTAAATGGAACAAGTTTTTATCCAAAAACAAATATTCCGTATTCGTGCTGTTTCAACACTTCACAATTGACTAAATTTGACAAGTGCCCAGATGATAGAGACAAACATGAAAACGGGTGCATTGATAAAATTTTACCAAAAATCGTTGAAGCAAAAACCTCTTTAGCCAACTTTTTAATGACAGTTTCAATTTTGGAGTTCATTATTGGAGGAATTGGATTTTTCATTACAAACGATATAAAAGACGTTTAAAAATGTATTTTTTTTTTCATAAAATGATAAATAAATAAAATTACTCATTTGTTAGAACATTCAGGAAATTTTACTTTTATGATAAGAAAAATGTCTTATTTCCTTTGTTCTTCAAGATATAAAATTCGAGTTTTTATACCATTTATTATTTGAGATGTGTTTTCTAACAAAGATCACAAAAAGTACAAAAATTGCGATTTACAACTGATATTTTTGATATCATTTATAAACACTACTTCAAAGTTTGTGATTTTCTATTGAAAAAGTTTCATGTTGTCGTGATATATTTTTTTTTCGATGAAGGATGCGAACAAAGAGAATGATTCTATTTCGAAGAAGGATGCATACAACGTGTCAGTAACTATTTGCAAGACAACTATTCTATGTTGCTCTGTGGTTTTTGGCATTGGGCAAGTCATTTTTATCGTTTTCGCAACGTTGCACGTCAAAAAGTTGATCAAATAACAGTTTCCGGCGAATTTTTTGTGAGTAATCGAATAAAAAACTCAAGGCATGAGTCATGACAATAAAGCATAACATTGAAAAATCTAACACAAAAATTGATACAATTTTTTTCTTCTATTTTTTTTCTTACATGCATTCGCACGCACGCAAACAACAAAAGAAATATAATCTCCGATCTTGACTAGACTATTCGACGTGCATTTGTTGAATTTTTATTCATTCACGGTTCGCTTGTTTCGAACTTTTTTTCATAAAAAAAAGATTGAAATTGCCGAATTGTGGATTTCTGAGAAAAAAGGACGTTACTTGGTTGGGTTTTCGTCATAAATGTCAACACACACCCGAAAAAAAAAAAATGAGTAATTATAAGTAGCAAGAAAGAATAATGAAGAGTTTGCCAAGCACGTACGACAATTTAAGGCTGTTTGTGATGAAACACGTTCCAATTTCTTTTCTTCCTCCTGATTGTTACTTAACATTGAACGACGGCAAACATCAATAATAATTCTTAGAACTGCAGAGGATTTGTGTCGTTTTGTTGTTGATGAAAAACGTTTGCATTACAGAACAACCTTGATAGAATTTCATATTCATCATTATACGACTTTTCTTTCATCATCGAGTCTCAGAGATTATATTGAAGCAAACTATTCACCTAAATGTTGACATTGGCATAAAACATAACGTGCGAATGATAACACGTGACAACGTGTTGTATGAATCTGAAAAGACAAAAAAAAAAAGATTATCTTCGAGATAATAATATTTAGCACAAAAAGCGGCTACTTTTCTTATCTAATCGACAAACACTTTTGACTCGAAGTTTTATCTTGCGTAAGCAGGCATGAGCATGCAAAAATTAGTGCATTATCTTATCGTTCTTTATTTTCGATGAACAGCTCAGTAGGTCGTTTTGATGATTGTTTATTTATTCAGATCGACCCAAACAAAAAATAAATGATGACAAATTGAAACTTTTAACATAAAACAGATTGTATTGGATTCTACCATCAAAATATGCAACGACAGATATTTATTTCTCTGTATACAAACTCATAAAATTCACTTTCAATATCACGGTCATGTCTATGAGGTGTTTAAAAAATAATCTCAAGTTATATTTATTTATACAAAAAAATAAAAATATACGATGCCAAGATGTGCTGTTTATGCACGCGTTAGTATTTGTGCTATATTTAAACTTTAATTGACACACAAATAATCTCTCTCGATTAGATTTTCTGCGATCGAATGTGAAGGCGTTCGTTAGTACCTACAGTTCAACAAAGAATGATAATTTTGATATCTCTGTTCCGTCATGTGTTTTTCTTCTGTAACGCAGACATTATTGACGGCACTTGAATGCGGAATGTTTTTGTTTATGCAATAAATAATAAAATGAAATAAACAAGAATCTGTAAATTGACAAATTAGTAGAAAGTACGTCGTTTGAAGGAAGATTTAATACTCAGAGACAATGAAATGCTTTTGTAATTAAAACGTGACGTGCTGAATGAAGACGATCCAACTATGAAAGGAAAAGAAATAGGAATATTTTACAGGTCAGAAAACATTCGCTTTCAAATAACGAGAAAATATTCATTTTTCTGAAAATTTATCACACGAATAAATTAATGGAACGTACCAACTTTGGATATTTTTCATCTATGAACATGAACGTTTTTCATAAAAATATTTTCAAATGTAGGATCAACTTTTGAATTTCCCAAAAACTCTTCATTTTCTTCCTTCTATGCGTTTGAAAATGTCTAAAATGACAATGTGAAAAAATATATATTTTGAAAATAGTATATTGTTGTCAAAAATACTTACATTTATAATCATTTTTAACCGAATTTTTCATTTAGAATTTTCTCAATTTTTTTCCAATTTCGTCGATTGTCATAAAATTCCGATAAGATCCTCTTTGAACGTATTTGGAAACCTGTTGTTGTTTGTTCGTTGCTCCTCTACTCGTTACTTTGTTTAATCAATATGGAAATTTATTGTTGAGACTTGTGGAAAATTGTGCGTCACTGTTTTATGATTTCTTTTGTGTATTTTCTCTCCTCTTGTATGTCATTCTCCTTTGCGAAACGATCTTTCAGTGTTACCGTCTGTCATTCACTCCTCGCATAATTGAATAGTTTTGTGTATTCTGTTATGTTTGTGTCTTCGTTCTTGCTCTTATTATTGTTAATATGCCTACATTCTTCTTTTTATTTTTCTCATCATCCTGATGAAAGACTATTTCACACTTGAGCAGAATTTTATTCGTGCAAAAGTTCAAGCGAGAACATTTCAGTATTGAATATAGTGCAAAATGATGACAATTTCTATGGCAACATTCGCATCAAGGACAATGTGAGAGAGATGGAAAAGAACGTATCCCTATAATTTTAAAACAATTACAATGCATCATGACACAATTTTACAAGAAAAAAAAATGAATATCATCACAGATGTTCTTTTAGGTCAACATCAAACATGAGAGTGATAATAATAGTTATTATACATTATTATTCTTCGTTTCAAGGTTTTCTTCGATATTTCTTGTTTTAAACTTATGCATTGATATTATGTTCCCGATTCTTGTTTTTTTTTTGTAAAGAATGATATGAATGACGTTAATGTTATTAATTGATGAGCTGTATTTTACGTTCAAAAAAGGATTTTGGTTTGAACCAAGTTTTAAAGTAGTTCAACCTATTAATTATGAATGAAAATTATTGTATTATTATCATTTTGATTTCTACGTAACAAGGAAAATTGTGTCAATTCGTGTTCGTGTCTGACGTAGACGAATAATACTATTTTTTGGTTCTAATTCTATTTTTGTTTTTCTTCACGAAGTGCCTGAATAATTGATGGAAGCATTTTTCACACCTACATTAACAGAATTCGATATTGAACAGACATTTTTTCAAGAATGTTTCTTCCGTATTTCTTTGCCCTATAATTGAATTTTGAGACAAAACAGAACTGGATTTAACTAAACTTGACTCATAATTAAAGAATTTCAATAATTCTAACAAAACAATCATTTAACTTGATTCATGGCATGTTAGAATTTTCAACATATTACAAGTAATGCATATGTGTATACATACATGTAAGAAAATTCATTCGATAATTATTCAATAATTACAAAAAAATATTATCTATGACATTGATCAACACACATCAGTAAGTTTGTTTGCACGTGCGTTTGTCGACACATCTTCATACAGTAAAGCAAAATTTTTTTTTTGCCGGTTACTTATAGAACTAATGAGCAATGATTTAATACCGCGATGATGTATAAATGTTAGTTTCCTGCTGAAAATGTGTATTTCTCACTTTAAATAGTTTTGAATTCACAATTGAACGCGATGCGTTGCTGTGTCTCATTGAAAAGAAAAAAATGCTTCATGTGAGTTTGTTTAAATATCTCATGAAGATTTAAAACGCAAAAAAAAAAGTTAAATTACAATCAATTACATTACGTCGTTTTTTTTTATAAATTTATCAGTTTATGGAAATTATTTTCACATCTATCATGAAAGTGTTGAAAGTATCAAGTCAGGTGCAAAGTCATTTCCTTTCAAGACAAGATCATCCTTGTTTTTGACAAAAAAGTGAATATTATATCGAAAAATATTTTTTAAAGGAAAATCTTAGTCACTATAGCTTATCTTATCGAATAGATAGACTTTACAAACAAATACAATTTTTTTATAAATAAACGTCGGAAATTACATTTCCGTTTATTTCATTATTATTTATATTTTTATTCAATATGTATCCCAATAGACCTTTTTCCGTTAGTAATCGAAATGGAAAAAAAAATTTACACATAAATAAAGTCACCAATGTGCAAACGTAGTAAGAGAGAATTGAGAGAAATGTACCTGATAAAAAGTAATTAAATAATAAATAAATAGTAAAACTGTTGAAAACATCGAAAATTCTTACTCGAAAGCTCGAACGTAAAGTAAAAAGGGGGCGCATTTTCGTCACGTCTATATTCTTATCGTTATTTAGCTTCGTTACAAGCTCCATAAATCTTAATTTTTATGTTTTTGTCCTTTGATGATGACTTTTTCATTCTTAAAAGGAAAAATGTTACCTTTTATTTATGTTAACACGCATATCATTTCAAATGCCCACACAATTTTCCTTTTTTGATATAATTTCCAATTAAGCCTATTTTTAACTTTAGTTTAGAAGTCAGACAAACAAACGAACGTTTTTAGCAACAAGGAGTCTCGCAATTATTTCTATTTTTAATTTTTACATTTATAAAGCAAAATATCGATAAAATAGTCTCATAATGATATCCTTCATTCGTTAAGCGTTCATCCAACTTTGATTTCAAATTTCTGATCTCCATTAAAGTTGTTTTTTATTCATTGTGTAATAAAAAATAAAAACAACTCGAGCACGCCTCTTAAAAGAGCAGTTGTGAACGCTATTTAAACCGCACTTTTTTATTATTATACAACACTTAATAATAACACAACTCGTTACAAAATTTTAAAAGAAATGATGTTTTCTTAATCCCCTTGTTTGAGTATGTAGCAAATGTTATTTAAAATGTACCGAATGCCAATTTCAATTATTATTATTTTCATAATAGACGTGCGTACATCTATCATATTTTATGTCTTTGTAAGCACAAATCCCGTTTTCGAACGTACTTACAGTAATAAAACAAAAAAAAAATATCATGAATAGAAAGTGAAAGCAAGCAATAATTTGATACATCATCAACATCAACGTATTGCCGTTTTTTTCTTTTTTTTTTCTTGAATATGATTATTATTCGGTATATGGAAAGACAAAAAGCTACTGGTTATGTTACGATGCGTAAATAGCAATAATAATATACAACGGCTTTGAAAAATAATAATATGACAAATATGCAGAGACCAAGTTCAACGTCGTCGTTTCTTATGTATGCACTTGAAACAGATTGACGATCGAAATGAATTGTTTGTATGAAATTGAAAGAAACATGAATTTTAATCATGTACTTTTATTGTGTATGCAGTGAATAACTTTAAAGAATAATAATAAACAAGCGACGTAATTTGATATATTATTCAAAGAGGTGTGACAGAATATTCTTAACATTAGCTGTATACTTCATTCAAGCAAACATGCAAACGGAAATTTTTTAACTTTTAACTAACTATATTTTTTGTTTGTTCTTTTTCATTGCAGGTGAGTTGTACAAACATCGAAGCTCAGTTCTTTAGAGAAACAACAGTAGCTGAAACTATTGCTTTGTTCCAAAGTATACAAAAACTGGTTAATACATACATATAAAAAGTATCAACAAAGAGTACAAAGAGATAAAAATCTATTTTAAATTAGCTCCATTATTGTTGTTGCTACAATTGGCGTTATTAGCTTGCTTGTCGCTCACTTACGGAGATTCCTTTTAATTTCAATTCATCACGACTTTATTGATGAATGGGCAGAGATGAAAGCCTTTTTTCGCA
The DNA here is from genome assembly GCF_036172545.1 of Culicoides brevitarsis. Lineage (NCBI taxonomy): Eukaryota > Metazoa > Arthropoda > Insecta > Diptera > Ceratopogonidae > Culicoides > Culicoides brevitarsis. The sequence goes on along the minus strand of NC_087087.1, from coordinate 300,981 downwards.
AATTTCGTTCTTCGTTTATTCGCAGTGTGAATATCAACAAAGACAGACAACAATAATAATAAACAACAGCCACGCAAAATTTCACACACCTTCTAAAATTAAAGAAGAGACAATATAATAAATGATTCAACGACATTCCATAAAATGCTTTAAAAAAATATGAAAATTACAATAATTCTGAATGAAGCGAAATATTTTGCGCTAAAAATTATATAGTTTTATGAATATGCATGAAAAAATGAAATAATGTGCAATAATGATCGTACTTAAGACAAAAAAAGAGCAACAACTTGCATATATTAACTTGAAAACAGTGAAACTCTTAACAGTTTTTTGTGAAATTTCTTGACATTTTACGCTTGCCAAAAGACAATTTTTAAACCTGCGCCTCGTCACGCCTCTGATTTTACATATATGTATTATTATAACTCGTGGCATGTTCACGCATACTAATTTAAGCTCACATCACGATTCATTTATCTGTTTTACAAACAAAACAATAAGATAAGGTGCGTTTTAAATAAATAATAATAAGCAGAATTTTGCATACACACCAAATATTTACATGCATTTTTGGCTATGCCATGAGAATTTCCAATAACGTTCAATTACAACAACAACAACTAACGAGCAAATAGAATGCATGACATTGTCCTTGGCAAACGGACAGGTTATTCATTTCCTTATATGTATAACTTGAATGCGCATCACTTGTTTCGTGTGTTTGTATCCCTGACTGCAAATTTAATTTTAATTTTATTACATTTGAAATTGTAATGAAATTGCTTGACCATTACTTTGTGGCTTTTATTTTCAATTTTGTTTCATCATATGGGAGCGAGATACTTTTGGTTAATGAAACGCCTCGTGTGTCGTTGTTGCATCTCTTGAGACCAATATTCAATCAATTAGCATCAGATACGCGTGTCAAATCCGATGACAGACTTAATTTAAATTACAATTTTTTGTTGTTTATACTTTAATGAGATAATCGAAATTTCACAACACTTTTTTGGCAACATTATTCGAAAAGAGGAAAATATTTTCAATAAATAAATAAATAAAATAAAAAAAGATTTATCGCAATTTTTAACAGCATAATTTAAATCGCCAGTTAACGAGTTATAATTAACAAACCCGTCACACATTTCACTTTTAGTTGTGATGATAATGATTAAAAATCTGGTCCAATATAAACTTCCGTCATGTGTCTCGTGAGGAATTGCCGGCAGTTGAAAACGACATGGTATGGCGTCAGAAATTTTTGTTGATTGTTTGCATTGACAAGTGAAGTTTTTTTTTCTTTCGACGCGTTATCAATCATTCAGTATTTTGTTTACATTTTGACAATATTATGACTAAATTTTGTAAAATAAGTATAAATATTGACATTGATAAGGACACAAATCAATTGATTGAGAATCAATAAAAATTTTCTGTCGCGTCTCTGAATGCGAGTCCATTAGCAAACTTTGTATTTAGATGTTTTGCGATGACACAAATAAATCGGAACATTCGATAAATAAATAAAGAATAAAAAATAGCAATATCATGTCATGCTTTTATAAGCAGACAATTTCACCAACAATGATAATCGACATAACTTTTATTTTTTACAAATAGAAAACTTTCGATGACACAATTAATGTTATATTTATTGTACATGCTCATTACATGTCAAAATACCTCAGGTGCGTAATGTTATATATATTAAAATGTTTCTACATCAATCATATGGGTTTTTAAATTCCCATTTCGAAAGTAATTTATGTGATTTTTGTTCGCTCTCTGAACATTTTTAGCTGTTAAAAATTCGTAATTTACAAGTTTAATTGTTATTGTTGGGTTTTTGTTTTGTGAACAAAAATTGATATTGTTTGTACGCGTGCAACAATAGTTAATGACGTGGTTAAGTTGCGGATTCATGTAAATGATGTGCGAGATAAATTTATTTTTTGCGGATATCAACAGTGAAATATTTATTTACCTTATGAACCATCAAAAAGACATCCAAAGTAGTTTTCCATACTATTTCAAGCTTAAAAATCTTCAAATATGCTTCCAAAGTCAAAATTACGTATTTTTTACGTAATTTATATTTTTCAAATTTTAACCTTATGAACCATCAAAAAGACATCCAAAGTAGTTTTCCATACTATTTGATGAATTTCAAGCTTAAAAATCTTCAAATATGCTTCCAAAGTCAAAATTACGTATTTTTTACGTATTTTATATTTTTCAAATTTTAACCTATGAACCATCAAAAAACATCCAAAGTAGTTTTCCAAAGCTTGAAAGTAGTTTTCCAAAATTTACTATTTTTCAAATTTTAACCTTATCAAAAAGACATCCAAAGTAGTTTTCCATACTATTTGATGAATTTCAAGCTTAAAAATCTTCAAATATGCTTCCAAAATCAAAATTACGTATTTTTTACGTAAAATTTAAGTATTTTTTTACGTATTTTTTATTTTTTAAATACTATTTTGACAAAATTATTCACATGAACGATTTTTTTTTCCTTCTTCATGTAGAAAATATTTTTTAATAATTTCATTAAAACTAAAATGTGATTAATTTAACAAAAAAAAAAAAAAAATTGAAAAATATATATTATATACTTTATTGAAGCATAAACAATAGGAAGTCATTTATTGTTTTTTTACTTGATTTCTTTTACGACACTTATTTATTAATTTTGCAGTGTTGTGCAATAAAATGCATCAAAATCATTCGCATTTCTGATTGAACTCCAATAACTACTGTTTAGAAGAAACAATGGAAAAAAGAGATCATTAAAATGTAGCAAAGTTAAAATCACAAAAGAAACGAATAAGTAGGCGAAATATGTTTGTTTAATAATAATAATAAACATGCGACTCGAGTTCAGTCAACTTATAATTGTAAAAAGAAAATGAATGAAAAGCTTTTTCTGTGCTATATTAGAGAAATACATTTGTAGGAAATAACACCTTAATTACCATCACAGGTAAACTAAAATGGGGGAAAAAATAGGTTACACTTCTGTTTTTGTTTATTATTCATTTAACAAAACAACGCGGCGTCTTATGATAGAAGTTTTCGATAAAGCCTTGCAAGCAATTTTTGAACAGTCAATCAATATTTTGTTTTAAAAGAAACCTTATTATAAAAGGGAGTTCGTATGTCGTGTTTGATGAATGGAAATTGAGAAGAAATGTACTTTTTTCTCTTTGTTTGTTATGTAAATTTGTAAACAACATGTCGTGTGTGTAATAAAAAGCTGCTGATGAAAGAGGAAAAAAATAATTTGGCATAACGAATTTAATGATGATGAAAACGAAATTTTCGGAGTAATTCTTGAAAAAAAGTACCTTGAATGTGAAATATATACTACAAAAATGTGCATGAGAGAAAGTATTTTTATTTTTGTGATGAAACGACAAGAAATTACGCCGATTAAATAATTTGAAGAGGAGACGACGAAAGTTCAATGTAACTCTATATCATTCTACATTTGTATCGACGCCATGCGTTAGTAGACTCAAGACTCAAATATCAATAAATGTAATAAATAATCGCTATCTGTTTGTTATTATGATTCAAAAGGTAATTTACAGATCCAATTCGGATGATTATTTATTGCACATTAGCACTTGATTACTGTTGAAGCTCGTTTGTGTTTCTGAGTAAATGAATGAGCAAACAGAAGGTAATAATGCATTTCGCTAATATAATAAATTGATATGCAAATCCGTAACATATGAAATTACGGGCGCCAGTCTGCTACCTTGACTAATAGTATACTTTTCACTCCCCCTCAATAATAATGAATTGAAAGTATTTCTCTTGCTGCAAAAAATGCATTTATATTTCAACCCTGTATAATTGCTTTGTTTTCCTGACGATATTTAAAACTTTTAAAAACATGTTTAAACTTTTTTCTTTTCAGATTATTTTATTGCGATTAAAATTAAGCTTTTCTTTTCTCTTTTTCTTTTTCAGACTATGTTCCTTAAAAATTACTCGATTATCATTAATGACGCCATTGCCGCCTGATTTGACGTCACTTTCGTTAGCTGTTAAAATGCAAAGCTCAAAACGTACTTTACGATCACACGAGATTCCCGTGCCACAAATTATCACGCCGCAAGGAGGAGGAGGAAATTTCGCTGGCTTACAGCAGCAACAGCAGCAGGTTCTGCAATCAAATGGCATTGGAGCTGAGTTACGGAGTCCCCCATTTTTCGAGACAGATTTAGATCTGCATTTTAGTTTACAGTATCCGCATTTCTTGAAGAGAGACGGAAACAGGTAAGTGCACATCATGTGAATGAATCTAGATTGTCATTGTTAATAATATGATTATATTCTTTTGAAATATAATTGAATTACGACGACAAACAATGTTTTTCGTTAGGATTTGCTAATAAGCTATAATAGGAAGCTTATTACATTACGCTCTGAGTTTCCCCTTTTTTTCAGTTAGCTTCATCTCTTTCATATTTCCTATGTTTTAGGTTACTAATACTATTACAACGACGCAAAAAATACAAGTCGAGGACAATATTAGGCTATAAGACATTAGCAGAAGGTGTGATACGAATGGATTACGTTTTGCAAAAATCTGTAGACATGACAGTTGAATTAATAGCTTCTGGCAAAGCAGGTCGACAAGGATTAAGTTTGGCGACAGTTCGAGCAACACAAGTTTCATCTATTCCCGTTGATGCTGACAATAAAAATAATAACAGTGTTGTAGTTGCTCGTAAGTTATTTTATTATTTTTTGTTTTCTTTTAATATATTCTAAAAATACAACTTTTTATAGTTCAAAATGATTATTCTGACGAGGATGAAGAACCAGATTTTAGCTCAAATGAAGATAATGACGATCGTTTGGATCGTTACAAACGTTCATACAACGGAAAAAGGTCAAATTACTGTAAAATGGGGTTGTCACAGGGAGATGGCGACGCAGATGATGGAAATTTAGCCAAAAACGAAGGAGACAGTGACAGTGAACTTGATAATTTTGGAAGTGAACGTAAGAAAGGAGGACGTGCGAAATTCAATCGAGTAAGTTTTTGTCTTTCATTTGTGATAAAAAAAAACATTCTCAAAAATTATGAAATTTTTCAGCGAAATTTCAAACAAAAGATAGTTGCTCTCCTTAAACGTTTCAAAGTTCCTGATGAATTGGAAGGCGATACAGGAGGCAGAGGGCATGCGACACTCGGAGGCGAAAGAGATCTTGATGCACTCTTTCAGGAATTAGAATCCTTATCGTGTGGCGAAGAATCGGGACAAGATATCGACAGCATATCTATTGGATCAACGCCAAAACCATCTCTTCGACCATTCTTTACGTCATCCCGACAAGTTTTGCATGACAATACAGCAGGTTAGTTGCAATGAAATTTACTCTCTTGTCTTGTTAATATTTCATTATCATCGAAAAAAGTATAATAATCAAGTTAATAATGAAGCATGAATGTTTCTTCTTCAATTAAGTGAAAACTTCGTGTGATTTTTTTCTTTTAAAATTTAAAGAATTTTTGCATTTTTTTTTTGCTGCTGATGATATTTTATAAAACTTTTAATTTTTTGTGCATGGCTTGATTCTTGATTCGATAAATATTTGTTTTACAGAAGTTTGGGAACGAAATGCATACAATGACTTTATACAAAAAGAGTACAATCCAAACAAATGGGATTATTCTGGAACAATTAACAATCAGATTACGTCAAACGATATTAATGCGATTAATAATAAAAAATCATCGCCTGTTAGCTTAGGTTTGTATTTTATTTTGTTTTGTTTTTTCTGTTAGATTTTTCGCACTTGTCACAAATGGGTCTAAAAATAATCCTTGTTTGAAAAATCCTTTTCCTAAATAATGAAACTGACATGAATGTATCCTTAAGATTTTGGTTAAAGTTGGGTTTAATGGTAAAAGCATTTGGTATTTATTTTGAATTTCCATAGATAATATTTGTGCATGTGCATGTTGCTTTTTTGTAGAGAAATATAATATTCTGTTATTTCCTTTCATACAATTGGTTAACCATTAAGTTTCTGTTTGAGAAGTAAAATTTGTCGAATTTGCTTTTATATTTCCAATTTTTTCCTCATTAGATCGAAGCGGCGAATGGAAAAACGACAGCTCCGGAAACGAAGGAGCTCCTTCAACAGATCCTGACATTCCAAATGCTACACAACAATCGGAACAAATTGCTGCAAGTCCTCCGAAAGATAGTAAAGAAGGCGGCGGAGATCGTCGATCTCGTCTTTTCCGTACTTCAAGCAGTACGCCGAGCAACAAGAAAAAGCAATCACTTAGTTTTAGTATATCCAGCAATGATCAACAACAGACATTGCAACAACAAATCTCATCAGCATCATCACAATTTCCGCAAATGAAATCTAACGCAATGTTAGATGCATGTCTTTCACCCACAAATGTTGAACCGCGAAAAACTTTATTGGATCAGCTTGCGAAAATATTTAATATGGAAATTAGCATATTACCTGATGTCGTTGTGCTTGTAGGTCCTCAAGAAGCGCATGGAGGAGGAATTTTGTCTCCAAAAGTGAGTGAACTACTGTCACGAACATTCAAAGTTACATTTTCTCCTCAAAACACGGCGGAGATTAAAGCTATTTTGACTGCATTGATGAATAAGATTCAAAAATAGTGAGTATTTTGATCAATAAATTTAAAAATTTCAAATAAAAATTCTAAATTTTTAGCTGTAATTCAAACGCAAAACCGCCAAATACAATAAAAGTCGTGTTAGTTGGCGGAGACTGGTTACAAGGTGCTGTTTTACGACATTACGTTGATCTCTTGGGTGTGAGACCTCCAGATTGGGCAAATCATATTCGTTATTATATAGTTCCTATAGGTAAATAATTTGAAAATTTTTGAAAATCAAACTATTTTTCAAATTTAATTGTATAAAATTTTCAGGATCTTGTGCTATCGCACGATATTTAAGTTCAATTGACACAACATACGGTTCCTTATTTGGTACGGAAGTTTGGCAACAACTGTGCGAGCGAATCGCAACTTTGGATGCGACAGATACCAAAAACGACGGAATTGAAATAACGAATCGTTTGCATAAATATATTTACTGTAGCGGGCCATGTACGCAAGTGCCAATCGCTGAAGCCATGGTTAATTATAAGGATGAAGATTCGTGCCAAATATTTGTACCATTTATAAGTGTAAGTTAGTTTTGATCTGTTACAATGCAGAGTATAATGTTACAAATCCATTTTAGGATGTTAAATTGACATGCATTGATCCGAATGTTTTGTCATTGGATATGGATGAGTCTCTATCAACGAGTATTTCGCAAACGGGAACACAAACTGCTTCCGGAAGTCCTCCACAAAGCGGGCGAAATTCTCCTCCAATGCCAAGTACGCCATCATCTGCAAATAATACACAAGAAGCTGTTGAATTACAAATCGATTATTGGCCAATTGCGAGACCTATTATTGAAGGGCGTGAAAAGGGTCAAACGAAAGACAAGGATCAAGGCAAAAATAGTATAAAAAGTACTTTTAGAAATTTACAGGTAAAATTTTTCATCCATTGTTTCAGCATTCGCTTTATTAAGTGTTTTTTTCCGATAGGTATGGCGTTTACCGCCATATCCGTTGACAGGAGAGATATCAAGTGGACTCACGCTGAGCTATTCAACCAAAGAAAAGAAACAGAAGAGTAAGTTTTGAACTTTTTTCTCTTGTTTTGTTTAAATAACGCACAATTTGTTCCCAATTCACTTCACTCGCCTCATTTAAAAGATGTCATTTTCAATTTATCTCCTTCTTCGTCGACATCATTTTGCAAATGAATACTAATATACACCCCATAGAGAGACAGAATGACTAATTTTAAAATCACTTCCTCAGTCGTCGGCAATCAATTCATTTAATTAAGCATATCATTCACTTGTTTGTTTTTTCCTCAATGATGCACAACTAACATAATTTTTGATCTCTTCTTGTATTTTGATATTTTTTCTCTCATTGTTTGATGTACTATATGAGAATTTACGCAAAAGATCATATTTTTTTTTCTTTTGTTAGTTTAATGCTATTTTCTATTTTTCTACTAAAAGAACAAGAAGCATCTCTTAATCTTTAAACAAAATTTCTTACATTATAAAAAATGCAAAAATTTGTCACACAAGAACAAATATCATGGCTACTTTTCATCTTTTTCCCTGACATGTTCTTTATTAAAAAATCAATTATGAAATTTATACAAAAAATATAATTGAAATATTATGAAAAAAAAAATTCATGAAAAAAAAATTTATCATAAAGTAACAACAAAGAAATTTTTTTCTGATTTATTTTTTACTTTTTATTTGAGAAAAACAATTTATTTAGATGAGTTATTTTTTTATTTATTTCTCTTTTCACTTTGTGAACGTTTAATAGCACTTCTCGTAGATCTGTTAGAGAATGCATATGTACAGCAAAAATGTAAGTAAAAAAAACGCAAACAAATAAAGCCAACAAACACGATTCTACACTATGGTTTTCTTTTTTTCTGTTTCATATTTATTTTCAATTAATTAAAAAATGGAACATTTTTATTTTGTTCTAATGAAAAGTAAAAAAAAACTACACATGAGACTTAACAATAATATTTTTTCTTGTCAATTATCATTCTGCGAGTTAAAAGTGTTAGTTTATCACGAGAACATGAAATGCGACAAAAACACACGCAAAGTAATAGAAAAATGAAATATTAACGAGAAATTGAATTGTTTATAATTTATGAGTTGTTCTGTTGCTCATCTTTTTTGCAAGCCAAGTTTAAAGAATAGAGTAAAATAATTTCGCTGTAATATTTACATACATATAAAAGAGATAAAAATGAATTGAAAAAAACAACATTTGTAAATCTCATATTTTCAAGTTATACTAAATACCTACATATTTAACCTAATTCTAAGCTTATGTTTAATTTCAAAGTAAACTAACATTATAATGAATTTCCCAACGGATAAAATAGTTTAATATTACTATATGAATTTATAAACTTTGATGTATTTTTCATCCTACATATTTTAAAGTATATTGTTTAACAATCATACGTATTCTTATATCCTTTTTGTGTAGGTTATTTTATATCATGTTGCATGAACTTTTGTTTATATTTTATTTAATTTTCTCACATAAACTATCAAACTCACTCACTTTCATCATTACATCACTTATAATTTAATGCACTTTTCTCCATGTCGCTTTGAACATTTCTAACAACGTTTATGTTTTCATGTGCAGTAATGCGTTTGGGCAAAAAGAAGGAAAAAGATCGTGATATGGAAAAGGAACAACTTGTTGATGGAGTTGCAAGGTTAATTTGTTCACCAAAGTCACATCAAGCGCCGTTAAGAGGTAATTTTACTGTTTATTAATCTAAAAATAAAAAAAATAATCTTTTCTTTTTTAAAGTCTATATCGATGGCACTGAATGGACAGGCGTTAAATTCTTTCAACTTTCATCTCAATGGCAAACACACGTGAGAAATTTCCCGATTGCTCTAATAGGCACAGCTACAACAATGGTAGAAGAGTAAAAACGTTTCAGAACTGAATTGTATAATTTAATTATGAAAAAATAATTTATAAGCAAAATTCAAAACTAGTCATCCCAATTTATATTATATTAAAATAGAAATTTTCCATTCGCTTTTTTTGTCTTATCATTAATTTTAGTAATCTGTATAAATGCAAATTGTAACGTAAAAAAAAAAATTTAGTCAAAATAAAACATGTCTTAGTTTACGCGAATTTATTTTTGACTGATTTGTTGAATTTGAAACAGGAAAAAAAACTAAATAACTAAATGAAAATAAATCAATAAAATAAATAAAAATTATTGTTACTGAAAAATAGTAGTGAGTTGTTTTTTACATTTTTCAAAGAGACAAAAAAAAAATAAATTGAATATTAATAAAAAAAATGTTGACTCGTGTCATAAAATAAATAAATAAAATATCAAGACTCAAAAAATAAATAAATAGAAAATAAAATTATCAATGAATTTAAGTGAATTGATATAAAAAAAAACATTTCAATTAATGAATATTCAATGCTGTTTGAAAAGAAAACTAAGTTAATGTGTGTGAATGTATCAGTGTTCTAAAAAAAAAATAAATAATAAAATATGAGAAAATGCTAAAAAATATAGAGGATAAAAAGTAAAATTTTAAAATTTTCATTTTCATATTTCAGAAACGAAAGTGCTTTGATTTTCTCGTTATAAAGATTCTTGATATTGCATTCCTTGATTTTGATTCATAAAATCATGATGTTTATTCCTGTCTGTTTACTAACTTAAAAAAATTAAACTACAATCCATAAAATACTCGTAAACAAATAAAAAAAGTACTAATAGTGTGTTAATGAAAAATATCAAATAAGTATATCGAAAATATGTGCTCCAAATAAATATTTAAGAAATAAAAACAGGAATTAAATATGGATTGAATTTAATATTCAGAAAAGAGAAAAATATCAATTACGAAGCATATCTAAAAAGAACAAATAATGAAAATTTTAATAAACAATTATTATTGTCTATTTTAATCATCTGCCTGTCTTACAATTGAAACTGTTTGTCTAATATATATTTTTTTTTAATTAACGAAAAACTTTGAAGCAACATAATCGTATACGAAAGTATATTGTTTTTAAAAAAAAATCTGGAATTGAAATAGAAAAATAATACTGACATAAGCAAAGTTTTAAAATATATTCAACAAAATAAAGTAAAAAGCCATAGATATACAATAATTTTCCCTAATAAGTACTACATACTCTTTCCATCCTAATCACACAAAATAAAAGTTAATATAAATCAAATGAATGTTGTGATAGAATACCAGCCATCGTATCAATAAATATTTCAAACCTATAATAGACAAAAGATAATAAAGTGTTAAAACTGATGCATTTTCACTCCATATTATTATAGAGATAGACATATTATTATCCAGATCAATGCTCCATGTGTTAAATACTTTACTTAACAGTAGTCACATTTGCAGATTAAAACAATAGATAGTCAATGTCTCAATAATAATAATCATAATTTTTATTAATTAGCCGAAAAGTTGCTCCAATATCTTAGCAAAAAACTGTAAAAACAGGAATATATCAATAATAATATTCAAATAATGAAGTAATGCAAGAGTAAAGGCATTTCTCTAAATATTTAAAATGAAAAATATTAAAATTAGCAAATTTGAGAAGAACATATAAATGGAAGAAAACTAAAAATAAGAGATGTAACATTTGATAAGATAAAAAGCTTCGAAAGAAGAGCGAATGCTGTGAACATATTAAATAAAGAAAAAATAAGTAAATTTAGTTTGTTTTATAATACAACTTCTTTATTGTCAACTCCTCGTATAACAATCGATTTTTCGCATAATCCAACTACGATGCCTCCTTCTGGCAAGAGAAACTCTTGATTTTCATATTTTTTTGGTTTTGCGAATTCTGTAAGTCCCGAATTACTATTACTGAGACTCTCTAAAGACCACAATGCTAAATATTTTGACTTTCCGTGCCTCGCGAAGACATAAAATTTGTCATCTTGCGTGATTAAGTATCCAACAATAAGAGCCCAATGAGCTTTGTGACCTTTTAGCATTGCAGGCGAATGGTTGACATCAGCGTCATAAGGCACTAACAAAATAGACCCGTTTCTGAGTTCTGATTTGATTTTTTCGCTATTTAATGATCCATTGTAGAGAAACGTTTCAGCATTTGGAGACAAAAATTTTTGATTTGAGCGTAAAATTAACAATAAGTTGTTAGCACAGAACATTTCTCCGTTGATTGTAAAACCATTTGAGACTCCTTGAGCAAACAAGTCTTTGGCAGTGATTTGCATATTGAACAACATGCTTAAAGCAACAAAGCCACACGTTGGGCCTGAAATAACATTTTTTAATTCGGTATTTGAAAAATCAGTTTATATTATTATACAAACCTTCTTGCAGTATTCCTTCAAAATGTTTATATCGACATTCTTTGGGTCGTTCATTTATTGCTACATGCGAGAAATAACAAGCTCGTTGCAACTCCAAATGCGGACTTGCCCATGCAAACCCTTCATACGGTAAAAAATTATTTATAATTGCATCATTTGTTTTCTTCTTTTCATCTGTCTTTACAGGAGATGGCAGCGGCGGAGGTAAAGGGATACTTTCACGAGAATCGTCAAAGGAAGACATATCCACACTTTTCCTTCTGAATCACATAATTTTTCTCTCTTATCAAAACATTCAAAGTATAAATTTAGTACTCTCTATATGGCAATGAATATGAAATTTCATTTTGTAAACAAACCAAAAGCCTTGCAAGTTGAAAATTTATAAGGTAAGCGCATTTTTATTGATTATAAATTTATAGTTTTCGACAATTAACAATTAATTTAGTTTGTATTTCACATAAAAATTTTGAACGCACAATAAAAGAACAATAAGAGCTCACATATTTTTCAAGCCGAAATGCAATTTAGTAGAGATGACTGAATCTATGGGCGTTGTTCATAAATCGTGCAAGTAAGTAACATTCATTTGAATAACAATTCAACAAAAAACCGTTTGAAAATGAGAAATGCAATATCAGTAGCTATGATTCAGAAGTTTGTTTTAATAAGAAAAATTACGTAAATGGAACGATATCTTTATGATCCATAGCTTATCAACTCTATCTTGAGTAAAAGTTCTGCAGTGTTTTTTTATGATAATGATTCTCATTTTTTTTAAAGATTAGTTATTGCAGTGAAAAGTAATCTCTTCACAGTAAACTAAAGTTTTTTCTTTCAAAAATACGTAAAACCAGATTTTGACCTATTTAGAAGCCAAAAAAAGCATCAGACAAGAGCGACACACAAATATCTCCCTGTGGGTGAATGAAAACAAAATGAATAAAAGATTACAACAAGCGTGCAAAATGGACATTTGCAAGCATTTAAAACCAGAATAAAACGATTTTCCCTTTTATTATTTGATAGACCATATTGACATTAGAGATTCGTGTTTGTATGTCTGTTTTGTTATTGTTGCAAGTAAAAGGACAATCACACTCATTCTCATACAGTTGTCCTCTGAGAGTTGATCGTTTATTTCTATATTGGATGGAAAAATTTTGTCTTCATATTTTAAATTCATTAGAAAATAAATATCTGCATATTTTTTTGATAATGTTCCAAGAAGGTCAATGTTATCATTAATTTTGAATATATTGATCAAAAAGCATTTTTAAATTTATTTTAGTTTAAGTTTTCATCTTTTTCTATTTTTGTTCCGAAAACGAATGCATGCAAGAAGGTCAAGAACACATGCTTAATTAAATTCAAATTTCTATTCAGCAAAAAGTTTCTATCATCAATGAATGCAAAATATTTAAAACTAAAAGTTGAAAAGAATTGAACAACAAAAAATGTTAAAACTATTACCTGCAAATAGCACACGATTGCTGCTGCTTTTGCGAGATTTGGGACATTTGATGTTATTCGAGTTTTTGTTGTCGACAACTTTTATACAACAAATAAATTCACAACTGGATTTGTTTAACTTTTCGTTTGTGATATTGGATTTTTCGATACTTATTAAAATGTTTATAAGAATTAAGAAAAATATTAAAAATGTGAGTTTTTCAAACTGTGCAATTCAGAGCTTCAAAAAGAAAATATTTTCTTATTCATATATCCCAACACTCTCCATAATAAGTTAACTTTTCAAAGTTTTTCGACATGTATGTACTATTATGTGTTCGAAAAACTATGAAATAGGCTAAAAGAGGTATTTTTCATTAGATTTGGAATAAATTGTTTTTTCTTACTTTATTGTTTAACTTTTAGCTCATCCTTTTTCGTGTTGCAGAACAAATACATAAAGTAGCAAGACAAGTGAACAGTGATCCGCAATCCATAAAAACGCCTTTTTATTGGAGTTTTTCGATAAAGATGCAAATTTCTTTGCAAAACTCATAATATAGTACAAGAGATACTTTAAAGATAAGTCAACAGATGGTCACTTAAATGTACTTTGTTATCATGAAGAAAACAACAGTACGAAGAATGACAATAAATTTATAACGCAAAAAAAAAAACAAACGGAAAGAGAATCATCAAAACTTTTTTTTTGCATATATATAACTTTAAATCTAAGCTCATGCAATCGGATTTGTACCTATCTAAAGTAAAATGGACCAACCATCTCCTTTTTTCTGTCTTAATTTACTCCTGATCTGGCGAAGAAATAAACAATAACTGTCCTCTTCAGAGTACGTTTTATTTTATGGATGCTCCCATACACATGTTGATGATGATATTAAAACACACACATTTATTTTCACCCATTTTCAATTTAGATACCGAGCTCTGTCTGTTGTTCATATGCGGGGAGAATGAAAAAAGTAACAATGCTGTTGGTTTTCACGACGATGCGATGCGAGGACGTCGATGATGATGATGAGCCGAACTTTATTGTACTTGCACAATAAATACGTATATTCTGTTCTGTTTTAGGTAGTTTCATGGCATGTACGACGCGCACAGAACACCCGAACATTAAGGTGCATGAAAATATAGTACGAATTTTGCTTCGGAGTATACAATACAGACACAGAAGAGAGGTATAAAAGGGATCTCATGAGAAGAAATTACTGCATTCGTTCTGAATCATTCGAATCGGACAGTTGAATCCTTTTCAGCTAAAAGAAATTGTGAATTAGTGAGCGCAAAATAAAACTAAAGAAAAAAAAAATAAAAAAAAAAGTTAAATTTTTTCATATAGAAAAAATTCATAATTGATAAAAATATTTAAAAAAAAAATATAAAAACTTTGATTAAAATTCTTTGATTAATTTTTTGCAGGTGAGTTCAATATTTTTATTTAATTTTTTATATCAGAATAAAAATAGATATGCAAAAAATATAAACTCATATTTTGTTTCGTATGAAGTTTTAGTGATTTATTTTATTTGCTCTGCATTTAGCAAGTTATAAAATAAAACGAGTATCGTTGGTTATGATAAAAAAAAATATACATATATATGTATTTATAAATTTAAAACAAAAATAAATATTGAATTATGTGACAAAACATAATAAAATAATAAATAACGATAAACGGCAACGGCGAAATACTTGATATGACGACAAAAACCAAATGAACGACAATAACGGAAAATTTTTGCGCATTATGTTAATGCACTGACTCACTGTTTTTCGAAGATAAATATTATAAAATATAATGAAAAAGGAATAAACAATAATAAAAGGAATGGAAAGGAAAATATTTGTGTTTGAATTAAGGAAGATGCTAAGCGAGTGCTGTTAATGAGAAAAGTCAAGAAAATTAAATGAAAATATTCGTGCTTCGACAAACAGTTAACAAACCTGTCGTCTCCATGAGCACTTAAAAAATTTTTAAAAATTATTATAAGATATAATAAAAAGCAAAACAAAATATTGATAGAAAATTGCCAATTTTTTGTTTTCATTATCGTCAACGTCATGCACGAACGAAAAATAATAATCATAAAATTTATTAAATATATGAATAAAGCATTTTCTACCCCCTAACTTTATAGCTTCGTTGCTCTCAGGAGATTCATACAAATTTTAGGAATTAATTTTTGCATTGTGTGATATTTTAAAGCACTTGGCCCACGATCAAAAATGTTTCTCAACAAAAAATACAAGCAATGAACGCAATATAATTGCTATATCTTATATTATTGTTATGAAAATATTCAAACATTGATATCATTTTTTGCGAAAAAAAGTATGTCAATAAATTTATTTTAATTTTATGGTTATAAGGCTTCGTTTTTAGTTAATAAATGATTATTTTGTGGTTTGTTTATTTATTGTTTGTTGATATTTGAAATTTTAAAGTGTTTCGAGAGCATTGGTAACAATTTATAAATAATAATTTTAACTTTACGTTATCGATTTTTGCGTATAATTAAACATTATATTTATATTTTAATGAATAAAATGTTTATTTGAATATAAAAGGGTAAAATTTGGTAACATAATGTTTTTTTTATATAACAATACTAAAAGTTTAACGAACAAAAACTTGATTATTATTATTAAAAGTTTTAGGTAGAATAAAAATAGTTTTAAAAGTTTATCATGAATTTTTACTCAATTAAATCACAACATGAAATTTATTTTATCTCGTGTTTTCATCTTCAACGTTTAGCTTTTACACTATTCAAAGGAAAGTAATTTCCTCTTAATAAAATCTATTAGTTTGCTCTTTTTTTTTGAATATAATGCAATACCATTGCAAACTTAACCAACAAACACATAAAAGGACGAAAAACCATTATTTTCTAAAGTAACATCGCACCATGTGCATTTTATTTTATGCTGTGTAATAAAGTCCGATGCATCTCTACACACCCAATAACATTAACTAAATAGTTAATAGCATTTCAGCTGTAAGGTTCATGCCAACAAACATTCGATGGTATTAACGCCGCAATATTAATGATAAAGTTTACTTTCATGACATATTACAACAATACCTTCCTTCTTGTTGTTGTTGCACGGTAATCATCAAGGCATGAAAATTACGTAAAAAAGTTGAAAAGTTCATCTACCACGCATGAATTGAGCCAAAAATAAAATAACACATAATGAAATCAGGAAATTGTTAAAACCCTTTCCGTTTTTCCCGCATACACATTCTAATGTCTAGTTTGTCATTTCGCAGTAAAAGGCTTTTGTTCATGTTTATTTTTGGCGTTATTTCCCTTGCTGGCGGTCTGTGCCTTATAACATCATAACTTCATAAAAGTTTGTGTGTTTGAAAGTTGGCGGTGTAAATTGTTGTATATTTATTTTTTTTAACAAAAAAAAAAATATGAACGACAGATATTAAGTTGTTGTGTGAAATAACAATAAAAGCCTGAAATGAAGCCCCTTTTAATATGAGGAAGATTATTTATGAAGAGACATTATTCTTATGACATGATGCGGGTTATCGTTCTCATTTGTCGTGAAAACCGTTAAAATCTAATTTAGGCATTCAACAATTTATGTGTAGAAAAACACTCATTACTCCCCATAAATATTCCATGCAAAATTTATTAATTAATTTTTAAGTAGATTATCATAATATAATAATAACAATTATGATGATTATGATGACAATCTCCCTCTCTCTGTATCTGTATCCTATTTTTGAACGTTTTTGTGTTTGTGACCAAACATACGCCTGATTTAATAATCAACTTGCTAATGAACTACTGTTAGCGATATATTGATGTCTACATATTTGAACATAAAATTTACGCGAACGGGAGACGAACATATCAGAATCACTCTAAATGATTTCAATTATAATGTAATTGTAATTAAAAACCAGAGATTTGGCATGTCATGTCTCTTCAATTGTAATGATGGTTTTGTTCCGCATTACGCTCTTGCTGCAGATATATATAATAATGGAGATGTCTTGTATCTCATAACATTTATATACAGGCAAATCCGTGAAATTCAATTATGCTTGTGTGAAATCACGTTTCGGTTTTCCCGATTGGGCTGAAAAACTCGACTTCCAAAAGGCAAATTAAAAAAAAATAGAACTTGTTTAAATGTTTTGCGACACCGAGCTATAATTTCTTCGTGCATTGCTAAAAATTTATATATCATTACCGCACCCCTAAACAACATTAGTGGTTTGTTGCGAGAATGTCGCGTACGGGTATTTTAGTTGTCATTATCAAACAACCGTGTTGTCGTCTAACTAAATAAATTTTGTCATCGTTCTACGGAAACGGGCAAAATCGACAAAACAAAAAACCTCGAAAACATTAAACTTGAACCCGATATGCACATGTATGAATGCACTATTTCCAATGGTAAGGATATTGCTCGTTTGTTCGTTCAATTATACATATGAAATATTTGCGTATTGAATTAGTGTCAAATAATTTTTAATTGTGATTGAAATCATGACATGCAAAGGTGTGAATGAAAAGTTCACATGTTGGTCAGGGAAATTTTCCGTGAAATATGATATGGTTTGTTTTGTGGCATGCCGTCATAAAAACCAAATGTGTGCAACGTGCAATGATGAAAATAAACGATAGGATTTAGATGATATAATGATGGAAAGGCGGATTTGATCGTAATAATAATGAACGTTTAATGGAAACAAAATGATTTCTAATGGCTCGTGATGAGATAACGGAGATGTATTTATGAGCTTAAATTCAGTTTATTGAAGGCTCTACGTTTACTATTGTACTTTTCGAATATTTTCACTAAATGCATAAAATACTCTGTTTTCGCACATGCATTCGAACTTTAATAGCTCTTAACAATGCAGTTGCTTTTCATTTTAATTTGTTTTAATAAGAATATAATGTTAGATCTTCCATTGTTGTGCTATTTCGAGGATGTTATTTGTCTGTTTATTCATTCAATGCTCATATCTGCCTGCTTTTGCAATTCTCCAACAACTATAATAATGGGTTTTCATCGGAAATGGGGTTAAGTAACATCCATTGTAAGAGAAAATAGGAAGCCACAGCAATAATAAACGAAACAAACATAACTTAAACCCGAAATTCTGTTGAATGTACAAACTTTAAAAGTTTTCTACAATTAACACTTTTGAAAACTCTTTAAAGAGTGTCGTGAATCCGTGTTATGTTAATTGTTGTCAATTTCAACGGAAAAAAAGTTTTAAAAGTTTGAAAGTTTCTTCAAGACGAGAAGACAAATCGAAAATGACACAAAAAATAAACTTTTTGTATTTCTTTCAGGTACAAAAGTTGCTATGAAACACGAAAGAATATGTTTGTGTCTTCTTAACGTTATTTGACCTTCACTTTCAATGTATCATTTTGATGTCAATAATGTGTGATGTACTTAATCTCATCACTTTACATCCTTTTGTTATCGCAATCTATCGTAATTCATGCAAATTATGTCGTTAACCTAATTTTAGCCTCTCAACTCACACATGCATCAATATTAATTTAGTCACAGAGGCAATATTTTTCCTTCTTTTTAATGCAAATTCAAGTATCCTGTCGGTTGCTTTATTTTTGTTGCTTGCTGATAATGAAAAATGAAAGAATTTCTTCAAAATTGACTATTCAGATCGTTTTAGAAGGAGACAAATATGTTCATGAGTGCGACAACAACAAGTTACACACAAAAACATCACACTGATAGGTTATATTGAGACGACACGACACGACAAATCCATGACTAAGCTGTTAACACAGAACAAAATTGATGTCAAAATAACATCAAGACAAGATTAGCTGAGTCCTTCGTCTGTTTGCTTGTTTTTTTTGCATGAATATTCATTGCAAAATTATAAAAATCTTAGCAAAAAATTAATGTTAGATGATGATTAGAAATTTTAGTGCCAACTGTGTCCGTAATCTACTTTTTCATTTGATTTCATAAATGTGTCGTCGTTTTTTTTTTGTTGAAAATATTTTGCACAGAGATTACCGTAGAAGCTCAGCATAATAATTGATTTTGTCATGCTGTGAAGACTATAAGTGTGATATTCAGACATTTACAGTGTTGGTCGATAAGAGTCAAGCCATGTTTGCACTTCATAGAAAAAAATAGAATTTATTAACCTTTTGATCTCATTTTCCTCTTGTGTTTTTTTAATTGAATAGCTTTGTAATTTTTTAAATTAATTTTTAGACTATTATCGGAAGTCATGTGTGAAAAACACAAATGATGAAGGATATAATGAAATAATTGAAAATTATAAAAACATGAGTGTAAGTAATGAATGTCGTTCATAATTAGCGTCGTCCTTTTTCTAACTAATCCAATTCTAATTAAAGTATGAAGCTTTTTAAAATAGCATTACTATTTTTTTCTCATTAAAAAACAGCTTTTCTTAAAGTTGATGAGTTTTTGTCAGAATAATTTCATGTTTTAGACTCTTAAGTTCTTGAGAAAATCAATATTTGAGTTTCAATTAGGTCATCTCAACACCAATAGTTCCCCAAAGTATACATTGCACTTTTTCCCGTTGTATTCTCACATATTGTACGAAATGAGATGCGGTTTTTTCTTAATTATCTCATTTGTATTCCTTATGTGTGTCTTTTTCAGCTTTTTTTCTTATACAAACATCCTGTTTATAATTTTTTCATGAGCTAATTTGCCGTAGAGTTGCTTTATTTTGTGCTTTGAAAGTCGGAATCTCCGTTGGATTTATAAGATATGAAGAAAATATGGGAAATTTACACTCTCATTGAGTGAAATGTGATATAAGAAATCACTTGGGATAAACACAATCTTGTTTGTGTTTAGATTTGTTTGATAATCTGATTTTATTTCATATGAAAAGTAACATTTTTTTCAGTTCAGTGGTCTCTAACTTAAAGAACGAAAGATTTTCTTCCTCAAAATGACCTTAATTAAAGTTGAAAAGACTTGAAATTAAGACAATGCTAACCAACACATAATTCATCATATTACATCTTGGCAGGTGTTTCATCTCATTAATTTTTTTCTTCTTCATCGCGAATACATTCAGAATTGAAAAATCGCGTTATACAAAAGCCTTTTAGTCTATCCTTTACATCGAAGTTTTTTTAGAGAAACGTGTTTCGAGCATGAAGAACTTTCTGAACCCATTCATTTAGTCGCTCACGAAAATCATTTATTTCCGTTATTTTCGCACCTATTTTCTTGCATACATTTTGCCATGAACAAAAACACATAAGCAAAACAGAGAGACAACGAAAAGGTGTGTGAGAAAGGTCGTGTAAGCCGAGATAAGAGAACCAATTAAACTTTATCATCTCCTGCAGTTTATCTCGACTACGAAACCAAATGAAAAGTGACTTGTTGTATGTCATTCATGATGAATAACCGCAAAGAAAAAGACTGTTAGACAATTTAATTAAACTTGAGCAATCCTTCCGCATCGCGGCGAAACATTACGTGTTCAGATGTTTTTTTTTGTTGGAAAGTTGAGACTTAATTACTTTCCATATTCGTGCAACATTTGATTTAATGAATGAGAAAATGCAATGTGAAGTACAGCTTATAATTCTGTAAAAAGAGAAAAAATCTCGAAGAAAAATTCATGAATCAACAGATTTCCATCGATTTTCCATCAGAAAATGATTCGATGCAAATCTCCGTAACGAGCACATATGTCAACCATCAAATATTGACATCATTCTCAGGTGAGTTCAGAAGAAAGGTTTGCAGATATCGCATTTTATTTATTTATTTATGCGAAAGACACGATGTGAACAAAGGCAATATGAAGCAATTGAATACTGAAACAACATAAGTATGTACAAAAGAATGTTTGAAATGCATTTGTGACAACGACAGAGATAGAAGCAAGGAAGATTTTATGGCATTTTGAATGTTATGCTGTTAGCTTTTCAGTAAGAGAATTACGGGAATTGTTGAGGGAATTTATGATGATGATGATGACGACTGTGCTGTCACTTCTTGCATACAACCCTTAGATAGCAGAGGAAATTTTAACGAAACGACATAAATTTTCATTATTTTGCATTTCCTTCGAGAAATTGACAATTTTCTTACTATCCATTTTTTTGAGAAAATAACACTTCTTTCGATCTGCAAAAAAAAAATCAAACATCTTATTAAGTCTTAATAGAATTACGAAATGTAACAATTGTGTAATAATAAGGATAATCGTGCATGAATGAGAAAATTTAATAATATAAAATATTAAATCTATTTCAATTTTTCGTTGCAAAAATGAGCATTTTGTTGGCAATCAGAACACATTGCACTCGAAAATTACACATTAAAGGATAGTAACTGTCTGTTTGTGTGTTTTTGTGCAAAATTGATTGAAAATCCAACAACGTAATCTTGGTCTCGAATATTTTTCTAAACATTTATGATGTTCCAAAAATATGAAAGAGAAATATTTCGAAAAATAATTTAATATTATCACGAAAAGACATTTGAGCTTTCTTTCAACATGATAGAAAAAAATGAGGAAATATGAAATTGCAACGTTTATTTTACAATGGTTTTGCACGATTTTTTTTTTAAACAAGAATGGAATTTTCAATTCTTTCTTATTTTAGATTCTGAGTTTGTCTGTTGATTCAAAATCGTTCAAATTGAATAATAATTGAGACCGTGAAAATCATAAAGTTTTACTACTTTCTATTCAATAATTCGGATAGTTCGACGTATATTGTCGTTCGTGTCAGTTATTTGATTTTATTCATTATCAATATGCATCGTAAAACTTAATTTTCATTCCGTTTGAATTGGCGAAAAATATTTTCATAGTCTGACAAATCATCACATTCATCATTCAATATATGTAAAGTCGTTATTATCGTTTAGTTGGTATTCGATCATCAAAACGTCACTCCTAAAATGTCGTTTTTCTGTACAACAACTCCAATCCAACTCACATCATGATGGCTTATATCAGCTCATTTACATTTTGTATCTAAATAACATCATTTAGGGCTTTGTTGGTTGTCGTTTCCTGTATTTGTATTTCGCATTGTTTGCTATATAGGTATTATACAAATGGGGATATTCGATATTTTCAAGCAAGTTGATGACATATTGACAATAATCTGCTCATATAAATAATGAGGAAATGGGAAGACGGCTTTACTGATGCTGTGCAAGGATGAATTTTAAGTATTTTTAGCAGGATTCGATCGTTTCTTCATTTTTGAAAAGTAGGTCGTTTCACTTTAATGTCGACGCGTCGTTATCATTGTTCACAAATAAAAACTCTGTGAAGCGTAAGCTAACAACTGTTGGCGAGAAAAGGTATTTTTACAGCTCTTTTACGATTTTATTTTAGACATGCACTATAAGATTTGAAGATTTGTTCATTTCCGAATATATATTTTCCTGTGTCTCTCGTTTACTAAAGCCCTAATGCATGCCTGTGACAATGCGAGAATAATGAAATTGTTGAAATTGAGATGAAATACATCCTGCAAGTAATTCGTTTTATGCAAGAACATTTTATGGGCTTTATCATAGTCTATAAATAATTTTCACAAGAAAAGATGAGGCCAGATAAATGTTTCCTTTAAACATGTTATTCAACGTAAACGATCTATATAGATTTTCAAATTGGAACAAATTCAAGTAGTTTTCAAAGTGAATCACGATAATCTTATCAATCGAATTTGTCTGATTGAATAAAATTGCTGCACTTTACTATGGGCATTATTTTAGAAATATTTTTTTTAAATCTATCTTAATTTTTTTTCTTAATTTTAATAAAATTTTCATTTACAATTGTCATAAATCACAGCACTTGAGTTTTTAATGAAACCACACACACAGCACTTTGCAAAATTTTATTATTATATCATGAATAAAATCTACCTCGTGTGTAACATACTCTCTCATCAGTGACAAGTGAAAATTGTGCATTTTTTCCATTTTAAATATCTTCACGAGTTTACTTATAGTCTGTTGGAATAAATGTCAACGTTAACTTTTCCTCTCCGCAATTCCATTAGGGGATAGTAACACATGTTTTGTATCATTTAATCATGCTTGTAACACTTAATACGTGTTTCTCAGTTGCTTTGAGTGACATGACGACGCGTAGAGGACAAACCAACGATAAATCGTTTTGGGGAGAACATGACAAATTTACTTCCGTTCTGTAAACCACATTGAAATTGCATCAGAACTAACTTGATTTGTTGCCTGAAGTAAAAAGTTTTCTCTTCTGTCGACAATTCGTTATAAAAGAAGAACGAAACAGGATGTTTAATGGTCTATCAGACAAATAAAGGTACACGATAAAATCATCAATAAAATCTATTTCGAATAATCGTTTGATTCTTGAATCGACTACCTTTTAATAAATCAACAACATTCGTATTGAAATATCATACAAAACCGAAATGAATAATATAAATGAGGAGAAAAGGAAAATTGTTGTTATTCTTGTTCATGTTGCTGGAAGACATTATAAAATAATCAGCTTTGTCACTTCCGGGTAACATTTTCTTGTTGCTCTGAAACAAATTTTTACTTGCTTTGGTTTCGCCGATCTTGCTAATGATGATGAAAGGCTACATAAAATTTGAGGTAATAAAAAGTAATAAAATTCGAATTAATTAATAAATTAATGCTGAGGTTCGAAATGAACTGTAAAATTAAATTTTTCTATATTATATGTATATTATTTCATGTATATTATAATGTAATATGTATTGTACAATATAATATAATATAATATATTATAATACATATAATATAATATATTATAATATAAAATAATACAATATAATATAATATAATATGTATATAATATGCATATAATTTTTAAATACATTTTTTATACTAAATATCAAAAACTGAAGTATAAATAGAAAAAAAAAAATTTATCTGGAGCTTTAAGAAAAATCATGCAAAAACAAAAACAATCAAAAAAAGTTCCAGATATAAAATAAAAATATAAACAGTTAGCGTTTAAATACTTTTTTATGTTCTATGTTATATTCTCAAAGAATATCCCTTAAAATTAAATTCTTATAAGTTGATTTATTCGTTTGCTAAAGTTATACAAACTATATCGAAACACTTGAAAATAATTCATCGATTGTATTTCCATACTGAAAGTTGTATTAAACAGTACATGTACCTTCCTTAGACAATTAATTTACTTTTCGAACAATAAACCCGCTTTTTGTTTGTTCAATCCTACGAGCATTTTCTCTATTGAATTATCTTCACTTCCTCTTCGGAACGAAACACTAAAATATACAGAAATACAGATAATTTATCAATTAGTACCATGACTTCTGTTCTATTGTCTCAAGTTTATTTATTGATTTAACATCTGTGAACATTCCATGCATGTTAGTTTGTGTAAAAAGTTTCCTTTTCTTTCATTTATTTTGCTTTGGCGTTCACTATTTTATCATATGTGTGAACAATACATAACACAAAATAAACACTCATGATTTTTTAATTAACTACAACAAATATTATTGTGTTCACAAGCTATTCAACTCATGTTCTTACCTCAATTGAACCAAATAGAAATAAGGACGAAATATAATGCGAAAACGCTTGAAATAATTTAATTATCATTAAGTTGACTGCACTTTAATCCGAGAGAAAATTGACCTAAATTTAAGTTCTGTGTGTTGAAAAAGTTAAAAGCGTAAATTAACACATACAATTGGTTACTTATTTGCAAAGATCTTCTCGAGCTATATGTCAATATTATTTTGGCCATATAAAAACAGAACACAACTAAATGAAACTTTTATATGCAGTTCTATTTGTTCATTTGGGAAGTTAATTTGTCAATTTTTGGCATGCAAATTTAAATTTTAAAAAAATATCAATTGGTCTAATTTAAAACTTTGAAGTTTTTATGTCTAACAACAAAATGAATAACGAAAAATGCTCTTGAGACTAAAATTCTATACAAAATATAACAATTAGGTTGTTTGTTTCATTTATAACAAAACTTTTTAAAATCAAAATTTTAATTGAGCTCGTTAAATATTATTTTATCGACAGTCCCAAAGGCTTGTTAATGAATAAAGTTGTCGACAAAAATCTGGGTAAATCCATTTAAAACCACGGAAATTTAATGCCGCAATACTAAATAAAAAATTCACATACCACATTATTGAGAGAACAGAATTTATGAGTTGATTATTTCTTTGTGACGTCCAAAAATTGCTATGCTATTACAACGCACGATGTTGATCAACTAAAACAATCACACTAATCGGATTTTCTTCGTTTTTTTTCTTTTCAGATCGACTATACGAATCAACGCAGGACCAAAAATGTCAATATCAGATTTTCGCAAGAAGAAGTTACTCTATTTGTTTAACGTGTTCTTTGGTAAGTATATTTTTTTAACTGCTTTTCACGCTTTATAGTGTTTAGTTATACCTATAGCGAGCCATTAGACTGAAAATAGATCAAAGTCGATAGTGAATGATGTAGAGAAAGTAATTAGAATTCAGGAACGGTCTTCAATTAGTACGTGTCTACCATGTTTTTGCTTTTGAAGTTTCATTCGATTCGATTAGGAAATGATAGTAACCCCAAATCTGGCGTACCTACAAGTGTTTGGCAGATGTGTATGTCAATTCCGGTAAATCAATCTCCGTAACAACACCTAATGTTCACAAATTTGATTTTTCATCGTTGTCTCTTGCTTTTTTTTATATCCATACGTGACAGAGAACAATCAAATGGGATCAATAAAAGTGCCTCTGGTTGCATTTTTTTAAATTCATTGTTCATATGAATATAGTGTTAGCGTAGTTGTACTGAGCTTCCTTTGACATGATATAATTAAAAAGTAGTGTTCTTGGCACAAAAAGATGCTGAATCGCGTTTGAAGGTTCTTGAATAACAACAACAGCAGCAGCAACGCATGCATTTTGCACCACAGATTGTGAAAAAAAGTTAAATCTCAATAAATCTACTTAACGACCTGAAATTCGGGTTGTCTCTTAAAATAATTTTAAATAAAAATTGTATTAACTCTTCTTTGTCGTCTTTTGCTTGCTGCTGTTGAGCTTCTTTTACACACACACAAACACTAAAAAATGGCAAATTGCCAAGCTGAAGTATTATAATTCTATTTTAATTGAGCCCTTTAGAAGCGTTTAAGTAGATGTTATAACAAACCTATTTAGTTTGGGAAATTGAACAGGATAATCATCGTCCTATTTTTTTTTGCTTCGTTTTTTGTTGAATGAACAAGGAAACAATAGTAATTGATTTTTACCTCAAATGTTTACAAATTTTCACATTTTAAATTTAATATATATCATTTTCCTCACTTTTGTTTATGAAACTTTATAATGTTATTTTAAGTTGCTCTTTTTTTCAACATTCTAAACTTATTCGTTCGAAGATGACACATATCGTATTACATATGGAGAAAAATGATGTATAAAAATACCAAAACTAACAAGCAAACTGTTGCTATACCTTGATGGAAGACAAACATTTTGTGGTATTTTTTCGATTCAAACACTTATTTTTGTTTTTTTTTTCTTTCTTTTGGGAAAAAGTTTGTCTTGTTACAAAAAAAAACTATATAATGTGAGGAGCAAAAGTTCAATAATTTGTGTATTGATAATATTAAAATTCAGTTATGTTCTAAAATATTTTCTCCTAAATGATATGGGCAAGCTTTTAACAATCGATTTTACCTTCATTTTTTGTTTGTATACCCCTTTTCACTATATTTACATATGCAAACACTCAAAAAAGTCAAAACAAACTTTAACTTCATAAATATTTTGTATCACATCTACCACAAAAACCTTCTTGTAAGCCTCTTTACCATCCATTACCGCATAAAAACACATGTGAATGCTCCATATTTTAAATGACATCTCGTTATGTTGCTTACAATACAGAAAAAAAACCTGCAACCGTGAATTTGTAACTTTAACGTGTAAAAAAATGCTTTGCAGTATTTATTTCGAACATTTTGTATGAAAAAAAATGTATCGAAAAAATGAATGTCGGAAAAGCATTGCCTACAAATGAAATGGAAAAGAGGAACAAAATAAAAAAAAATTGTTTTAATTTTTTTTTCGTTGTTTTTTTAGTTGTATCATAGTGTAAAGTTTTACATTTCTATTGGGTTGTATTAACAAATGGCATTCTATTAAAAGATAGAAGAAAAACTTTATAATAATAAAATGTCATCGAAACAAAAAGCGAGGAAAATATTTACTGCGATCTTTGTTACTGTTTTTTTTTCGTACAAAATTAGCTTTGTTTTTGTTTCGTTGTTGACGTTGGTTGCTCTTCGTTAGACTTTAGAGGAGGTAGTTTCATTAAAAAAGTTCAAAACTAGTTTCATACCGTAGTTCCTGATAATCAATTCTTTTTCTTCTTTTCTTTCTGAGGCATTGAGGAGAGTGTTGTTAGGTATTGTCGAGTCAATGAGACACAAAACTGAAACTGAAACATGTTATTTCAAGGCTCTATTTTATCGTTTATCCGCGTACCTTTTTCTTTCGTTTGTGCTTGCTTCCCTTCTTTTTTTCTATCTTTAAAAAAAAAATAAATCACAAATAATTTTACAGACGTTAATCAAAGCGGAGAAATTGATAAAAAAGACTTTGAATTAGCCATAGAAAAGGTTTGTGCATTACGTGGTTGGCCCGCAGGGCATCCAAAGAATGTCGAAACGTACGACACGATGATAAAAATTTGGGAAGGCTTGCGATCCAAAGCTGATAAGGATAATGACGGACAGGTAAGTGCCCAAAACTGAAGTATTTTATTAAATATCTCATATGTATTTAGTTAGAAACAAAATGTTGCAACAGAAGCGGGTTCAAACAGATGCTGAATTGTTGTGAATGAATGACGAGTGTTATGTGACATGAATTATTCAAAGATGGTGTCTGACACAATTTTCAACGTTGCTCTCGGGAAATATTTTTTATATAGGAATAGACATGTGAGTCATGACACAAAATATTATGCAAATGAGGGTGTCAAATTTAAATTATTCAATCGTGCTTTTTCCTCTTTTCGACTCTCAGTTATACGAAAGACTTTGACGAGATGCACATAAAGTCGAGAATAATTGTTGAAATATCTTTTCAAATATCTCACATTGTTTTTGTGCTGTTTTTGGCAAAATTGTACGAATTTTTATACAAATCAAAAAAAAGTTTTGGTCACAATTGCATCCAAATAACTTTTAGGATGAGATTCATAGAACAGGAATTTATTTCATTAAATTAATTAGCTTGCAATAAGAATGCGGATGAATTTCAAAATATTTATGAAACGCAATCCATCTTATTAATATCCCAAAACTGTATTCCGTAAAATTCAGAACGTAGATGATGAAGAAGATAGAAGACAATATAAAACCAGAAGTACATGCATTATTGGCGATTATCCAAAAAACGAAGAGGATAAAATGCCTGTCTACAAAGCAAAAATGCAAATCAAGCCACGAATATAATGCTTTTTTTTTGTGAGACTGAGCGAGACAAGTGAGTTCATGGTCTAAATTTCTAAATGCCATAATTTTGAAAATGTATGTTTTGGTTGTCGGTAGCCAATTTTCAAAGTATTCGAATAAAAAATAATCAGTTTAATGTGTGATTAATGTAAAATAATGCAATATCTGCATTACACCCGCAGAAAACCTTTTTTTGAGTAAGTTATTTGAAAAAATATATATTATGAAAAAAATTTTAATTCAACATTTAGAACAATGAACGACTTTTAAGTATATAATGTATTTAGTTTTAAAATATTTTTAATTCATCATTTATATATGATGATTAAAATAGATAACCGAACTACCTTTTTTGCATCAAATTTATATTTTATATAATTTATTTTTATTTTAAAAGACAATGAACAGAAACGAATTTACACATCGTTTACCTATAATTAAATTATGAAAAAAAATTGAAACTATACCTAACATGTTTACATTGTTTAAAGAAAAATAAACAGTATAAAAAATGTCAAGTGCTTACACGAAATGCTTACAAAAGTAAGCAAAAATATATCACGCTCATTTAAGGATGCTCAAAAAAAAAAATGCTGAAAAAGGAAATCGAATGAATGAATACATTAAAAAAATTTGAAGGGATGCAAATAAATTTTGTCAACAATCCATCCAATCAGTACTTTTTTTTGTTTGTATGTTATGACAATCAATTTAGTGGTTATTTGAACAATTTTGAAAATTATCCGGGTAAGGTTTTTATTTAACGAATAAAAAAATGTCAAAAAAGTTTTTAGCAAAAGATATTATTTTCTCCTTTTTAATCGAAAATCAAGAAGAAATGGCAATCAATAAAGAAAGATGATGATGATGACAACAAAGGTTAATTTACAAGTTGCTCTAAATTTATGACTGAATACAATTAATCATTTTATTTTAGAATAAAATTGACATGTTAACAGTTTTATCGATTGCTGTTACAGTGGGTTGAATTTCGTTATATTTATTAAATATTTTGATGTATAAAATAATAATTTTTTAATAAGTTACGAAACATGTTAAACAAAGCTAAAAGCATATTTTTAAGAATGATAAAAATGGATATATTAAACTAAATATCTCAATTTCGTTGTGCAGTTGGATATTAATAACAATGACACAGAAAGGACGTTTCTGAATTAAAAGACAATGAATATTGAATAATATTAATTATATAAACATTATCATTATGTTGTTATTATTAAAATAACTTTTCAATTGTTTAAAATATTTACCTGACAGAACATTGACGATCGATGATGATAAGTTTTTAATTAATGTAATATTTTGACAATCTCATTTAACAATCAACTTTGAAAAAGTATCCTTCTCTTGGTCCTTTTATTATTTTTTCCTAAAAATTAAAAAAAAGTATAATTAAACTTTTATGTTTAAACTCTCGTTCTATTTTTATCGTAAAAATTATGTAAATGTTCTCATGTTGCTCCTTTTCCCCATTAAACGTATAATATAATATGGTTTTCATAAAAAACATGTTTAAAAATAATTTCGCAGCAGGTTTTTTTTCATATTTTTCATGTGTATTGCTTCGGGAAAATCACATGTGTGCCTCATCATAAATGGTTCCTTGTGTATTTAGGTCGACAAAAAAAAAAATAGTCTCCAAAATAACGATGTAAATATTCTTCTGTACCTTTTTGTTACTGCTGTGAATTAAAAATTTCGAGTGAAATAAAACTTGTTGAATGATGCATCATTATCATTTATCAAGTAAAAGTTTTTTGAAAAATTATCTTTTAAGTACCGGATATTACCTGCAATATTTCTGGTTTACAATTTTCATTTTTTATCATCTATCAGAAGAAAACGCAAGTTATATTCCATTTTTTACTACCCAAGGTATGTTATAAACTAACAGAATTTATCTCATTTTTCATATCACAATGCAATTTTTTACAAAATCCAGACATTTTATTCTTTTGTGTGTTAAGAAGAGGGAAAAGATTCATGCAAGATCAGAAAAGACAAATTCTCGTTGTATTGTTACGTGACATTGAACATTTAAAAATCTTAAGTCGGTTGCAGGAATGTCATTTTATTTAGCTTTGTATGATATTAAATGAAATATTTTCTCATAAAAATGTTCAGAATCCTTGTTTATTATTATCATAACAAAAATCATACAAAAAAAATTACTCTCCAGATTCCTGATACAAAAATTTCATATGTCACTATTAAGACATTGATACATAAAAATTAATAAGGTTTCATATTATCTGAACACAAAAATGCATATATATGTCGTCATTACCCAAATAATTGCCGATAAAGTTGATATTGAATGAACATTTGTCCTCTATGGCATTCCTTAAATAAAATATTCAATATTAATATGCAATAAAAGTTTTATCATTCCATTCAATTCAGTGCAGTAATAAAATCTGAATTGATTAATTAAATAGTGACTTAATTAATTTTCCCATTGAATAAACAGAAATTGGGTGTCATCTGTTCAAAGTTCATTAGGTCAAGGATATTTTTAGATATTTTTCTTTGAACCCATAACCGCAAATTCATTTTTTTTCATTTTCAACAACACCCTTGACTGCTCATCATGCAAGAAAATAAAATGTAAAGAGCCAATGCAGATTTCAATTCACTTTAGAAATTTTGGTTGTAATCTTCAATTTCAATTTTAGAGATAGAAAAAACCAAAATGTCCATAAAATTCAAAGCAAATGCAATTGTAAAAATTTTCCAACCATATCCAAAGGAAACCAAACACTCAACTTGATATTTATCTTTTCACTAAACATACATTTGTTAAATTTTTCTATTTTTAAGAAAAACAAATACTCAAACAGAAAACTTTGTGTGTGATGTAAATTATCATGTACAATGATAAACTTATACGTTAATGTAGGTCATCAAAAGCGTTAAAAAAGAACAATTTAATGTATATTTTTTGTGTTAAAAACATAAAAACCAGGCGTCGTCACTTTTATAATGGATAAAAGAGACATTATTTGAAACTTCATTATCTTCATATGATTCTCAAACCAAAAAAAAAATGAACAAAAACGGTATTCAAGTAAAGTGTCGAAAGTGATATAAATAGAATTTCTCTTTATACATTTTTAGACAAACGTGTAAATAGAAGCTTGTTTCTAAATAACTTAATCCGGATAGATGAAACAATACTTTCAACCAAATTTAGAGGAGTGAAAAGAAAATTTCTCTAAAAACTATATAAAAACGCAAGAAGAAAACTGTAGATAAAATACAAGCTTAAATGTATAATAAATTTAATCCATTCTCTCCTTCGTCGTCAACATCATTGTTGCTTTTGTTGTCAGTGCAAGTGCAAGGCATGACAAGACATACCATCTCGCAAGATTAGAATGAAAACGATCCTTCTTTTAAATAATATTTTGCTATGATGTCTTTTTGTTGTCTACAGTAACGTGAAATGTTTGTATTTATGAACGAGTGTAATCCGTTTAAGTTTTATTATTATGGCAAATAAACTTTTTTTTTATCATTATAACTTAAGTAAAGAGAAACGCATTTGGGAACATTTTATTGCAAAACCAACACAATTTAATCGATAAAAACAGATTTTCTCTCGAAATCTCATTTTTGACTATTTTATCAACCAACTACAATGTACTTAATACTAATGGCAAAAAATAATTGCTCGTGTCTTTTTCATTAAAATTTATTGTCACCCGAAAAATTGTATCAGTTTTATTTGCAGCAAAAACAACATTATCAACAGCACAAGAGTATTTAACGGGATATTACCGCAAATAATAATTATTATTTTTGTCTGGGTTTTGCCACTGATTTATCTGATTAAATTGTTATTATTATCAATGGATTTAACCTACTTTCCATAATTTTGCCTTCAAATGAATTGTCATTGGGTTGCGTTCTATAGTAAATCAATTTGACATGTTTTTTGAGTTAGCCAGACATCTTCATTGGTTCGAAAATAAAGCGAATTCCCCGCTGATTTGTGCACCGCAATCCTTTTTTGCTCCGCAAAATAAATATTGAAAGAGGTCTGATTGTGGTATTAAATTATTATTTGACGAAAATCCGCACAAAAGTAAACAAAATGAATGCAAAATGGCGCAAAACAATAAATTTACTACAAAATTAAAATAAAATCAGAACCCTTGAGAGAGACGTTGGTAACTGAAGCGGGTATACAGAGAATAATGAGAAATGTAAACACCATGCAAAATTTTTTTGTTGCTGTTCGAGTAAATTGGGAAATGAATTGACGTGATTTGATTAATAGCCACACACGTTCAACAATTTATTTTAATTTTTCAAAATTAATTTTACAACAATGAATATTTATGTCGCTATACACGGGCGAAAAATGTAATAAAATCATTTACTTTCATATTTTTATCGTGTGTTTGTATAATGTTTGTATAATTTGTTGAGTTGTTAATGTCAAAACAGAATTTGTGAATTAAATTAAAACTCAAACCTTTAAATGTGCCAATTTTTGCACAAAAAAGCCATTTAATGTGGCAATTTTTATAATATAAATAAACTGAAATTGAAGTTTGAATAGAACACTCTCCGAGCATTATTGCCTCTTAAAGAATCTTCTACCCGACATCACAAATAAATATATAAACACATTTATTTTTCTTTTTTCTATGGATGGTATGTTTTTCGCATGAATGCATATTGCAGATGAAAAGTAAATTTATATTTTTTTTTGGTTCTTTTATTGCGTACAATATTGTTTCAATTGTACTTTTTCTGTACAAATTTTTTTGGTTAAATATCAGACAAAAATGAATGTAAGAAAGAGTATAAATAACAAAAGGAACAAAAAAAAAGAAAGTTTTGTCACCAAAACTTCAGACCATAATTATCTTTGTTTGCTCGTTGTCTTCTTTTCCGCAAAAAAGTCACATAATTTTCACACCCTTTTAAGTACTGAAAAAGGTTTTTGTTAGTCAGCTGGAGTAAAATATATAAAAAAATGAATGCAAATAACAAAAAAGAGGAAAAACTTCACAAACTTAATTGTTTTAGTGAAACTAAACGATTGTTTTCGTCATGAACGTGAACGTGCCTCAGAATATATTTTTTTTTTTCGAAGCATTGAAAAAAAAAATCGAAAATTCGAGTACTAAAACTAATAAATTTTGCATATATAATTGCATTTCCTTAATACTTTATATATCCGTTTTGATTATTAATTATTCCTCAAATGACTTCCTTTTCAAGATATTCATAAATTAAACGAAGGAAATGACGTTCTACATAATAGATTTATATTACAATAAATAATGTGTGTTTTAAACAGATCCAAGATATAAATTTGAAGATTATGACAAAATTGCAACCAACAAAGAAACGAGGAAGTTAGTTTTGAAAATCAATTTATTACAAACCAAATTATTTATAAATGACAAAAACGTGTTTACTCAATTCAAGATCCGTAAAATACATCTCACTTTTTTTCTGAAAATATAACAGAAATAAAGCACTGCAATTTACAATTTTTTTCAAGTTTTTCTTTCCATTCATGTTCTACTGCAAGATTTATTATCATATTCAAATAAATTCTATGTTTTTGTCAGATGCAAACACGTTGCTCTTGCAGTATTCTTTTTCATAAGGGTCGCTTTTGATAGATTGTAACAGCTGAAAAATGGCAGTGTAAAAAGTTACAATAAATGTCACAAAAGACTCTTATTTTTGTATTAGTAATCTACGAGGTCTCTTAAGTGCAGCACGCAGTAAATAATATCTTTAAACTTTTTTCTGAGCCAAAGCGACGGAATATGCAAAATATTTTTACTTCCTTTTTTGTAATTTTCGTCGACATTTTTTTTTGCATATTTTATAATAACTCAAAGTGTTTATGGAATAAATATTTTTTAAAAAAATTTTTCAATTTTTCTCAAAGAACAAGTCTGATTCGAAAAATGAAAAAAAAAAATCATACAAATGTTGGATAAACGAACATTGATTGCTTCTACTTGAGTATGTTAGAACAGATTTGCTTCTTTTAATGCTTTTGTTAAAGTGCACTGAATAAAAAATCGGATATTTGATTGCAATCATCAATTTTTCCTTTCCTTCGCTTTGTGAACATTTTTGAGTTGAAGTTGATTTAATATTTCAACACAAATCGTATGAGCTTATAAATGAATGGAATTCAATAGCAAACTTTTTTTAACTGAAAGGCCAGAAGTTAAGAGAAATAAATGAAAATTTTCACTCAATTTTTGAACCAAATTAATCCCAACCTATTCAATTTTTTTTATATTCAAATGTTTTCAACGCATCGAATGATTATTTTTGTTATAAAAAACAATGAAATGTTTTAAAGACTTCTTAAAATAGTTAAATGCATCATAACATTGAAAAACTGTCCACAATAAAATATCTGATAGCTCAATTTTTATTCATTTGCAGGTTTCGGTCGAAGAATGGTGTAATATGTGGGATGCATATGCCAAGGATCCCGATAGTGTTCTCGATTGGCAACAAAGGTAATTTATAACTTTTTTTTGCACCTTTTTTCTTGCGAACTCACTTGCAGTTTAATTTAATGCCTCTTGCGTATTGCTGTCAGACTTAGTTAATGCTCCTTTTTATAGTAAATCTCAATTGTAAAACCGTCGTAAAATGGGATAATTATCAGAATAAATGGGTATCTCTTCATTGGATAGCTGTAAATACATAGTCTGAAAAGAAACATTTAAATAGTGTGTTAATCTAAAAAGGATTGAATAACTTTTTTTATATAGATACATACTTACACGATGAAAAAAGTAGAAACATTTCAGAGGATTTTTGCAGAGTCTCGTCAATGCTTGTCGTAAAAGAGAATATTTTTTTCTTCTTTAAAGTTTTAAAACTTAACAGCCAATCTTACTACCAAATGAGAATGTTGTGAACTTCAAAGAAACCTTTAATTTAAAGTTATTTGTCTGTCATTCTTTTTTAAATTTCTCTAAAAATATATTGTAAAACGAAGAAAAAACAAACACAAAAATTTATCCTCATAATTTTTCAACCAAAATTTAAATTGTAATGCTGCAGCGAGCACACTAACAACATTATCATCATGATAAAAACCTGCAGGAATGCTGTTTTTTCTGCCTTCTGTTTATTTTTCTTGGTTCTTCTGTGTTATTTTTCGTTTTCATACACATTCAAACATCAGTAGCTTTTCCATGGAATTTTTTAAAAAATAAAACAATTGTAATAATTTTATTGTACAAGGAAAAAAACTGAACCATTTATGAATGATAAAAATCTTTAAGAGGCTTTTTTAGTTAAGAGGAAGAAAAATTTTAATGGAAAGTTCATTTTTGATTTTCACTCTTGTGAAATGTATCTTATTTCACTCTTAAAACTTTTATTTTTTTTTTCTTTACAGGTACATGAACTTTATGTTCGATTTGGAAGATGCCTCCAATGATGGGGGAATCGATGCTGCGGAGTTCGCTTTGGTTTGTTCCAGTTATGGACTCGACAAAGGGGAATGCGAAGAAGCATTTAATAAAATGTCGCAAGGAGCTGAAGAGGTAAATCGTGAACAATTTGCCGCCTTATGGCAAGAATATTTTTCGTCAGATGATCCAAGCTCACCCGGCAATTTCATCTTTGGAAAAACCAATTTTTAACACCGCTTCCCCGAAATTTGCATTGAATTCGATGTATGAAGCGGGTTGCGATACAATTCGTAGAAAATTCAACTCATTTATGAATGTTATGAAATTTTAAAACAAACAAAAAGAAATAGAAAACAATTATATTTGAAAGAAAATAAATAAATAAAAGATGTTAAATGATGAATAAAGTTTAAAAATAAAAATACTGTTTCTTACTTATATTCACAAATAAAAAGAAAAAAAACATATATAACCTGCCAAATTCTTATGCAAACAAATTTTATAAAAATACTATGATAAATATAATTGAATAAGAAAAAAGTTCCTGCATGGATTTGAAATGAGTGAACGCATCAAGCAAGGGAATGAATTTGCAGTTTTTTCTTTCTAATTTCTGATCATAATATTCAACCTTTTTCTTCACTTTCGTAATAAATAATTGATAAATTAATGTTTAGACAAAAAATTGTTGTTCGTAAAAACTAATGATAAATAAGATAAATATTAAATAATAAGTTTATTGTCATTCCCTGAATGGAATCCATCCTCGAGCACGATCGAAGGAAAAGCGTCTGATTTTTTAGGGAAAATATAAAAGTTTGAAGCACAAGAAAAGCGAATGACCAAATTTAAATGGATTTGATATAAATTCATATTGATACAGCGACTCACAATGAAAAGGTCATAAGTGAAAAATCTTTCTATTATTCCATATCTTTCCAAATGATCATTATGAAAATTAAAAATGATAAAAATTAAGTATAGCAGTAAAAATTCTCACAAAAAAAAAAAATCGAATTATAGTCGTACTTTATTGATCGGATAGTTATTAAAATAATATTACTGCAGAGAGATGTATACATGTCGCAAAAAGAAAAAAAAAATGTAGATGATAACATTGAATATAAAAGTATAACAGAATTTGGTCCTTTCTTCATTAACGGCAATTGCACAATCAATTGCAATTGGAGTCAAAAGTTTTATGGTTTTAATGTTAGAACACATTTTAATGGGAATATAAATGAACAAGAGTTTTTTGACATTCAACAGAGAAAGAAAGCAAGATAATCCTATTATATTTTTATCAAAAATGTACCTTCGAGTTATTTTTTTTTCTTCTTCATTTTAATAAACTTTTCGATTTATTTCATTGAAAAAAGAATGACCAAAGGTTAAAAATTTCATTTGCGTTCAATTTTGCCATTTCCAATTAAATATTTGAATGAAAATTTTAAAAGAATATAAATTTTGATTAAAAATTCAATGAATGTTAAAACTGTAATGTTAATAATAAATTTTATTAACACATAAACAATATTAAGGCAAACTTCCTAAAAATTTTCAATTTTCATCTAAACTTATTATTCGCAATACTTTATTCGTAAATTAAGAAAAATTAAGTTTTCACACATTTCACAAAATAAACTTCCTCTTAAAAGACAAAATTTTATTCATTTTTGATCAACTATGATATTCCATTTTAAACAAAATTTACACTTTCTCTATAAGAACTTTTAATTCTATTTCTTCTTCATATAAAAAGATACGACAAAGCTATAATTTACAAAATAAAACTTTAAAATATATAATAACTTGTCAAAGAGAATGGAGAAAAAGTTAAACATTTAAAAGAAAATATTAAAAAAACCAATAATTTATTAGAAAAGAGAATAAATAAATTAAATAGTAATAAAAGATGTTGCAGTGGCAAAAATTACATGTTTTATTTTCGTTAGCAAGTTATATTATCAGGTAAGTGCATAAATGTACGATTTTAAATTAAGCTATCAAAACCCTGTCACTCACTTCAAACGACATTTCTATCTGACTATTTTATAGAAATAATCAAACTATAGAGTAAGAAGAAGTTACATAAACGGCAATAAATTTATTCATCGTGTAATCGCATTTTTAAGCACAACTCAACAAAACAAAATGTACTACACAAAATTCCACAGAAAGTAAGAAAATACGGAACGGACAATATAATAGGAGAATAAAGTCTGATCGCGTATACAAGTTGTATAAAATATTTATGAAGAGAAGAAAATGAAAGTGAAATTTTAAGTATATGCTTGTGTATAGTGCTTGCGGAGAGTTTTAAGAGTTAACAAAGTCAAGAAAATGAGATTACAGATGATGATTATTATACCAGCAATCGTGCGAACACACAACTATTACAATATGGATAATCTCAAATCTCGCTTTTTATTTTGTTGTTAAGTAGCGATAGGAATTTAAAAAGGAAATGGTAACAACTAACTATGAGATCTTAATGGATATTAATTTAAAACGTGTTAACATCACGTATCAATGATTGGTGAAGAAAGAAAGCAAATTAGCTCAAGTTCAAGTTTAATTTTTCAAGGTATTTTTATGGAAAATGTCTTGTTTGACATGAAACAACTTATCCCTTTGAATTGTGCATATGCAGAAACTACAGAGTGTCCATTAGAAAATAATTGATTGAGCGAAACAAGTTCCATTACAACAATACAAATATTTTTAATATTATCAATGAAGCAAAATATTCAACTATACAGCAGCTTCCAATACATATCATTTATTATTACCATAATCAATTTAAGTGCTTCGTTTATTGTTGCATTTCCTCATATAAGCGTACAACACACATTAAATGGCAAAATCTAATGATAGTTGTGTTATTATTAACTGCATGCTATGTAAGATTTACACGAGATAGAAATGCACTTCCCCATCTTTTACTCTTTATTTTTCTGTTTTCGATGGATATTATAGTAGGTAGCTGAACAATCGAATTGACTTGAACTTCAATGCATGCACTTTAATTTTATAGCATTTTTGCGCAATACCCAACTTTAAATTTGACTTACAACTAACAAGCGAATATATGGTGTGCTATGGTCACTATAATAATAATAACAATAGCAATAATGAAATTGAAAGTTGTTCGTCTGACTCTTTTGTGAACATTAACTATCGTTTCCACGATAAGCTTTCATGTATAATAAATTGTATTTTTTTGGGCTTCTATGAGAATTTTTATTAAAATGAAATTAAATCGTCTTTATTCTTCATTGCTTCTTTTAAACATGAGCAACAACAAGTGTTAACAACATCGAGACAATGTCTATATCGGGTAGCAAAAAATTTACCGAAGAAATAAAAGATGATTTGTTATTTTTATTATTTTTTTGTAGGATAACATTGTGATGTTTTGATATAATTTAATATGTTGAGTCATTCTCTCACCATTCTATTTTTATTTTTCAATGTATATAATATTAATGGTCTTGCGATATAGTAGCAGCTACTCAACAAAACGAGGAGATTTGAAAAAGAAAAAATGATTGTTGAAATTTTCTTCATTATTTATGCAAGTTTGTAATTATGTGTATTCCAATGACTTTATGTTGAT
This sequence comes from Culicoides brevitarsis, assembly GCF_036172545.1. Taxonomy (NCBI): domain Eukaryota; kingdom Metazoa; phylum Arthropoda; class Insecta; order Diptera; family Ceratopogonidae; genus Culicoides; species Culicoides brevitarsis. Next base: position 260,911 of record NC_087087.1, on the reverse strand, counting down.
TGCATAAATTTTTTTAAAAACAAATTTAGAGGTAAACGATAAAAAAAATAATCTAAATGTCTATTGTCGAGAAAACTCAAAAGTGTTAATGAAAAAGTTTATTAATTATTTAATGTAAAGTTTTTTCTCGTAAGAATTTATATTCTATATAAGCATATATTTTATTTTAAAAATGTTTGTATGGCACAGATTTGTATGAACTTAGAAACATTATTCTATAGAATTCTTATGCAAACGTCTATTCAATAATTTTCTCATTATATATTTGATTTGCTGCATTAACACTTTATTTAACACTTGAAGATATTCAACTTTTATTCGTCGTCATCATCATCATCAACAACAAAACTATTATTATAGGTATAATTTTTCATTCCAACTGCATTACTTTTTTTTGTCATCAAATCAGACTCACAGTAAGCACAAAAGTTTTTAATAGCCTCATAGCAATAAAATGTTATAAAATCTAAATAACAAACTCATTACTCCTTTTGTCATTTCATCAGAGCATCCATTTAGAGCATTTTTTCACAATAAAATAATTCAATTTGTATCAAGCTATATTTTTTTCGACAAGACAAGTGAAAGAAAGGAAAAAAAGTGTTGTTTTGTATGTTGTAGGCTTTGTTTAACATTTGTTAGCAACATACTACTCTCGCATACAAAACGAATGGCTTTGTAATAATGAACAGGAATTAAGTGTCTACAGACAATATATTCCAACAAACGTTGTATTTATATACAAACTAACAAAAAATAGCAACAGCAAAATATTTTCATTGATTATGAGGTAAAGTACTTAATTTTAATTCAGTCTCTCGTTGCACATCAAACGTATCGGAAGCAAAGCCTCCATTAACAAAAATATTAAATGTGCAAGCGATTTTGTTTTTTGTTATTTTAAAAGCATGTTGCTATAAAGACCAAAGAAGTGTACATACATAAAGAAGATTAAAACTTATAAAAAATTTTTTCATATCCACATTTGTTACAAATTGTAGGTGTCTGCATTCGTGATGATATCAAACGAGGCATTGTGTTCATCTAAAAATAAAATTTTGAAAAAGAGCTAATTAATAAGTCTGAAGGAGAAAAAAAATTAATACTATTTTAATTAATTTCTTCATGTACGTTGGTTGTGAATAACGACAGATGTTTCAGTTGTAGAAAAAAGAACAAAGGCTTAGCTAAAAAATTGAATTGAAAATTTAATTTTCGCCCTGTTGGTGTTGGTGACAGATAAAAAAATTCATCGCAACAATGTTTTTAATAAATAAATGTTATTCAAACAAAAAATAATTCCAACTAACACGCGACAGAAGAGCCAAGCAAAAAATTGATATATAATAAAAATATTAAAAATACACACAAAAAAGGACAGTATTCAAACATTGTTCAATTCAACCATCTCTCGACATCATCAATAACAAAACGACACAATTGGAACGTAAATAAATGAATAATTCGAACATATGGAAATATAACAAATAAAAAACAGTGAACAGTGAAAAAATCATCGAAAAAAAAAGTTTTGTACCAAAGTGCGGCAACTGCAACAGGATAGAACAGGACAAAAGTCATAATAGACATCTACGACATCACACACGAGCCACAATATGCAAAATGAATATAAAATTTATGTGATAATTTTATCTGTTGCTGTTTTCGAGTTTATTGAAATGGAAAATTTGTATTCAGGTAAGAATTTAGTATTAGAATACGAGAATTAAAGCTCAATTAAGAATAACTTTAAGAGATTAAACAATGAATTTTACATGTTGCCCTTAATAAGAGAAGTAACCTGAATCTCTTTCATACAATATCTTTGAAATAAAACTTTACTATTTATTCAAATGAAGTACTCTGGAACAAAAGAGAAAACAAATCGTGAACCAAAACAGGCCATCAGTTAAGGATATAGAATCACGAACTAAAAACATCTCTATTAGCGTTAAAAGACAACTTCTCAACTTTGTTGTTCTTCACGTTTCAACGTTCTTCTATTCACAGAGAATTCTCAACAATTTGTCACACAAAATTAACGGAAGTCAAAACCACATGCTTAATCGATTGCTGCTACCGTTTACATTCCAAAAATTTCTTTCTCTTATTTCTTACCTGTACTACCATCTTGCAAGACTAATGCATGATGAATGTATTCAATCAAAATGTCTGACGTCTTAATTTGAGTCGCGCTATGCGCCCTTTTTGTGCATACAAATCGAGATTAGCTTCAGTGTATGATTGTCTAAAGAAATGAAAAGAAAGAGAAAGAAAAGTAATAAAATAAGGCAGAAATTATAATAATACTAAGAGGAGAAAAATGATTTATTTTTTTGTTAAAGTGTAGCCAGAAGTTAGTTGAAACTTTATAATGCCCATAAGTATCATAATAACTATGGGAGAGTCTTTTTTATATAAAAATTTCATACCCTTTAAAAAAATTTTTTGGAAAATGATTTTTATAAACCGCACTTTTTTCGAAAGGAAGTCTTCCTCAGAGAATCATCACTAATTTTTTGTTTCAAACTAACTTTTCACTGTGCTAATCTGCATAAATTTATGTTTACTTGTGTAAAAATTTTTGTGCAAACACGGACATGGTAACTATGTTTGTATAAAGTGTCTTTTTACACGAGTTGTCTGTCTTCGTTGTACTATTGAAATAACACAAAAGAGAAAATACAAAAAAAAAGATTGTATAATTTTATGCATTTCATTACTGCATTCAATCAGCTGTTATCTTTTCTTACTTTTGTTATTAAAAAGTTACTTTGTTTGCACATGCTCTTTGACACTTTTTTTTAAATGAATTTTTTAGTTGATATTTCAAGAAAATCAATCTCAAATCTTCGAAAAGTTCATAAGAAGCCTTATCCTTAAGTTTTTTGTCAATTTAAACAAAAGAAAAATCAACCAAAGTTAAGTTAGTTACTGATGATATAAACTTAATATTTTAACTTTAATGAATTCAATTTTCAGCACGACATCATTTACAAATTCTACCGTGCGCCACAAAAATGACTAAGTCAATATTTGAATGCTTTTTAAAGAGCCCATTTCATTGTTTATTTCATGCCACACTGATAGAAAGAGACAATATAGCAGTAGTATTACACAAGAAGCGGCAACAATTTATGAATATTTTCACTTTCATTTTCAATGTCAAATTAGTGAAGTGTAACGATCTTTTATTATTATATTATACTATAATATGATTACCATAAAACTTTTTTTTCGCCGTTATCTCGTCAGTGTATCTCTTTTATTGCCATTAATTGTTGCTAAACTATCTCATTCGTGTACATTACCGACAGAAAGTAAAAAATATTTCCTAAAATGCCCGAAGACAATAAGACAATAATCGAGACTCACTTATCTAATATATAAATTACTTGATTCGTAGTTGGTTAACATTCCAGCCATGCCATGTCATGAATATTTTCGTTTCTTCTTCGCTTCTTTCTTCGTGCTTTAATCGTAATAGACATTCAATTATTTTGTGAGGCGATTGTTACAAAAGTGTAATATTTAATGTAAATAGTATGTTAAACATGTGTAAAAAATTTTCTTACACAAAAAAAAAATCACTATCAATTATGTGCATTGTGTTGAAATGAATAGAGTAAAATGCTTGCACAAATATTTACGAGGCGAATATGTCAGTATTGATAAAAGCAAATATTTTATGCCTTAAAGCATTCAAATTAAATGGTTTTCCATTATATTTTGTTTTTGTTCGAAATTGTTTTTGCTGATACTTACTTTTGGTAATTGGCTATGTGATTTGTGGTTATGAATGATGGTTAAATGGAAGCTTTTTTGCACAATTTAATGGTTAATGTTCGATGATGTTTACAAAAACGCCTTAAATACATTTATAATCAAATGCAAAAAGTCATTTTAGTTTTTTCTTCTTAAATTCATAACAAAGACATTTTCGAATCATGTTTTTTACTGCAAATAAAATTAATCATTGCTCCTCCTTTTTGAACATTCAACATTTAATACCTCATAAACATAAAATAACACAACAATTATGAGATTTTTTTCAACGCGTGCTTCGTTCATTTTTTCAACAATTCAATTGCTCGTATACCATTGCAGCAAAAATTACAAATGTTGATAAAAATCTACAATTTGTGTAGTTGTCAAAGTGAAATAGCTAAAAATAAATGTTGCTAACAAATCTGCACCTTGATTAATTTGTCAAAATAGACAAATAACAAAATGCAGGAAAAAAGTTAGCTGTTAAATTGACTTTAAAAAAGTAAATGTGAAAGAAAACGAAAGTGAATTGAGCATAAGAAGTACAAAAACAAAATAAATCACTTTAAATTTGCATGAAAAATCGTTGAGTTGGACATGAAATCAACAGAATCAAGTCAAGAGTGTGTGAATGTCAATGTCATTTCTCTTACCATCATCTGTTTTTAATGTAAATTTTCCATGCTTTCTGATTTTTTTTTTGAATTGAATGAAAACGAGCAGTTATTCAAATTCAAATGAAGCATTGTTTTATTCCGTATCAATGAATGTACCTAATTACAAAAAAAAAAATAAGTTTATGTAATGATGACTCTCATACTAAACAGAGAACGAAAGAAGCTGTGTTACATAAAGTAAATAAAAAAAGTCTAATTCAAATTTATAATTAAAACATTATGTAATGATAAATATATTTTTTTGGTTTCTTACAGATTGCGGAGTTCGATCGTTTGTGCGACAACCTCGTTATTTGTACAATGATCCATTCGATGGCGGCGGCGTTTGGTATAATAATTCACGTAATCCAAAAATTATGTACGGAACTCCGACAGTAGAAGGACAATATCCTTGGCAAGTGTCCTTAGAATTGCTTCATCCATCGTTTGGATTTATCGGGCATTGGTGCGGAGGCGTATTAATTGATGAATTGTGGATTATATCGGCTGCGCATTGTGTACATAAGTAAGTCTATTAAAAAGAAAGATTTTCCGTGATTTAATTCATTCAATGAAAATTTATGTTTCAGTGATCTATTTAATTTGCCCTTACCTGCATTATGGACCGTTGTTCTTGGCGAATATAATCGCACAGAGGAAAGCGGTTTGGAGCAACGAATTCCCGTCGATAAAATTGTGATGCACGAGAAATATCATCATTTTAAACATGATCTTGGTGAGAAAATGGAAACTTTTGCTCCTGTATTCTTAATTAATTCAAAGAATATTTTAGCATTATTTAAATTGTCAAAGCCTGCCAGAATATCATTTAGCTCACAAGTAGCTAAAATATGCTTACCATTTGCTGATGCATCGTCAGCAGCATACAAAAACCCAACATATGATGATCTCGATAAGAATTACAGCAATTTGGACAGAGACAACAATAATTTACGTAATTTCCGACAAGGACGTGGCATGAGAAGAAAAGTTTTGCCAAAAACGGCGAAACAGATGGTTCAAACATTGTTAAGCAGTAAAAGTAACACAAGAAGAGAATCTCGCAAAATTACCCGACGACGAAATGACAAATTTGCCGGAAATCTTTTTGGCAGTAAACGACTCATTTCGAACGTTTGGAACACAGATATTTATTCGCCAACAGAAGATGTTGCATACTATGAGTGCATTGCTACAGGTTGGGGTATCGAGAAACCAAATGGCGATCTAACTGACGTTTTGTTGCAAACGAAAGTCCCTATACATGCAAATGATCGGTAAGCAACTTTTAAACTGTGATCGTATTCAAATTTAATTTTTTTTTTTCAAAAATTAGATGCGACGATGTTTATAGTTCTTTTCTCAAACTACATCGAGGGCATTTATGTGCCGGAAATTTGAATAAAGAAGGCGGAACGTGCGTTGGAGATAGCGGAGGTCCTCTTCAATGTCGACTTTCGAAAAAGAGTCCGTGGATTCTCGTTGGAATAACATCATTTGGTTCAGGCTGTAGCATTCCCGGATATCCAGATGTGTATACTAAAATTTCATATTATCGAAAATGGATTTTAGACTCAATTAAGAAAAATTGAAAAATATGAAAAGAAAAATGATTCAAGTGCCGTTGTTATTTACATATATTTTGTTAGTTTTGAATATATTTAATAAATCATATCTAAAAATGTTTTTCATGAGTGTTATCCTTATGAATCTTTAAAGTTTGCAACTCCCTTCATAAAAATTTTTTCTTACAAATTTTAAAAAATTCAAACGCGTTTTTTTATTTTAAATATATTTGAAAATTAAAGTATTGGAGTATCTGATTTCTGAATTTTTTTAACTTCAAGAAAAAAAAATGATTTTCGCTTTTGAACAAAGGAACATAAAAATGTTTTTTTTATTAATCTTTAAAAATATTGTAAATCTAAATTAAACGTTACCTTAAATGACTAGATATCACATTTGTATTATTTTATTTAATCTAATTTTTGTATAAAATTGAGCTGATAAGTAAATATTTTCCCATTCTTACTATTACATTTTATTATAATTTGACAAGAAACACCTATAATAATGGCCTTTTTAAACTAATCTATCGTCATCTTTTTCATAATATTTTTCCATTTCCCTTCCAATCAATGGTAAAATTCGCACTGCAGAGTATCTAATGTAAATTTACAAAAACAGAAAAAAAAATGTATATATGTATAAAATTAATTGATTTGCGGTTTCCTTTTTTACCTTATATCTCGCTTTGGACCAAAACTTGAGCAATTGTTATTAATGCTGTACAAATTTTCTTGAGTTGTTTTTGGCGGCACACACAAGATGGATAAACATGCAATAGCAAATAACGAAACTCCCGTCAAAGCAAGTAAGTATGCGAACCCTGTGTGAGTGTATAAGAAAAATGTTTTATATACAATATGTTTGAATGAATTGACAGTTAATATTTGCCTGCTTGTATTGGAGGAACATAAACAAACAGCATTTGTAGCAACAATATTAATTCATCAGAGAGTCTATCAACACGAATTTCTGCCCAAATAAGAGGAAACACTGTATTTCGGAAGTTCTTAATACGACTGTTGAATTTTGCATCACCCATCACAAGATTTATTTGAATTGGCGATCGAACTTTCATCGGTATTCCTAATTTCTAAAGAAAATAAGGCTAAAATAAATATATTTTCAGATATATGTACAAATTATTTACAGGTTGCAATGCTATTATGCTTCCATGTTTCTCTTCTTGCGGGTTGAGACCATCTACGCCTTCTATTAAAGATGGATCTGAATTGTAAAAATGAGGCAACGATACAGCAATTGGAATATCTGTAATAAGAAAAAAAAAGTAAGATTACTTTCTTCTTTAACAAAAAAAAATCTTCTTACTCCAATAACATGGCGTGATGTTGCCAAGTCCCTTTTTCATGCACTGTTTCTTTTTGCAAAAACAAGCAGTTTCAGGATCATCATAACGACTTTCGAACGCATGATCTGCAAGTTTGAACCAATAAGCTTCAACGCCATCCATCATTCCTTCATGAGTAAATTCAATGGGAAGTGTTCGACAGAAGCATTTGCGATAATATTTGAAAACTTCATTCTTTGAAATGTTACGAGGGAACAGAGTACCATCGTAGTTACCACGAAGAGTATTACATCCGGTATTTCTAAAAGAATAAAATATAAAAAAATTAATTGATAAATTTTGTAAAAAAAATTATTTTTTTTTTTTACTTTTCTAATGCTTCTGATTTGTCATTTGTCCATCCCCAATGATGCAAACCCGGAGAACCATTCCACATATCGATCGAATAATCACGAATCAAAGGACTATACATTTCTTGCTCTTTCTTTTGTTCTTTTTGGTTTTCCATTCGTTCATTTGATTCATTGTCCAATGCATTGAACATCTCATCAAGGACTCTATCTGTTGTTGTCGCCTTACTTTTGTTCATTTGCTTTGCTTCTTCCGCTAATCTCTCAACTTCTCGAAGTTTTTTCACTCTTTCTGGCAAATTTATTGTTACAACATTCACGCCATCATCAAACATTCTATCGAGCAGTCCTAATTTCGTAAAGGGAATAACAGAAGGCACAACAGTTGATGCAAGAGAGATTAAAGTATCATCATAACCCCAAAGAAAATCATGAGCAGTCAATGTCAATAACGGATCTGATGAAGTCGTTTTCACTAATGTGCTAACAGCTAATTCCGCAAAGAATGATAAATCATGTGCAAGTGTCGAAATACCTAACATTGGAATATTTAGCGCTGTAATAATGTGATCTTTTGGATCTCCAATTGATTTTTCGGGTAAGAAAACGACTTCTCGATGAGGAACATACGTTAATGTTCCATTTGGATTAAAAGTAAGGTTTCTGTGTGTCAAAATTTCACGATAAACATATGGACCGACTTCTGCAATTGCTAATTTTGGATCGTCTCCGGACAAGAAGCGTTCTCCGTTCGTTATATTAAAGACATACACACTTATGAAAACGTCGAGCGGTGGTTTCTTGAATAAATTAAAAGCGTAGGAACCATTCCGAATTGAAAGCATCTGCAAAAACGTGTGAGAGAACAATAATATTAGAGGTCAAATTCTAATAAATGGCAAAGTGTTGTAGTTTTGTTGACACTTACGTCATCCGCAACCATTTGCAGTGGGTTGATATGAATGATGGCAAAGGCAATTATGAGACAAATCATTCCGCAAAATCCAAATTTGAGGAAACCTGCAAGAAGATTAAACCGGAAGAAAACAAGTTATGAATAAGATAATACCCATATTTGCCATACTTTGCGTTGTAGCTATAAACAACTTATTACGGGAAGACAGATACGAGCGTAATAAATTGCTGTCGTATTTGTGCATTGACCTGTATTCAAGTTTCGCGCACTTTTATTACGTGTGTTCTTGCATTTCAAGTTTTTAAGATTAAAAAAATGTATCAAGTAGGTTGACAATTTTTTTCATCATTTTTTCACATATAACTACTTTTATCTATTTTAGCTTTTGCATGCATAATAAAGACAAACTCGAATGATTTTTCTTAATTTCATTTATACATATATGATTTCATGTGTTTAACTTTAATGATCATCCTTGTCGTTCTCTGTGTAATACATAATAAATGAATGATTTGTTGTGTCTGACTTTTTCTTACAGAAATATACACTAAAGCACAGAAACCACAATATTTTTATGTAATATCAACAATATAATAATAACAACGAACGACCTAGACACGTGATAATTTCTCGCGTGGGAATATGAAAAGGTAAATTCAGGTCGTTGTACCTGCGTCTTTTATTTATATTCACGCACACTTGAAATCATCTCAAACTGAGTTCATGTGCTTGCATATTGTTTACTACATTGCACTGCAAGAACCTTGTTCAAGGTCGATTTTGAAAAAAAATCCAACTGTTTGTCTGAAATCCGACAGAAAGTGATTTACTTAGGTCACTTTTTGTATCTTGACCTGAGGCGTGGTTCTTATTTCTTCTTTTTTTATTTTATGTAGTAATTGCGATGAAAAATAAAACACTATTCACTCACTCATAATTACTTAACACATATTACAAGGGCGATATTGATGGGTAAATATTGAATTATGTGAATATGATGAAATATCTCATTTAATTTTACATGTACATATGTATATGAATCGAGAGTGTGCGTCTTTCTTTCTTCTTGCTGTGTGATTTATTTGAAATCAACAATAAGGGCTCTACCTTAAAGTACAAAATCAACAAAGTTGAAGTATTTTACATGAGGTAATTCAAAAATGACTTCTTGTAATCGGGCAATATTTGTGTTAAGGTCAATTTCATAAAAACTAAATTAACATTAGACGATAATTAATAACATACAATGACAATTTTTCAAAAAATATAAACGAGATAAACGCTCTTTATCTTTAATACGTGTGTTTTAAAGGGAAGTTTTATAGTCAATTATATTAGATTTAGATTTTTAGATTATATTATATTATAATATATTGTATTATATTATTATTAGATAAATTAATGTTGAGAGTCTAAATGCTCTCAGAATTCGGATTTTGGTTTGATAAATTGTGAAATTGGATTTTTGTTAACGATATAACGAACAGTTCAAATATTAATAAATTCAATTATCGTTTTGACAATTTACAACTTTTCGATACAGAAAATAAAAGTTTCTCGCTTGATTTTTACAAGAATCTCTTGTAAATTAATTTTATTTAATTTAATTTCCTGAAATATTTCTGTAAGTCGTTAGTTTACTTAGAAAATTTCAACATAAAAATATTTACATGGTTAAACGTATGATAACGAAAAAAAAAATCAACAACTATGTTATAAAAAATATATAAATTGAAATGGATTCTAACTACTCGCAAAGTTGCTAATTAAAGTGTTGAACGTTAAATGATCATATTCATTACATAATATTTTAACATTCATTTGCGTTTCGTACAAACGTATCTACTATAAATTTATTGCTTGTTCCGTTCTTTTAATACAATTTATTCGTGTTTATCCATGGTGCGACTATTGCAGTGTTTGCTCAGAAAAATGTGCAATAATTTACCCGGTTGAATGACATCATGGAAGTTTTGTTTGATATCAAGGCGCATTTTATCAACGTACAGTTTTTCATAATAAAAGGAAAAATAAGCAATATTAACGTCATTTGTGACCCTTATAGTTGTTTGTAATGCAAATTGTTGAAGGACATTCGATATTATCGTAACAACATTAACATTATCAAAAGAAATTCAAGTATCAGATTGTTGTTAGTCATTGAAAAAGTATTCATAAATTGTTTTATTAGCTTCTTGGGTTTTCACGTTGCTTCGTGTAAACCGCGCCATTCTATGAAGCTTAACAAATATATATGACGCCAATGCTTATGATTTAAAAACGATTAACACGTTAAATGTCTGTCAAGCAGGCAGGTAATTCACGATAACGAGTCGTTAGAGAGGGATTCAAGATAAACAATGGAAAAATATTTAAAGTTGATAATTTGTTCGAAAAATTCGCGGAGCAAAAAATGTAATGTAGTACAAAACTATTTTGATAATGAACTAACCCAAATAAATCAATCAATCAAACATGCATTTCTTAACCCTCCTTTGCAAGAATTACTGCTTATAATTTCATCTCATAAAAAAATATTTTGAAAAAAAAAACGTGAAATATCTACACAACACTGTTCAACATGTGACTACTAAACGATGATATGATGAAATAGAACTTAAAGGAAATACAAAACTTTTCCATTTTTTTGCAACGGTTACCGGTGTCTGGTAGAATGACAAAAAAAGACATAAACATAATAGTATGACAACAACACTGTGTCAAAGCGTTGAAAACGAGTTTTTCATGTGAAAGAGAAGTTGTTCATTTTTTTTTTTTTATTGAATAATAGCAATATAATAGTAATAATTTTTGCCATTTCATTTTCAGTTTTAAGAAACTGGGTCAAAACAAGTAGTAATGCTATTTGTTTGTTCCATGAAATTTAAATGTGCAAAGACCAACTAAACAAATGTCAAAGGCTTTTTGCCCTCAGATGGAAAATGCGAACAGTAATATGAAGATTTTTAATGTTTTGCGTTTCAACGATTGTGTATATTTATTGTTAATGTTGTTAATTAGATAAATAAATTGATTTATAAAAACATTATTCCTTTAATTCAACGTGACTTTTGCAGAGAAAAAAATATATTGAGATCGCGATTTTTTTTATCGATTCATCTCTGAACATTTGTGTATGGAAAAATTGAATGGAAAAATTTTGTTGCAAAAGTTGATAAGCTATTTATGGCATTTAATGAATGCTTAAAGTCACTTGTCAATGCTTGTTGCACCTCAAAATACGAAATGAGACAAGAAATTAAGAAATATTTTTAATACGCAACAAATCAGCTGTTAAAGCTGCTCTATTAAACTTGCATACGAGTTTGCACACCTGATCGACTCATCATACAGTACACTCGAAACACTTTTACTTTTCTACAATAATGAAACAGACACAAAACTGGTCAAACTAGTTTGCAGCATTAGAATTCATTCAAGATTTCGTGTCTTGCAAATCAAGTTTTGGGTTTCCAAATTTAAAGTCGACATCTATGGAAATACCGGCAACGACAAGCAAACGCGCACAACATTAAATAAGCACAATTTATTTAGTGTCAATATAATAAAATATTGTGCAAGGATTTTCTTCTTTTAATTTTTTTTTTTGGTATTTTATTTTGAAATAATGTTGTTGCGTGCGTGCGAATCGATTCATGATTAATGAATGTCGAACAGTAAACAAAAGAAGCGACACCAAAAAGTAGGTTATTTGAAGTGAGATTGAAAGTTTATTTGCCCCGATTGATTATTTGACAATATAACAATGAAATACATATGTCTTATCAAAACGTTTATTTATAATTCATACTAATTTTTTGTACAAGGTCATGTTTGGCTTATCAATTGTTTATTCATTATTTATTGTATTTGGTGATTACATAATAAAGTAAGCTAATTTTCAATTTTTTAATTTTAGTAATGGATGAATTTTTTTTGATAATTTCAAAAACGAAAAATATTACTTTATGATGGTTTTTTATCATTCAAGTTACCGAAACTTGTTTTTTTTTGCAAACATATGTTATGAATTAGCAACAAATAAAAAAAACCTTTCAAAAAAAAAAAAAATTATAAAAGAGTCAAAAGAGGTTTAGCAACTTCTAAAAATTTCTTATATCAATCAAATTCTTTGGAAAAAAACAGATAAAAAATACAAGCTAAAACGAATAAAAAAGCAAATTAAAAAAGAAGAAGTTATTTATTGAATTGATTTTAGTAAAATAAGAAAATAAATTTTAACAAAATTTAGATATATATTATATATAGATGTATTTTTTAGGCATTTTGATGAAGAAAACGAGCAACAAATCCGGTATGAATGGAATACAAAAGATTTAAATAAAAGTTCACATATTGAAATTGCAAGATGCAAACACGTGTCGAAATGTCTAATATAGCAGAGTGTGTGCGCATAATTGACCCCCAATCGTTAATTATATAGATATAAACAGGAAAGGTATCCCGTTAATTACGATTTTACTCAAATGCAATAATGAATTGCGCACGTGAGATGCGTTAAATTGCCATCATTTTGCATGAGACATGGTACTTATCATAATATTATTATATTATAATTGGATGTTTTTATTGCTGACTGAGCTGAGGTGTTTGTTGCAACAACAATAACTACCAATTAAAGGTTATGAACTACAATGAATTAGGCGTGTGTGGGTTTTTCTAACACATCGCTAACACTTCATAAAATAATAACAACAAATTTTTCGAAATAACACGTGAGAGACGACATGTTAAATTTTAAGTTGGAGTAATTAAAGAGTGATATTGAAGTCTGAAATGTCTCTTAAAGTTGGTCATGAATGAATTTGGATCGCAAATGAAAAATTTTTCAATATTCATCATCGAGCAAAAATTTAGGATTTTTTGAAATAAGCGCGTTTAAAAAATATTTTGAAAATTTAAATTCCTCAGCTCTTCTGTTTTTTTTTGTACAATATAATATTCAAAAAAAAAAAGTTCAAGTTCAACTGACAAAATTATTATAAACTGTGTGTCATCTCTCTTGTTCAAGATATACTTGAACATTGCTACTGCAAATAGTAAACAAATTCACAGCATTTATGGATGGTAAGTTTACTCAAAGTTTTTTTTTTATGAATTGAAGAAAATATCTTGATTTATGACGAAATGAAATTCAAAACGAGTAACGAAGGACGGATGTTGACGGAGTCTGTGTGAGCGAATTAGTTCTTCTTTGAGAAGTATCACTGAAGCGATTATCACTTTTACACGATCAGAAAATAAAAGTCTCTTCGACAAATATTGGTTTTTCATAAAAATCACTATTAGCATAAATATTTGTCACTTGATTCTCGGAAACTTGTTAAATTGGGAAGATCACAAGAACACAAATAATCTCTTAGCAAAGTAAATAGTTGAACGTGTGCAAAGTCAATTAAACTTAACATCCGATGATGAGCAGAACAGGTCAAGATAATCATGAGTTGAATATAATTTAAAAGTAACAATTAGATCACTTTACTTACGTTTTTTCCTTCTGTCTACCTTGATATTTTCAATAGTTGTCATGTTGTTGTTATTGTTGAATTGAAATAATAGTAGAAATAATAACAATAATTTGACGTTGACGATATAATTATCAAATATTTATCAAGCGAATGATCCTTGCTCTTGAACTTTGTTTTTCAGTATAATTTGATGTTTTGCTTGGGTGTCGCTAATTTCACTCGAAGATTAAAATGCTGCATATTTAGTTGAACATCTGTAATGTAATAAAATCCCAACATTAAATCATTGCAAAAAAAAAAAGTTAAATTTTAAATTTTTATTGTCTTTTTTTTTTAAATCTCAAAGAGATTTTTACAATATAAAAGCTAACTATGTAAAAGTTGCAGATGACCCAAATTCACCCAAATATAGTCTTATGCAAGATCGAGTAGAAATGACTTGACAAAATTGTTTGAATTCAACGTTAACAATGTTATTCATTACTAAATTACATAAAAATGACACGTTACACCGTTTTTGACATGGCCCATTGAACCATATTTGATAATAATAAATTGTATGTATTTATAATATCTTCAACATCTTTTGATAAACATACTTGATCGTGATGTACGTTTTTACATACACTTTTTCTTTTGCACAATTTTTTACGTGATTGATTTCATCTTTCTTTATATTGTTCATGAATATTTTTTTTTTCATGATTATATTCATCATTTTTAAATTTAAAAAAAATATCTGATATTTTTTTTTGTTTTGTTGTCAATCATTTTTGCTATATGCGTAATTTAAAAAAGAGACTATGCTCAACGAAAAAAGTCATACAAATTTATCACGTATTCGTATCGTTCATTGCCCTTTGCAATTTTTTGGGCGAAGTGCATTAAACTTATATTATTGATGTAAAACATTTATTTATGACTATAAATAATTTAATTTTCAATAAAGCTGTTTTTGTCATGATTCGCAAAATATGAAATTCGTAACAAAAAAATATGTGTTTTGTAAAATAATTTTTTTTCTAATTTAAGCATTTTTTTTTCTTTTTATTTAGTTACAATTTTACACTCACTGTTTTTTACATATTTTTATTCAAAAGTTTTTTTTTATTTTTATTTTTTTTATAATAACATCAATTAAATTAACTTTAGAAAAGCAGTTTATATGTCATTAATAAAATATTAAAAAAAAAGTAGCACCGACTAAACGAAAATAATGGTCAACTTTACAAAACCAAAGAAACGAACAAAATGAAGCTAAGCAAATTTTGTTACTGCTTTTATAGACAAAATCACATATTGAATCTCTTGCAATGCGTTAAAATCTTATAGTATTTTATAGTTTTTACGTATATTTACTCTTGCTTGCTCCATGTCGTATATCTGTCCAATGTACGTCATATGCGACACATATACTCAGGATGGTTGTTGAGGGTAGTTTGTATACTTGTATGATCAACGTTTCAAGAGATACTTACGTACATACAATGAGATGAAATGAAAAGTCTCTTGAATCAATATCGCTGTACATACAAAGAAAGAGTAGTTGTGAAGGCAAAAAGCAAGAGTATAAAATGAACAATCGTTCGGAATTTGTGAGAAAAGGACCAAAACATTGCTTGAAAAGACAGATCGGCGATCGTTGACGTCAAAATGCTGAAATTCGGTAAAAAAGCAGCAGTTTCTGTTTCTCTTTATTAACCTTTTTTTTAATTCTTTTTTTTATGCTATATATCATATATACGAGAAGGTATTGTATATTTTTTTTATCTTTTTAAGCAAACTTAATTTGCAATTCTAATATTACGAAAAATTCTTTCTCTAAGATTTTTTAGCAAATTGATTGCGTAAAACAACAACAAATATAAGAAGTTTCTACGATTCATTCTACAAATAAGACTTTTGTGACCTACCACAGTAGTGTATTATATACTATGAGTATCATTACGGAATAGATGATTGAACTCAAGTTTTTTTTTTGCAGAGTTAATTGTAGATCAATTGACATTTGACATGGATAATCTTCAGATTTGTGGCATAACAACTGAGAGACAAGAAAATAAGGAAAGTTTTATAAGAACAACAAGGCACCTCCATTTAGTTTATGTTTTATCTCATCTCGTGACAAACTTTACAAAATTAAGGAAATACTATTACATGACATAATTTTTTATAGAAACATTTAATTTTCAATAATAAATAACATTTTACAACTGATGATAAACGAATTTGTATGTTATTAATAAGTGTTGTAAACAAATTTTTATATCTTTTTTTTATCGTATTAACTTCATTGATCATTCTGAATTTTATATATCCTTCATATTTGTATCATATTATTATTATCATTATTGGTATACGCAATGTGATAACCAAGATCAAATAAATAAGACAATTATCTCTAATATTAAATTACGAATGGCGCTTATTTAATGTTTTAATAATTTTCAAGTTCAATATAACTGCTTCAAGCTAATGATCAATGGATATTATTATTATTTTTTTTTGCTGTATCTCGCTCAATAAAAATAGATTGAAAATGATTTTCTGAATAAAAAAAAAATAATGAATACCTGATTAGATAATAAACTATAGAGACCAAAGAGGTTTATTAGGTAATTAATCAAGCAATCAGAAAGTGCCTTTTTTTAGATTAATTTGTCTTCCGCAAATTTATTATTTAATAAACAAAAAAAAAAAAAAAAAAAAAAAATCAATTGCTTTCTTTCTTTTCTGAAGAAAATTTCCCCTTATTTTTTGTGAAAAACTGCGCAACTGTTTTCAATTTTTATGCATCGACAGAATTAAGCTTGTGTTGTATTTACGAATCATCGTGATAATAAAAGGTATAAATAAGAAGGAAAGGAATAGAAAAGATAGAAATTTAGTGTTAAATCATCTTTTGAAACGATAAAAAGGAAATTTAACTTGAAAGAAACATTAAAATATTGTTGTGTGAAAATCATAATCGTGAGTCAATTAAAGATTTCTAATCAGCGACCATTAACCAAACTTTCATAAGAATAAATTTAAAAACCGATTCAATTATTACTTTTTACGGTTTGTTTCTTACTTTTGTGTTAAAATTAAATTCCCGACAAATTCGCTTCCTATATTTATTTAAGAATAAAAAAAAATAAAACAAAAGCCAACAAAAGCTGATGTTTTATTGATATTTGTCACCTTTTCATTCATTGTGACTCATACTTTTAAAAGTTATTTATATAAAGTGCACTCAATCATATGGTTAGCAATTCAATATTTGCATCAATTTAACACAAACAATTCTTCTTTTTTACACTGTAATTGAGTTTGAAGCTCATAATATAAAAGGGTAAGAGGTTACACTCTAACTAAACATTGTTGATGCATAGTAGAATATTTTTGTTATATTGAAATAAAGGCAATAAAAGATGCAAATTAATCAAAATAGTTATCATTTGAGTCGAGGGAAAAACCGAGAGATTTAATTTGGTTGCTATGAAAACGTTTGTACTTTAGCTTTAAATACTATATTATCATAAATAGACGTCAAATATTGGATACGTGCTTATTGTCAGTTTTTATTTTAAGGAGTTAGTTCCGCGTAATTTTGTGCATAAATAAATAATAAGATGATTTATGCGTGTTTATTTAAAAATATTTCTTGTTGTTTATTTTATCTAGAATATACGAATAAAATGCATCGAAAGTTTTTTGTGTTGATTGTTGCTTCATTGGTCCTAATGATGGGATATTCATGTGTAGCCTTGTCGGATGAAAATGATCAAGAAGCTCGACGAAATGTATATGACGAATACGATTCTGAAGATATTGCCAATGCTCTCGCGTTCCTTGAAGAGCTCGAACGACGACATGGATTTCATGCGAGACCGAGGTAAGCAAAAGTAACATAAATTTGTCATAATTGACTTTACGTTCCTGTTAAACATTTAATATATTATGCGTTCATTTCTCAGAACTGTCACTTACATAAGAAAAATTCAACCTTGCTTGCATTTCTTTTGATTGCTCTTTCTGTCTGCGTTTCTTCTTCTTCTGCTTCATCTTGAATGACTTAAAATAGAGTCGTTGTTATATTTCGTTTCTCTATATTTTGTTGTTCATAGCTCTGTGTAAAATCGTATTCCATTAACAATCCCTGCATGTAAAAATATTACAGAAGTCATGGGAATCCCATAAGTATATATTTTTTTTTAAAATTAATAAACGATGTGAAGTGAAATAAATAATAGCAGCAATATATTTTTGATTAAGTAAATCAACAAAGTGTGCAGGCACACAAATACACACACACCTTTTAACCATGACCATGGTTAGTTCAATGTGAAAGCAGGCTTTTCCTGTTCATTCGAACTCTTTTGATACAGAATATTTTATTTAAATCCAAAATTTGAAATCTGAAATTTTTTAGAAATTACCTGAAGTTTCTTGAATTTTGTTGCTTTTTCGTGACAATGATTGCTTCTGTAATTGCTACATTATGTAATTAGGTATGCAATTTTTGCATGACAACGTAAACATATACATATGTTAAAAGTAAGTTGTCAGTAGAGTTGATAAATTCTCTTGTAATAGAAGATTTCGTTCGATGCTAACTTGAGTTTTGATATTTTCTCATATGTTGAATTTTATTTACATAAAAATGATAATTAGTTAAGTATAAATATTCACTTCTATGGCTAGATTTCATAAGTTACAAACAAATACTGATATATTTCAACTTGATGGGAACGACTCATCGGAAAGGCAAAAAGAAATTTAGGCAAGCAGCAACTATAAAAAGAAAACGAATTAGTTTTCACGGATATCAAAAGTCTACAGTAAAAACAATTACCAAGTACTACAATACTAAAGAAGGCAAAAGTTGCTTCACAATTCGATTCGATGAAAACTCCAACAATATTACTGCCTACAGTTGTGCCTAATCTTCCGCACATCAAGATTATACAAACAGCCATCGCTCTTACTTTTGTTGGAAATAAAGCGACAACGCCATTTGATATAACTGAAATTGACACGCCGGCATTCACGATAAAGATTGAAAAGGCGGTAAGTGTTATCATTGGATCTTCTAACCAAAGTAATGAAAGGCCACAAATGCCGGAAACAAAAAGACCGAAAGCTAAAAGATTTTAAAATTTGAACATTATTCGAGTTATTCAGCAAATTTGTTCAATTCTTGCCTAATATGTATCCTCGTCCAACTCGACGAATAATGAAAGCGATTATAAATACTGCAACTGTATAATATGTGCCGAGAATAAGGGAGTCGATATAAACTTTTGTTGGAATTGTATCTACACAAGATTCGTCTGCTTCTATAGTTTCATTTGTATGCGGCGGATGATAATTTATCAATTGACAAACTGTTCCCGAGATATTTGAAGTGCTTACAGTATTTTGCAAATCCGCAAACCAAATGCCGATACCGCCAGATCTACAATGAATGATTATAAAATAGATCTTGATTAAAAAAAGACTGTTTAAGACTCACGCAAAAAATACGGCAAACATCATGTAACAATTGATGGCAAGAAAAATAACGAGAGGTTTTTTCAATAACGGCTGTGTTTGATCCCACATTGATTTTACAATTTGTGTGCTGAAAGAAAATTTTCGATTAAAAGTTTAATTTTTACTGTATATCTTTACTTACAATCCTTTTGCAGCTTTTCCTGTTACTTGTTCACGTTCAATTTCTGATATTAATTTTTTCACTGGATAAAATTCAACATTCTCCTTTCTATTTTTCACGTACATCCATTGCAACACTTTCAGCGCATCTTCTTCTCTTCCCTGTGCCATAAAGTATCTGGGACTCTCTTTAAATCTCGTCAACATTAAAGCTGCACAAAATCCAGGTAATGTGTATGCCAACAAAAGAAGTCTCCATGGGCGGAAATCCATTGCTCCAAATAATGGCAGACGAAAATCATTTGATAAGATCAACCAAGCAATTGCCGGAATATATAGTGCTGATATTCCAACACTCATACTTGCCCATGCAATCACTGTAGAACGATGTTTGTTTATATGAAATTCTCCTAAATAAGCATAGACACTACTTGATGCTGCAGATACACTGAAAAATGAAAGAAAAAATCAAAATAATAAAAATCTCAAAATGACGAAAATAGAAACTCACAAAAATCCAACGACAAATCTACAAATGAGGAAAACCGTAAATGTAGGAGCCACGCTTGAACAAACAGCAGCAACGTTCGAACAGAATAGCGAAAAGAGCATTATCTTTTTACGCCCTTTTGTATCAGCTAAATAGCCCCACATATAGGCAGGGATCATAATTCCTGTAAAATACAAAATTAAAAAAAGTGAGATAATGAATAATAATATAAATATGATTTCTATCGAATTGCCCTAAACCGAGTCAAAGATCAAAACGATAGATAGAAGCGTATTTCATGAATCTTATCATCTAAGTCACGATTTATGATTAAATTCAAATGTTTTTTCGACAACAGAATTTTCCATAAAACGCATCTATTTTAGTCAAAATTTCAATAATATCACGCTAGCGACAGAAAGCATGCCAATGTCAAAAAATGATTATGCAAAAACTAGGTAGTTATCTATCTCTCATGTTCGCTTATCAGTCATCTGCTAAGTTAAATTATATTTACTTTTTAATAAAGCTGACAAATATGATAAACTTCTTAATAAAAAATGCTCCAATTTCCAAGTTCAAAAAAAATTCAACTCACTGAAAGTATTTCTCTTTTTCATTACCTATAAATCCTGTTGACGATACCATTCCTTTTGCCGTTGATGAGAGTTGTAAGTCACATTGCGAAGGTGTAATGATCATCATCATTCTGCAAAAATGCATCATTAAATCTGAGAGATATTGTCTAAAAAGGGAATTGCTCACCCCATCGTTTCATTAATTACTGCTGAAAGAATTAAGCCACAAATGAATATGCACATAATTTGCACTTTTCCAAAACCTAAATGAAATTTTTGTTCATTAATAATAAAAAAAGCCACTTTCATTCTAACAAAAATTTTACCAATAAATTGTAATGCATCGTCAAAAAGCCATGCCTTTGTCTCTGGATCTTGTTTATTAATTTCTATGGAGTGTGAAGAGCAGTTCCTATCACTAACTACGTCATCTTTTATCCGTGGAGGCATTTTTGACACGTTTTAAGTCCTAATATTTTGGTTTGATGACGTTAATAATTCTCTTAAAATTTCAGTTGTCAATTGAATTGCGTTCTTTATAAATTAACTTTAATTGATCGAATCAAAATACATCCAAAACTATCAGTAGAACGTGCGACTTTCAATAACAATAAAAAACAACTGATAGTTTAAAATGAAATTATTTCTCTCTCTCTTCAATTTTTTTTTTGTTGAAACTTGTTGTGCTTGAAATTTTTTGCTTTTTTCTTTTTTTTTTCAAGTACACATAGAAATGGCCCGATGAGATTTTCAAGTCTTTCCCGGTTTGTTTCTGATAAGGTACTGAACCACATTTCAAAAGATTCCGTAAGCTTTATTAAAGATTTTTTGCCAAAATGTGTTTGTATGAGTGGATTTTGTTGTTTTTTTAAGCCAATGATGATGAGTCGTCATAATTATACTTTTATAGTTACAATAATAATAATAAGCAAGTAAAGGGAAACACAGATAAGAATCTATCTCGCCATAATCTAAATATGTGGCAAAAATGCATAAACTAATTTATGAATCATCGTATTTTTGTTCGTTTCATTTTCGATTTGTGAAAAGTCTCCAAATTAGAATAAAACTGTTTTTTTAGTTTTGTTAGAAATAAAATAAAGTGAATTTGAAATATTTCTCTTTGTAAAATCAAAGTCAAATGGAGCATATGTTTATTATTTATCGTGTTAATAGAACACAAATTTTACATTTTAATTGTTAAACTGAACTAAAAGAGAGTAAAATGTTTAAAAGACCAGCCCCTGTTTTAACCAAAAATATCAAATAATTACTTTAAGATGTCATACGAATGAAATTAATATCTACTTACCAAAAACCATGCCTGCTAAAACTCCAATCGTCATCTCGCAATTATTCTCAAAAAACCTTCCGATAAAGTTGCTTCCAACAACAGATCCAACTCTTCCCATAGTCAGGATTATACACAATGCCATTGCACGATAGTTGGTAGGAAAAAGTAATACAGCACTTCCCGTTACGACAGAAACAATAGGGCCACTCATCGAAAGAAAAGATGTAAATGTAATCAGAGTTACCATTGGTTGTGTTACCCAAAAAAGGGATAGTCCGCAACAAAAGGATGTAAAAAGGAAAAGACCCGATATGAAGCAACGACTCATGCAATTCAAAAAACAAGTAATGAAGATGAAAGTTGAAGTGTAAAATATACCGAGAATGAAAGCAGGAGCATAGACGTCATTGGAAATGGTTTCATCACATTCTTGCAGTGAATTTTGGATTGCAGTAGAATTCATTATTGAACTGATTTTAGATGGAAAAATAACGCTGCAAAGAGTGCCTTTGATCGTAGACTTTGAAACACGATTTTCGATTTCCATGTACCATAAACCAAGGGAAGCAGATCTACGGGAGAAACAAAAGTTAATCATATTTACTTTTATCTTAAATATCAAATTTGAATTACGTAAAAAATATAGCAAACACAATGAGAAAACTAACAACAAGATGTTTGACATATGGCGGTTTTAATATTGGCAACGCTTGAGTAACAATCGACTGTAAAAATGTTTTTCTTTTTGACACATCACTTTCATTCGTTTCACATTTCAGCTTCTTTATTGGAAGCTTTCCTTTTTCTATATTTTTCTTATAAATCCATTCAAGTCCTTTAAGTGCCTCAGGGATGTTATTCTGTGCCATATGATATTTTGGACTCTCAGGAAGAAAGAAAAGCGCAATGGAAGCTATCAATCCCGGCAAAGCAAACAAAACAATAAGAAATCGCCATGGTCTATAATGAAGTAATCCAAAGATCGACAAACGAAAGTCAAGAAATGAAAACACAAGCCATGCAACAGTTGGAACATAAAGTTGTGATAATCCAAAGAATGCACTTGCTAAAGACATTATCATTTGTCGGTTTTTTTCTGGCGTAAACTCTCCGAGGTAGGGATATGTACTTCCGATTGAACCTGAAAGGCTGTTAAATTCATTAAAATCGAAAAAAAAAAACACTCTTAATATATACTTTACTTACAAGGCTCCCACAAAAAATCGTAGCAGAACAAAAGATGAATAATTCGGTGCAAAACTTGATAAAATTGATAGCGTGCTCGTACAAAGAAGTGTCCATTTCAAAACTTTTCTTCTGCCCCGTGTATCACTTAAATATCCCCAAATGAATGCCATAGATACAATGCCAACATATACGATACTCGACATGACTCCTTTTTCAGCGGCTTTCAGAGAAAGATCACATTCGGCACTTTTCATTATGAAACTCATCGCCATCGTTTCTGTCATCGATGCTGAAATTATTAAACCTCCAATGAAAGTCAAGTAATAGTGTATTTTTCCAAGCCCGATGTACGATAAAGCATCTTCAAAAGACCATTCGCGATCATCTTCATCTTGCACGGGTATTGTGAAAACTTCATTTGTTGTCTTATTCATCGCAAAATATAGACTGAAGCATTTTCTACACAATTGTACATATAAACCTTGAATCAAGGTCAAGTTTGTTGTAATATCTAAATTTTGCTTAAAATGGAAATATGTTTTTCTCTTCTATATAAGGACTGTTGTATACGCGCTCTAAAAATCGACTAAGATTCGCATTGTCATCTCCTTTCTTATCACTTTCTCGTTAGATAAGATCAATTTTATCGTGTCATTGTTTTATTAAGAAGAGATAAGTTGCAACTTGCAAGTGACTGTTGTCTTCTATTTCTCAATCTAAGTTTTCTCTCTATCTTTAACAGAACCCAATTTATCTCTACAAGATCATTCTCTCCTGAAATCGTGCATCGATTAATAGGTTATTTCATATTAGACGTTTTAGATAAAGCTCATTCGCATCAACATAGACCAAGGTAATGTTTGATTAAGAAAAAATTGATTTTTAGCGTAGACTTAAAAAAAATCTATGTTTCTTAAATGTATTTCTAAAGTTTTGAAATGTATTTCCATTTGATTTTTCATTTTTGAAAATTTGGAAAAAAAAATTTTTCTCTTCGTTAAACACCTTCTCATGAAACTTACACTGAACAATGTTTTTCATAAAAAAAAAATTTTTTTTTTTGAAAATTTGGAAAAAAAAATTTTTTCTCTTCGTTAAACGCCTTCTCATGAAACTTACCCTGAACAATGTTTTTCATCAAAAAAAAAATTTTTTTTTGAAAATTTGGAAAAAAAAATTTTTTCTCTTCGTTAAACGCCTTCTCATGAAACTTACCCTGAACAATGTTTTTCATAAAAAAAAAAAAAAATTAAATTTGGAAAAAAAAAAAACACCTTTTTTACTCTTTTTCTCATGAAACTTACACTGAACAATGTTTTTCATAAAAAAAAAGAAAATTTGGAAAAAAAAATTTTTTTCTCTTCGTTAAACACCTTCTCATGAAACTTACACTGAACAATGTTTTTCATAAAAAAAAAATTTTTTTTTTTGAAAATTTGGAAAAAAAAATTTTTTCTCTTCGTTAAACACCTTCTCATGAAACTTACACTGAACAATGTTTTTCATAAAAAAAAAAAATTTTTTTTTTGAAAATTTGGAAAAAAAAATTTTTTCTCTTCGTTAAACACCTTCTCATGAAACTTACACTGAACAATGTTTTTCATAAAAAAAAAAATTTTTTTTTTGAAAATTTGGAAAAAAAAATTTTTTATCTTCGTTAAACACCTTCTCATGAAACTTCATAAAAAAAAAAAAAAAATTTTTTTTTTTTTTTTGAAAATTTGGAAAAAAAAATTTTTTCTCTTCGTTAAACACCTTCTCATGAAACTTACACTGAACAATGTTTTTCATAAAAAAAAAAATTTTTTTTTTGAAAATTTGGAAAAAAAAAAAACACCTTTTGAAACTTACTCTTCGTTAAACACCTTCTCATGAAACTTACACTGAACATGTTTTTCATAAAAAAAAAAAAAATTTGGAAAAAAAAATTTTTTCTCTTCGTTAAACGCCTTCTCATGAAACTTACCCTGAACAATGTTTTTTATCAAAAAAATTTTTTTTTTGAAAATTTGGAAAAAAAATTTTTTCTCTTCGTTAAACACCTTCTCATGAAACTTACACTGAACAATGTTTTTCATAAAAAAAAAAAAAAAATTTTTGAAAATTTGGAAAAAAAAATTTTTTCTCTTCGTTAAACGCCTTCTCATGAAACTTACCCTGAACAATGTTTTTCATAAAAAAAAAAATTTTTTTTTTGAAAATTTGGAAAAAAAAAATTTTTTTCTTCGTTAAACACCTTCTCATGAAACTTACACTGAACAATGTTTTTCATAAAAAAAAAATTTTTTTTTTTTGAAAATTTGGAAAAAAAAATTTTTTCTCTTCGTTAAACACCTTCTCATGAAACTTACACTGAACAATGTTTTTCATAAAAAAAAAATTTTTTTTTTTTGAAAATTTGGAAAAAAAAATTTTTTCTCTTCGTTAAACACCTTCTCATGAAACTTACACTGAACAATGTTTTTCATAAAAAAAAAAATTTTTTTTTTGAAAATTTGGAAAAAAAAATTTTTTCTCTTCGTTAAACACCTTCTCATGAAACTTACACTGAACAATGTTTTTCATAAAAAAAAAAATTTGGAAAAAAATTTTTTTTCTCTTCGTTAAACACCTTCTCATGAAACTTACACTGAACAATGTTTTTCATAAAAAAAAAAATTTTTTTTTTGAAAATTTGGAAAAAAAAATTTTTTCTCTTCGTTAAACGCCTTCTCATGAAACTTACCCTGAACAATGTTTTTCATAAAAAAATGTTTTTTATCAAAAAAATTTTTTTTTTGAAAATTTTAAGTTGATTTGTGAGCGAATTTTTTTTTGAAAATCAAGTCGATTTGTGAGCAAAATTTTTTTTTTGAAAATTTGGAAAAAAAAAATTTTTTCTCTTCGTTAAACACCTTCTCATGAAACTTACACTGAACAATGTTTTTCATAAAAAAAAAAATTTTTTTTTTGAAAATTTGGAAAAAAAAAATTTTTCTCTTCGTTAAACACCTTCTCATGAAACTTACACTGAACAATGTTTTTCATAAAAAAAAAATTTTTTTTTTGAAAATTTGGAAAAAAAAAAATTTTCTCTTCGTTAAACACCTTCTCATGAAACTTACACTGAACAATGTTTTTCATAAAAAAAAAAATTTTTTTTTTGAAAATTTGGAAAAAAAAATTTTTTCTCTTCGTTAAACACCTTCTCATGAAACTTACACTGAACAATGTTTTTCATAAAAAAAAAAATTTTTTTTTTGAAAATTTGGAAAAAAAAATTTTTTCTCTTCGTTAAACACCTTCTCATGAAACTTACACTGAACAATGTTTTTCATAAAAAAAAAAAATTTTTTTTTTGAAAATTTGGAAAAAAAAAATTTTTCTCTTCGTTAAACGCCTTCTCATGAAACTTACCCTGAACAATGTTTTTCATAAAAAAAAAAAAAATTTTTTGAAAATTTGGAAAAAAAAATTTTTTCTCTTCGTTAAACACCTTCTCATGAAACTTACACTGAACAATGTTTTTCATAAAAAAAAAAATTTTTTTTTGAAAATTTGGAAAAAAAAATTTTTTCTCTTCGTTAAACACCTTCTCATGAAACTTACACTGAACAATGTTTTTCATAAAAAAAAAAAAATTTTTTTTTCGTTATAGTGAAAATTTGGAAAAATAAATTTTTTCACTTCGTTAAACACCTTACTCATTAAAATTACACTGAACAATGTTTTTCAAAAAAAAAAAAAATTTTTTTTTGAAAATTTGGAAAAAAAAATTTTTTCTCTTCGTTAAACACCTTCTCATGAAACTTACACTGAACAATGTTTTTCATAAAAAAAAAATTTTTTTTTTGAAAATTTGGAAAAAAAAATTTTTTCTCTTCGTTAAACACCTTCTCATGAAACTTACACTGAACAATGTTTTTCATAAAAAAAAAAAAAATTTTTTTTTCGAAAATTTGGAAAAAAAAAATTTTTCTCTTCGTTAAACACCTTCTCATGAAACTTACACTGAACAATGTTTTTCATAAAAAAAAAAAAAAATTTTGAAAATTTGGAAAAAAATTTTTTTTCTCTTCGTTAAACACCTTCTCATGAAACTTACCCTGAACAATGTTTTTCATAAAAAAAAAAATTTTTTTTTGAAAATTTGGAAAAAAAAATTTTTTCTCTTCGTTAAACACCTTCTCATGAAACTTACACTGAACAATGTTTTTCATAAAAAAAAAAAAATTTTTTTTTGAAAATTTGGAAAAAAAAAATTTTTTCTCTTCGTTAAACACCTTCTCATGAAACTTACACTGAACAATGTTTTTCATAAAAAAAAAAATTTTTTTTTTTTGAAAATTTGGAAAAAAAAATTTTTTCTCTTCGTTAAACACCTTCTCATGAAACTTACACTGAACAATGTTTTTTTTTCTCTTCGTTAAACACCTTCTCATGAAACTTACCCTGATAAAAAAAAAAAATTTTTTGAAAATTTAAAAAATATTTTTTTCTCTTCTTAAAACGTTTTCTCATGAAACTTACCCTGAACAATGTTTTTCATAAAAAAAAAAATTTTATTTTGAAAATTTGGAAAAAAAAATTTTTTTTTTTCTCAAAAATTTGGAAAAAAAAATTTCTCTTCGTAAAACGCCTTTTCATGAAACTTACCCTGAACAATGTTTTTCATAAAAAAAAAAAAAAAAAAAAAAATTTGGAAAAAAATTTTTTTTTAAAATTTGGAAAAAAAAATTTTTTCTCTTCGTAAAACGCCTTCTCATGAAACTTACACTGAACAATGTTTTTCATAAAAAAAAAAAAAATTTTTTTTTGAAAATTTGGAAAAAAAAATTTTTTCTCTTCGTTAAACACCTTCTCATGAAACTTACACTGAACAATGTTTTTCATAAAAAAAAAAAATTTTTTTGAAAATTTGGAAAAAAAAATGTTTTTCTCTTCGTAAAACGCCTTCTCATGAAAGTTACCCTGAAAATTTGAAAAAAAAATTTTTTCTCTTCGTTAAACACCTTCTCATGAAACTTACACTGAACAATGTTTTTCATAAAAAAAAAAAAAAATTTTTTTTTGAAAATTTGGAAAAAAAATTTTTTTCTCTTCGTTAAACACCTTCTCATGAAACTTACACTGAACAATGTTTTTCATAAAAAAAAAAAATTTTTTTTGAAAATTTGGAAAAAAAAATTTTTTCTCTTCGTTAAACACCTTCTCATGAAACTTACACTGAACAATGTTTTTCATAAAAAAAAAAATTTTTTTTTTTTGAAAATTTGGAAAAAAAAATTTTTTCTCTTCGTTAAAAACCTTCTCATGAAACTTACACTGAACAATGTTTTTCATAAAAAAAAAAAAAAAAAAAATTTTTTTTTTGAAAATTTGGAAAAAAAAATTTTTTCTCTTCGTTAAACACCTTCTCATGAAACTTACACTGAACAATGTTTTTCAAAAAAAAAAAATTTTTTTTTGAAAATTTGGAAAAAAAAAAATTTTTTCTCTTCGTTAAACACCTTCTCATGAAACTTACCCTGAACAATGTTTTTCATAAAAAAACTTAAAAATTTTTTTTTTCTTCGAAAATTTGGAAAAAAAAATTTTTTTTTTTTGAAAATCTTCGTTAAACACTTCTCATGAAACTTACACTGAACAATGTTTTTCATAAAATTTGGAAAAAAAAATTTTTTCTCTTCGTTAAACACCTTCTCATGAAACTTACACTGAACAATGTTTTTCATAAAAAAAAAATTTTTTTTTTGAAAATTTGGAAAAAAAAATTTTTTCTCTTCGTTAAACACCTTCTCATGAAACTTACACTGAACAATGTTTTTCATAAAAAAAAAAATTTTTTTTTTGAAAATTTGGAAAAAAAAATTTTTTCTCTTCGTTAAACACCTTCTCATGAAACTTACACTGAACAATGTTTTTCATAAAAAAAAAAAAAATTTTTTTTTCTTCGTTAAACACCTTCTCAAAATTTGGAAAAAAAAAATTTTTCTCTTCGTTAAACACCTTCTCATGAAACTTACACTGAACAATGTTTTTCATAAAAAAAAAATTTTTTTTTTGAAAATTTGGAAAAAAAAATTTTTTCTCTTCGTTAAACACCTTCTCATGAAACTTACACTGAACAATGTTTTTCATAAAAAAAAAAATTTTTTTTTTTGGAAAAAAAAATTTTTTCTCTTCGTTAAACACCTTCTCATGAAAATTTGGAAAAAAAAAAAAATTTTTTTTTGGTTGTTTTTAATTATTTTTCTCTTCGTTAAACACCTTCTCATGAAACTTACACTGAACAATGTTTTTCATAAAAAAAAAAAATTTTTTTTTTGAAAATTTGGAAAAAAAAATTTTTTCTCTTCGTTAAACACCTTCTCATGAAACTTACACTGAACAATGTTTTTCATAAAAAAAAAAAATTTTTTTTTTGAAAATTTGGAAAAAAAAATTTTTTCTCTTCGTTAAACACCTTCTCATGAAACTTACACTGAACAATGTTTTTCATAAAAAAAAAAAATTTTTTTTTTTTGAAAATTTGGAAAAAAAAAATTTTTCTCTTCGTTAAACACCTTCTCATGAAACTTACACTGAACAATGTTTTTCATAAAAAAAAAATTTTTTTTTTGAAAATTTGGAAAAAAAATTTTTTTCTCTTCGTTAAACACCTTCTCATGAAACTTACACTGAACAATGTTTTTCATAAAAAAAAAAAAAAATTTTTTTTTGAAAATTTGGAAAAAAAAAATTTTTCTTCTCATGAAACTTACACCTGAACAATGTTTTTTCATAAAAAAAAATTTTTTTTTTGAAAATTTGGAAAAAAAAATTTTTTCTCTTCGTTAAACACCTTCTCATGAAACTTACACTGAACAATGTTTTTCATAAAAAAAAAAATTTTTTTTTTGAAAATTTGGAAAAAAAAATTTTTTCTCTTCGTTAAACACCTTCTCATGAAACTTACACTGAACAATGTTTTTCATAAAAAAAAAATTTTTTTTTTGAAAATTTGGAAAAAAAAATTTTTTCTCTTCGTTAAACACCT
The DNA here is from genome assembly GCF_036172545.1 of Culicoides brevitarsis. Lineage (NCBI taxonomy): Eukaryota > Metazoa > Arthropoda > Insecta > Diptera > Ceratopogonidae > Culicoides > Culicoides brevitarsis. The sequence goes on along the minus strand of NC_087087.1, from coordinate 230,652 downwards.
TCTCATGAAACTTACACTGAACAATGTTTTTCATAAAAAAAAAAAAATTTTTGAAAATTTGGAAAAAAATTTTTTTTCTCTTCGTTAAACACCTTCTCATGAAACTTACACTGAACAATGTTTTTCATAAAAAAAAAAAAATTTTTTTTTGAAAATTTGGAAAAAAAAATTTTTTCTCTTCGTTAAACACCTTCTCATGAAACTTACACTGAACAATGTTTTTCATAAAAAAAAAAATTTTTTTTTGAAAATTTGGAAAAAAAAATTTTTTCTCTTCGTTAAACACCTTCTCATGAAACTTACACTGAACAATGTTTTTCATAAAAAAAAAAAAAAAAAAAAATTTTTTTTTTTGAAAATTTGGAAAAAAAAATTTTTTCTCTTCGTTAAACACCTTCTCATGAAACTTACACTGAACAATGTTTTTCATAAAAAAAAAAAAAAAAAATTTTTGAAAATTTGGAAAAAAATTTTTTTTCTCTTCGTTAAACACCTTCTCATGAAACTTACACTGAACAATGTTTTTCATAAAAAAAAAAATTTTTTTTTTGAAAATTTGGAAAAAAAAATTTTTTCTCTTCGTTAAACACCTTCTCATGAAACTTACACTGAACAATGTTTTTCATAAAAAAAAAAAAAAAAAAAAAATTTTTAAAAAAAAATTTTTTCTATTCGTTAAACACCTTCTCATGAAAACTTACCCTGAACAATGTTTTTCATAAAAAAAAAAAAAATTTTTTGAAAATTTGGAAAAAAAAATTTTTTCTCTTCGTTAAACACCTTCTCATGAAACTTACACTGAACAATGTTTTTCATAAAAAAAAAAATTTTTTTTTTTTGAAATTTTGGAAAAAAAAATTTTTTCTCTTCGTTAAAATTTGGAAAAAAAAAATTTTTCTCTTCGTTAAACACCTTCTCATGAAACTTACACTGAACAATGTTTTTCAAAATAAAAAAAAAAAACACCTTCTCATGAAACTTACACTAAAAAATTTTTTTAATAAAAAAAAAAATTTTTTTTTGAAAATTTGGAAAAAAAAATTTTTTCTCTTCGTTAAACACCTTCTCATGAAACTTACACTGAACAATGTTTTTCATAAAAAAAAAAAAAATTTGGAAAAAAAAATTTTTTATCTTCGTTAAACACCTTCTCATGAAACTTACACTGAACAATGTTTTTCATAAAAAAAAAAAAAAAAAATTTTTGAAAATTTGGAAAAAAATTTTTTTTCTCTTCGTTAAACACCTTCTCATGAAACTTACACTGAACAATGTTTTTCAAAAAAAAAAAAAAAAAAAAAAAAATTTTTGAAAATTTGGAAAAAAAAAATTTTTCTCTTCGTAAAACGCCTTCTCATGAAACTTACACTGAACAATTTTTTTCATAAAAAAAATTTTTTTTGAAAATTTGGAAAAAAAAATTTTTTCTCTTCGTTAAACACCTTCTCATGAAACTTACACTGAACAATGTTTTTCATAAAAAAAAAAATTTTTTTTTTGAAAATTTGGAAAAAAAAATTTTTTCTCTTCGTTAAACACCTTCTCATGAAACTTACACTGAACAATGTTTTTCATAAAAAAAAAATTTTTTTTTTTTGAAAATTTGGAAAAAAAAATTTTTTCTCTTCGTTAAACACCTTCTCATGAAACTTACACTGAACAATGTTTTTCATAAAAAAAAAAAAAAAATTTTTGAAAATTTGGAAAAAAAATTTTCTCTTCGTTAAACACCTTCTCATGAAACTTACCCTCAACAATGTTTTTCATAAAAAAAAAAAAAAAAAAAAAAAAAAAAATTTTTTTTTTTTTTGAAAATTTTTTTTTTAAATTTTTTTAAAAAAAAAAAAAAAAAAAATTTTTTTTTTGGAAAAAAATTTTTTTTCTCTTCGTTAAACACCTTCTCATGAAACTTACTCTGAACAATGTTTTTCATCAAAAAAAAAAAAAAATTTTTTTGAAAATTTGGAAAAAAAAATTTTTTCTCTTCGTTAAACACCTTCTCATGAAACTTACACTGAACAATGTTTTTCATAAAAAAAATATTTTTTTTTTTTGAAAATTTGGAAAAAAAAATTTTTTCTCTTCGTTAAACATCTTCTCATGAAACTTACACTGAACAATGTTTGAACACTGAACAAAAAATTTTTTTTTTTGAAAATTTGGAAAAAAAAATTTTTTCTCTTCGTTAAACACCTTCTCATGAAACTTACCCTGAACAATGTTTTTCATAAAAAAAAATTTTTTTTTTTGAAAATTTGGAAAAAAAATTTTTTTCTCTTCGTTAAACACCTTTTTTACACTCTGTTTTTCGTTAAAATGTTTTTCATCAAAAAAAAAAATTTTTTTTTTGAAAATTTGGAAAAAAAAAATTATCTCTTCGTTAAACGCCTTCCCATGAAACTTACCCTGAACAATGTTTTTCATCAAAAAAAAAAAAAAATTTTTTTTTTAAAATTTGGAAAAAAAAATTTTTCTCTTCGTAAAACGCCTTCCCATGAAACTTACCTGAAAAATGTTTTTCATAAAAAAAAAAAAAAAAAAAAAAATTTTATAATTTGGGAAAAAAATATTTGTCTCTTCGTAAAACGTCTTCTCATGAAACTTGCCCTGAACAATGTTTTTCATCTAAAAAAAAAAAACCTAAACACCCTTTTAGTATAAAACATTTAAGTCTACTATGTATTTATTTTTTTAAATTTTATTTCCAGGTACGGAAAACGAGGAAAAGAATTCGGTATAAAGAGATCAAAGAATAGTGTTCATATGTGGAGAGAGCTAAACGGCTTATTTGATTAAATGATAACTTTATTGCTTCTAATTCAGCCATGATGATTATTAAGTATACAGCATTTAATAAAAAGCTATTATAAATGTGACTTTTTTGTTAATTTTATGCGGCTTCAAATTACAAATTTAATTGTTAAACAAAAAATTATTTTTTTAAATTTTTCAATCTACCATCCGAATAACGAGTCAATAGCTTTATATTGACATATGAAAAAAAAATTACAACATGAAATACAAAACTTTACTATTTAATAAGCATTGTGAAAACCACGTGATCAAATTGTTCAAACAGTATTTCATATTTTTTTTTAAACCGATTGAGACGAATGAGAGTGATACAGTATATAACAAGTATAACAGACTCGTAAAACCAAAACATTGCATCTGCAAGGGCTTTCAAAGCCTTTTTTGTGAATAAATCCTGTAAATAGCGACAACAAATGTATTCATGTGATGGTTGACGTGGCACAAGATGCAAAGATACTACTGAAAAATCCGAATTTTCGTGAGGACGACAACGAGTGTATAATGTCATCAAGAGACGAGCAAAATTCTTGGTCTCATGATCATCAGGATACTTTTGAGATTGACGATGAAGAAGATGTTGCACTCGCGAAAAAGGGAGGGCCAGCAGTAGTTGTTACTTCTGACGAGACAAACGAGATACAACGGACAACGGATCGCATTGCAAGCACAATCGACGGATATGAGGATGAATTTTACGATGAAGACGGTCGATTGTACGACAACTCGAACACGGATCGTGTCTCATGGCTTGGAAACGACGATGAAATAGCTGAAATGGATTTTCATACGATGATAGGACAGCAAAATTGGTTAAGTACTCGTGTGGCATCCGATGAGGTCATTTACCAATCGAAAAAACCAAAATGTAAGATGGTTGGGAAATATGTGTTTGGCGATTTACTCGGAGAAGGCAGTTACGGGAAAGTTAAGGAGCTCTTGGATTCGGATACACTTCGTCGGAGGGCTGTGAAAATATTGACAAAAAAGAAATTGCGACGAATCCCAAACGGAGAGCAGAACGTAGCACGTGAAATTCAGTTACTTCGCTTATTGAAACACAAGAATGTCGTCGAGTTAATTGACGTGCTGTACAACGAGGAAAAACAAAAAATGTATCTTATAATGGATTACTGTGTTGGAGGATTGCAAGAGATGTTAGATTCAGTGCCCGAAAAAAAATTTCCCTTCTTTCAAGCACACAACTATTTTTTGCAGTTGTTAGATGGCTTAGAATATTTGCATGGGCGTGGAATTATTCATAAAGACATTAAACCGGGAAACTTGCTCCTAACACTCGATCAAACATTGAAAATTTCGGATTTTGGAGTTGCAGAGGCTCTCAGCATGTTTTCCGAAAACGATGAAATAACTACGGGTCAAGGTTCGCCTGCATTTCAACCTCCTGAAATCGCAAGTAAGTCGTCTTTTAATTACAATTATGATATATTTTGAGCTTTGTGTTTGTTTTTTTAGATGGGCATGATAAATTTCCCGGATTCAAGGTAGACATTTGGAGTTCGGGCGTGACACTTTACAATATCACTACAGGATTATATCCATACGAGGGGAATAACATTTATAGACTGCTCGAGAGCATTGGGAAATGTGAATGGAAGCCCCCTGAATGGTTGGAATCAAATTTGGCAGATTTACTTGTAAATATGTTGCAAGAAAAGCCCGAAGATCGTTTTACAATACCACAAATACGAAATCATGCGTAAGTTTTTCGAAAAAGTTCTCTCAACTTTTAACATTACTTAAGTAATTTTACAGATGGTGTCGTCTAAAAATTGAAGAAGATTCTTTGCCCGTGCCAATTCCGCCGCTCAAAGGTGATAAATTACGTAGTTCAACCGTTTTGCCTTATCTGCAATCGTATCATTACGATACAAGTCGCGATACAATGACGAATGTTTATCTTACAGAACATGAATTGAATGGTAATTAAGTCTTGTTCTTTTTTTCATAATATTGAAATAATTTTGTCGTTTTTTTTTTCTAATTTCAGAGCTTGATCCTCATCAAGCATCCGCACAATTAACCATTACGAGTAGTAATAGTGCCCCAAACTCAAGTATACATTTACAAAAAACGACAAACAATAGCAATAACGTTTCTGCAGCAAATCCGAATTCTGTTGCGGGCGCATCATCAACCAGTCATAAAAATAATACAAATAGTTCTAAAAAACGACATAGAAAACCGCTTTCTTGTATTTCAGTTAAAAAGTTATCGCATTGTCGGCAATCTTGAACAATGTTTAATGCTATGCCATTGTTAAGCATAAGTAACTTTTAGAGAAACATAAAAATGTGAGTAATCTCGTCAAAAACTTGAGAAAAGGTACCTTAATTAGTGATGAAAACCCAATGAAAGAAATAATATTATATGTGCAAGAAAAAAAAATCCCTAAAGACGGATCCATTTGTTTTTTTTTATTAATACCTATTTATAAAAAAAGATATAAATATGAAAACAAACTATTTAAGTAGGTTATTGGCTTTTTAGAGACTTTGAAATCCGAGAGGGAACTTTTTTGGGATATAATTTAAGTTTTTTTTATTGATAACATGTACAAACTTGCCGCCGTACTTCAGAAACATAAAGATAAAACTATATATTGAACATCCAGTTGAACATTTGAAAGGAAATTGAAATTGTTCCAAACTATATATAAAAAAAAAATATCACAATAATACTAAAAGAAATTGAAAAAAAAAATGAATAAATGAATGTGTTGTTTGAAAAATATGATTTTATTTGCGACTTAACAAAAATTTTTCACACTTTAGATTTTCCCAAATCTTGAATGCAAAACATTTGATAGAATAAAGTGCCAAACTTTTTGATATTTTTCTGCATTGTGTGGCGTAAAGGATCGATAAATTGCGATGGAGGTCTCGCAACGGAAGGATCTCTCCAATGTAATCCCATTGTGTCACATCCAAACATGATTGGCGAAGGAACAAACTCCCTCATGAAATTCCATACACATTCCCTGAGAACGTATGCAATTTCCGTCGGATCCAAATTTTGAACAACTATATAAAGATAATCCAACGGAGGAGGCAACATTTGACTCAACGACATAAGTTTTAACAATTCTACCGTAACGAACATCAAATCGTCATTTTTGTGATTTGTAATAACGTTATCTACAGATTTAGCACGCCATTGATGTAAAACGCTCGCACACAAAGCACGTAATAAGACGGAACATAGGCAAATTGAAGGACGACAACTTGCGATAAGTCCGAGAATAGACCAAAGAATTGGCTTATCCTTAAATGAACGACGAATTTGTAAATCGCGCTCCATAGTAACTTTCGTAAATTCTTCTTCGGGCCATGGCAATCCGTTGTACATGATATCTGTAGAGAGATATTCAACAAGAAGAAGTGCAGCAAAGTTGTAACTTTCGATTTTAATGGCCAAATCAGGATCCGCGCAACATGCTTCAATGGCATTTAGAAAAATGTTTTTGATATCGTGTTGAGGGCCTTGCGCATCTCGTGAGGGTAACTTTGGACCATCGCCAATTACGCCCGCATGTAATACGAGGGAGCGAGATGCGATCATTGCGATGCCTTGCTGCTGATTCAGTTTCAATAAACTTTCACATTTTCTTGTTTTTTCGGGTTCTTCGTCAACTATGGAGCCAAAAAGATTTCCGTACGTGAAAAGAGCGCCTTCCAATAATTCTCGCAATGTGATTGCCAATGCTGCTTTTTGACCTATACAATTTTTGGATAGTAAAGCGTAAGATCGATGAATTGCCTTGTCACGTAAATTGATATCTGTTTCAGTTAAGCTCCAAAAGAAGTACTTGACACTCAATTGAGCCATTTTTAGAGTGTCTGTCATATTTAGAGGTGATTTTTTTCCTGTTATGCCTAACACGTCGATTAATTGTGCAATTAAATGGATTTCCGTATGACAATTTTCGGCAACATCTTCCTCAATTTCGCCCTCGTCTTCGCGTTTCACTCTTAAACGTTTTTCTACATGTGATAAATCTGTTGATAGATTCACTTCAAGCTCGTCATTTATCGTGTCAAGCAACGTTTCCCATAATGATAAGATTTTGCTCATAGATTCAAGAGTTGCTTGTGTTAAAATTTGTCGTCTCAAATGTACTGAAGTGCCTAATTTTTCCAATCTCAACATGTGAACTAAATTTTTTAAAATATTGTAGCTAACATTACTTCGATTGCCTTCTAACGTTATGCGTTCAAGAGCTAATGCAAGTCCGGGCTTTGTATCAGGAACATCTGTTCCATAAACTCCGCCAATGAAACGAATCAAAGAGCTTATTGCAACTTTGTTCAAGTCGTTCGTTGGAGACGAGAGAAGTTCACATATTGTTTGATGATATATGATGGAAGAACGAAAACTGTTCAGAAGTAATACCCACAAAGCGGTTTGCTGCACAAATGGGGATTCATTGAGACATTCTTTCCATATTTCAGTCTTTTGTTTCATGAGATCTTTCATGATGGGGCTATGAATGTCTTCCAAAGTTTTGTTTTCGAGTTCAACCAATACGAGTTCCAACAATTCATTGCACCACATATATTCGGGAGCCATTTTCGACAACATCATGAGAATTTTTGTACTTGAATCGCCCGTTTTGAGAATCAAACCAGAAATTATTTGCAAAACATTCATTGCACTGTAACTACTTGGCCATTGTCGATATTGTTGTTTGATGAGCTTGATAAAAGATTCATCAAAAACATCCAAAAACACGTGAACAATGGATTGTAACAAAATTTCCGACATTTCTGCCAAATGCAAAATATATGGAATTGTGTGATTCGCCAAGATATTCGATGGTTGTTTTACAGCTTCTACCATTTCTTTCAATGCAAATTTAAGTTCTTTCTCATGGGAACGCGAAAGATATCCTAATATTCCAACTTCCGAGTCTAATGTACTGTTATAATTTCCCGAAAAGCCCTTCAATCCACATTGCAAAATCTTTGAGATAACTTTCAATGGAAAACATCCTCCGAGGCGCGCTACAACCCAATCCATGTGCGGCGAATGATTAACAAACGTTGCCAACAAATTACTAATGCATGTTTCAGTCTCCGCAGATGTCAATTTATCGAAACACAAAGCGTTAAGTCCGAGCAAGCATCGCATTGCGGGCGATCCAAGCCAAAGAGTACATGCTGTTCCAATATCCATTGCTCGATGACGACTATGTTTGTCAGACAATTGCCCGAGAAGTCGCAAACTCCAATTACTAATTAAGGGACTCCATGCAGCTGAACTGTTTGTCACTAAATCTTCCAACGCATCTTGAATTTCGGAGATAGCATCGTCAGTGTGAGTTGCTTGCGGATCCTTTTCTATGGCAATAATGTAGTTATTCACTGAAGTATCGAAAACGACAGCAAAATACTCGAAAACAATCTGTAAACGAATCAATTTTGATGATATTTCTTTTATAAAAAAAACTCAATTTACATTTCTCGCTGCAGGCAACTCCTGTAAAAGTGTCAAACTACATTTTAAGAGTTGCGGATGAGCTCCAAGAGGAAGTCCTCGATGCAAAGTACTGACGCCGCTCACAAACTTTTGCAATTCATTTAATATTCCTTGCTTTATCATTGTTTTAGGGGATATTTTTCAATAATTCTTTTAGCTCTATAAAACGAAATGTTTTGGTAAAGTATTTGACAAGTGTTTGAATTGAGTTGGCTAAAATTGATAAGATTTAACAAATACCGCACAAAATTTAAAAAAATTGTTGGAAAAATTTGGTCACGTGGTTTGCGTTAAATTTATGATTTCCTTTTTTCGTCATTTTCATAAAGACAATTTTGTAAATATAAAAATATTTCAGGGGAGTTATTTGCTATTACTACATTTTCTATACGGATGTACATTAATAAGGAAATCACACATCCTTTAAGGAAACTTTTAATGCAGATAACATTAATGCAGTTATTGGTTTTGTAAAAGGATGTTTTGCTCTTTTTCCTTTTTATGCTTAATATTCGTGTAGTTTTAACTTTATAGGTATATGGATTTGAATATAATTTAAAACAACAAACAAAATCCCAATAAATATAGGTGTTTCACATCATTTAGCTTAATCTTGTCACATAAACAAGTTTTATTACCTCTACGTTTTTCTCCTTTTTTACACTTGTATATTGAACAACAACCAACCAATTTGTGTCAACGACATGTAAAATATAAGAAGAAAATCATAAGTAATGACAAAATGAACAGACTATTGAAATCTGAATTGCTGAGAACTACACACTACTTATGTTTCCGTTTCTAAATATTTTTGGCTCGAAATAAAGAATAAAACAGGAGCAAATGTAACGTATAGTAAATTAATGGTTTATTCAAATCTAAATATTTAATGGTAATTTTCAGGTTACCCTTTGACTTTTTGTGATATTGTCACTTTTGTATCTGTGGTCGGTGAAAAAATAAATTGAACAATCTAAAATTTATTTAAATGGATGTTTTTATTATATTTATTTACTTTCTTGTCGTTTGTGCGAATTTTACGGATGAAATACACTATTATAGGGCGCTTTGGAATAAATTATTACGGTAAATTTTTGGACATAAACCAGAAAACATTAGCAATGATAAATAAACTTATACTTTCGAAAGGATTCCCTTAACTTTGGTGTTTTTGTTGATTTTATTTGTTTTTTTTTCTGTTGATATAAAGTTAACATACATGTAAAAATTATAAAGAACGACAAAATCCCTTGTCTTAACACTTTCTCAAGCATAAAACAGTACTTAACCTTTTTCACCTGAACTCTATTTTCATCATATTACTCTTTTGAATATTCTTGTTCTGTCATCCTTAAAAAAAGAATTGCTTCTCTACATCTTTAAGGAAACTGAAAACCCAAATCAAATCATCCCATGTCACCTGAACTCAGCTTACGTTCGTATACTGAAAAACGGAACAAAATAAAAAAAGTTCTTTTAAATAGACATGAGATTTTTATTTATATGTTGTATATGAGTTGAACAGCTTTTGTTAAAATAAAATCATTTCACACTTGATTCGATATTCATTCAACACTCAGGCCCCAAATAAACACTGCATGTTAGTGTACATTTTATATATCCGATTTAGATACATTTTGTTATGTTGTTGCTTCAGAAAAGTAGCTTTAAGCTATTTATGCATCGAAATAACATGGTAGCTGCGTTTCGTACTCGTAGGTGTGACGAGTATTACTTATTCAGATTTTATACTATAAATGTTGACATTAAATGAGTTTGATTTGAACCCGAGCAAATGTGTATCCCAACGTTAGGGTAGAGACGGACGAATTTGTGAAAAAACAAACATTTACAGCTTTACCACAATTCACATTGGATCCCTATCTAATATCACTTTTAATACCAAATAGGGTTATGTCCTCAAGAGGATTTTCATAATATTTACTCAAATGCATCGCAACGTACTCGTTTTCCCAGCGTATAATACAAATAATGTGATTTTACCGTCCGCATCATCATTGAATAAGTGTCGTCGAACCATTTTATTCACGTAAAAGTTGTTAACGGTACACAAGCAGATTCCTACAAATAATAATAAAGAATTATGAAAACAGTTTATTGCTTGTCATATAAGGAAAATTTTCTTTTATGTTCTGCCATCTACAAAACATTAAGCCAAAACACAGAGATTCATTTTTATCTACTAAAAAAAGTCTTGTATTATATCCATTACATTGTCATGGACGCTTATAATCTTATTAATTACACGTGTGCAACGAAATACTTGACAATGAAAAAAATCGGTTCAATATTATCTTTATATCTTATGTTTCGTATCATTCTTTTGAAAGTGAAAATTTCATGTGAAAATGAGTTTAGTCTGTTGTAAAAATTACTTTCATTCTTGTTGTCTCTCAGATGATTTTTGACTGAAAGTCTCACAAGAAGAACACAAAAAGAAAAGGTCCTAAATTAAATCAAGTGGAAATAAGAGAAACGAAGAGAGTAAGCAATTTTTGTGTTCAAGAGGTGTAAAAAGAGAAAGCCAGATAGAAAGAAAACATGTTTTCGGTATTGTAGGATGTTAAGGTTATGATACCATCTTCAAAAGAAACACGAATTGAACAGTTTACAAGGACTTGATCTATTTAGAACTTTGAACGGTAGATAGAAGATTTTAAAATGATGAGGAAAAAAAGTTTTTGTAATTCTGTAAAACAAAAAAGGAATAGAAAATCTGCTGTATCAAAAGATTTAAAAAGTAATAACAAACAAAAAAAGCAGACTCAATCGATTCAAATACTTTTATTTTTTTCGTTTGCTTCGAGAATTAATAAAAATCTTTTTTGAATACGATGTGAGTTTAAGTCAAATAAAACTATACATCCGCTCTGTGTATCTTTCCAAAGAAAAATATAACAAAATTTAAAGGACTTATTGAAATCTTCTTTTTGGAATATTTTAAAGTAAATCTTCATGCATGAAATTCAAATTGAAAGAATAAGGAAAAGTTTTTTATTCTTCTTATTTGCCACAATAACGATTGTATTTATGAGGATTCAAATGCCGCAAAAAGTGTGCAAGAGGCAAATAAACAGTTTATAAAAAATCGATTGGATTGTTTTGACTTTCACAGATACTTTTTTTATTATTTTATTAGGCATCGTTATTGCCTGCCAAAGCTTGAATTAGCTCCGTTACAATCAAGGTTACAGAGAGTATGACGAAAAGTTACATGATAAGAAAAGTTTTTGTTTTTCAAACAGGAAGAAGTGAAGAGACCATACATACTTATATACGGAAAATTCTAATCCTTCCCTTAATACTCGTTATTTTAGTCTCTTTGGGACCGTTCTTCATAATATGGATGGCATGTGATGTCTTCCTATCTCATTTCTCTTTTCGCAATATTCATTGGCTTTAAAAATATTTTCATACTAAACAAAAGTCTCGTTGTTGCATTATAATATTATTTTACGTTTCAACGTGTTGTGTTGGTAATTGATGTGAAGAAGACAGTCTGATTCTCTTTCTCTCTATGTTCTCGGCGTATCTTGCCTTGATATAATTTACGTATTACAAGTGAACGTTAAAATAAAATGAAGAAAAATATTTACAAAGACACCTCTACCCAATAACCATTTTCTTGGTAGAAATACACGTGGCAAAGTAACGTTTTATTATTCAACAGCACACAAAATACCACTCGCAAAAGGATGATGATGTCATGGAACAAAAAAAAAGGCAAAAGGGGTAACCAAAGATGAAACAAGTGTATGAAATAAAAGGTAAAAAGCAATATCAATATATATCCAATTAAAGAAGTAATAACAAAGTATAACATTTACTTTCTAATTAAGGTTCTCTCTGTTGTCTTTTTCCTCGTTGTGCGTACCGTGCCTTTCGACGAAACGGATGGTAATGAATGATACTTTTATATCATTCTCTGTGAAACATTTTCACGTTACTATGGATTTCATTTTCAATAATTATCTAAAACGGACTCCAATATTTACAAGCAAATCAAAGTTTCAAGGAATTTTCATGATCGCAATATACCTGGTTCGGATACCAATTTCAACTTTGATGAAAGACGGTTAATTTATCAAAATATTTTTTTTTTGTTTTTTTCAAAGAATGTATTTTTAAACAAAAAGCAAAACATAACGAAAACGACAAAAAGCACCCACACTTGCACGCAAACTTTTTCTTGAAAAATAATTATTTTTCACAACATGATAATTTAATTATTTATACAGTTGTTGCTTCTATTAAAACTATTAAAATTGCATGTTTTTCATGCATACAAAACGTTTTTCATTACATGCACAAAACTTTTTCTAACTCATTTATGTTACTTTTAAATTTTATGAAAAGCGTCTCGTTTTGCGTTGTGTGTGTGTACTTTTGCATGTCTTTATGTGGTTAAAAGAGACCAAGCTTTATAAAATGTCTTTTTGTTATGCTTTAACTACCGAAAAACCAAAACTACATGTTCATTTTCATTTTTTTTTTTTTGTGAGTGAAAAAGTTATTTTGTGACTAATAAAAAGCACATGTACGCACAAATATTTAATAAGCATAATTTTTTATTTGCAGAACTGAGGGAAATTCTTTGAAAAGGGGATACCGCTCTTTTTCAGTTTTGTGGGGAAATAAAATTAGGAAGCATAACATAATGGCTTAAGTTTCTTCTTGTACAATGTGTGCGTGTGCAAAGTTTGGTGTTACTACTTGAATAAAATAACAAGTTATTTTATTATTATTATTATTAAAATACACTTACACTCGACACTTGAACTACAAAAGAGAGAAGTCAGGAATGTAAATATTTGAAAATGATTTTAAAGGCGATCAACACAGACAAGAAATTCAAAAAGTTAAAATGTAGCATGCATATACGTGTAAAACTGAATAAAGTGATTAAAGACATGCAATAAACTTTTGAAAATCCAAACTCAAGTATATTTGTCAGTTTTAGATTCTTTTTGTCACGTTGGTTTGATCTCGTAAATGATAACAATTACCAAACATTTTAGATCCGCTAACCCGCATAAAATAATTTTGTATGCACTAAATTATGTTCACGTTGACTTTTTCATAATTATATGAATATGTCTTTTTTTTCCCTCATGTATTTCAGGAATCACATACCAGCAGACTTTATTCATTAAAAATCCTGATGATGTGTGAATGTGAAATATTAAAAATGAAATTTGTGTCTATATGCTTGTATGAAATTTAGAAAAAATATTTACTGTACGGTTGTAAGAGAAATAAATATATTATTTGAAAGAGAGAGCATATTGTTCATGTTCTTGCATTTATTGATGCCCTTTCATCTCACATATTTATCCATTGTATGGTCTAAAAAAGAGTCAATTGATCAAACCTACGTCAATTTAAATGGTTTATATAACATAAAGTCCAATTGTGATTAAATTTAATAAACAGTGTTAGTTAATCATTCGAAGAGTTGAGAACATATGTTAGTTGTCTTTCGCCGTGATTGTAAGAAATTTGACAAATTGCACACATAAAATTCAGAAAAATCATATGAACAAGAAATTACAGAAACAAGAAGAAATTTAAAGTTAAAATTATTGTGCGAAAAAGAAATTTTAGTGATAAGGGAAATATTGATGATAAGATGGCTCATAAGTAATTAAGTGAAAATGTTTTCTCCAATGCATAAAAAATTGAAGGAAATATGATGTTTCATACTCTCTAAAGAAATAAAAGAAGTCTTTTCTCAGTGCTGTGATTCGTGTGTAATTTTATCCAAACGTCAATTAATCGTGAAATGTTTGTTGAGTTGGAAAATCTTAATGTTTTTTAGAGAATTCTTTCCTAAGTACTTGTGCCGCAGGAGACTTTTCAACCCCTGCTGCTCAAGTGCTTATCAAAGTATTCTTTCATTACCACAGATTCGCAAAAAAATAAAATCATTATCAAGAGTGTCAACAAGCTTTGGATACCATTTTGCAACCAAATTAATTAGAATATGAGATACCATTTTATTTTTAATGTAAAAACAAGAGTAGATTTTTTCAAAAACTATTGTCAAATATTATAAATTTTTGCGTTTGACAGACGTTTTGATTATGAGGGTTAACGATCAAAGTTTAAACAATGCATCCTGCTGCTCCCCTTCGATATATGTACAATGGCATAATCATTCGCAGAATATACAATATGCAATAAAATACAAATTTCGAGGATTAGCCATTGCATGTGCGAGTCGAATACAATTCAAATTACTTTTGCATGAACTGATCAAAACGTAAATGAATCAATTAACAAAATTTATGTATTTTCAATAGTATTGTTGGTGATGATATGAGTGTTCTTGTGTATTTTTCACATACATTGCAATGCTATGAAAATAAAACAACAGCAAACGATGATGACAACAGTTTTGTATTCGGTGTTGTGGTCCCACGCAAAAATATATGTTTATATACAAATGTGGATGATGCATTTATAATATTATAAGTAAAACCATCATCATCATGTACGAGTTGTTAAAGCAGGACATGATGTTTTAAAATTGAATACATCTGAATTTGTTTTCGTGCATGCGAAGTACATTGCGCGAGATGTGAAACAATAATATTGGGAAAATAAATGCATTGCATGCTAATCGGGTGTCCATTTTTGTCAAATTTAAATAAAAATATATCTCTTTTAATCAAGACATGATGTGTATTCTATTAATAATTCTTATATTCATACGCACAAATGCAACTATAATATAATCAGATATCTGATTTTTCAAAAATTTTCCTATTTTCTTTAGGGCAAGTAACATTTACTTAAACTCAAATAATGATTAATTCACTTTTTTAAAGATTTTAGAAACCTAATTCTGTTTTATTATACAGTTTTGTTTATTATAAAAATTTTACTTATATAAATTATACTTTTAAAAATCCTTTTCAAATTCTTTTCAGATAAAGATGCTTCTTAAAGAGCATAATTTATAGAAAAAAAAATGCTTTTGAATATAACGACTAACATCAAAAACCATCAATTTAATTCAAAGTTTTAATTTAATAAATAAGAGACCTTTTTAACCATTAAATTGTGCTACCAATATATGTATGTATAAATATGTAACATGGCATTTAGAATTTAATATAAATTTCGGAAACAGCCATTGTTATTAAAATTATGATTGTGGACAAAACATTTTATACACATCTAAATTTTCTGTTAGTTCTGAAACATCTTTTGTCATAGATCACGTTTTCATTCCTTTTGTCCTTTCTTCTGAAGTTTTGCGTCGTCGTGAGTTGTTGTTATGTGAAAATGTCAGAAATTGGCCTGAATAAATAATATTTCAATGGTTCATAAAACGTAATGGTAGAACGATATAAGTATTAAATTAAAACTAAAATCAACAACATTAGACATGTAACAAGAAGAAAAGTGAATATTATAAAGATTAAATTGATTCAATTATTGCGTGTCTGTGAGAATAAATGGAGGAAAAGGGTGGCAAAAGGACAAAACATTAAATCGATGGTCTGTGTTGAATGGCCTGAATAAATGGTAATGGTTGTAAAAAGGATATTTATGATGGTTTGCTCGGTGTGAAAACTCACACACATCTAGATATCACATCGTTGTTATCACTTATGGTTGAAATACGTTTTATTATAATTTTGTGTCATGCTTGTCTAACATTTACAAAAACCCAGACCAACAGCCAACGAGTACAGCAAAAGGGGTTTCGTCATGTCATGTCATACACACAAAAGTCTCGTATCAAATTGTTTATCTTGATTAAAATCTCTCAAACTTCATATATGCCTACTTTTTTTCCTATTGTTGTGTTTGTAAAAATGCTACTAATAAATTATGGGAGAAAAACAGCGTTAACAATAATCGACATGAGATGTTAACATTTTCTTGCGAATCACAAAAAAAAAAATAAAGAGAATTTCATGCGAACTGGGAGTGGAATTCATTATCGCTTCAATCAATCGATTAACTCCTTACTTTTTTTTCGCGTGATACAATTAGTATGAACGAAAAATATTCGACACTCTTCCTCTTTTCACTTTAATCTTTCATAAATCCCCGTTTCAGTCATTTATGTTTCTTACGCTGTTGAAAATGGGAACATAAATATGAGCTTCTTTAAAATTTATAAGCTTTTTCACATGTGTTACGCTCCAACATACATTTAATTAATTAAACTGACTGATTTCATACAGCATCACACAATATTACATCACAACGGAGAGAGAAGGCAACAGAAGGCATATTTTAGCATTTACCTAAGTAGCATATACGAAGCAAGTATTTAATATGTCTTTGAATGTCTTCAATGAGAGTCAACTTTCATACGACAAAATATGTCGCAGTTTTACTTGAACACGCGTTTGACTAAATATGCGGATAGTAGGAATAAGAGGTACGAAAAATGAATTAAATTACACACATATTTCTAACAAATTTTAATATTTTGACTTGGAGCTGGGTGAATGAGTGTGTAAGTAAAACTAACTAACACAAACATTGTCGTTTATCTTCCCTTTTCCATAGAAAGTATCAAAAGTAATTGTACGTTTCTATTACGATAGCAGACATTCTTAAAAACGAACCTGTCTAATATTCACAAGACTCCTTCTAAAGTGTATAAAAGAGGCGGTAAGAGGTTAAAACAGTAATTTGTAAATCTTACAAAAGCTTGAAAATGGCTTCACACTATGTTGTTACGTACGCATGGTAAACATTATTTGGTCCCATATTTGGTAAAAATTTCATAATTTTATACATGTGTAAGGCGTTTTTTTGTAACTGTCAAGTAAAGGGGACAATATGTAATTAAAAAAGACACCTGTTTATTGTGTTTATAAATGGAAAAGAAAGTTTATCAGAAATTACATTAAAGTTTATTGATACTTAGTATTCAGGCTTTACCTTTGAGAAAAGGTTTAACAAGTGTGAAAATTGATTTAATTTACAAAAGATTGTGGTTGTTGTACAATGAGGTAAATAAATTTGTCTCTGTCAGATGTGTGTCGAACAAACATACAGTAACAACCGAGTTATTCAATTATTTTTCGCATTTATTTTATAAAAGCTTTGATGAATGGTGAAATAAATGGATAAATCCTGTAGTAAAAATGTCTATCGTGCGTTTGCTTTGCTTGTTTGTGTGAATGTTAGGAATGAAAAAGGGATTAAATTGGTCTTTATTGCTTTCAAAGACACACATAAGCACACATTGAAGTAAATTGAAAAGACATTCGTAATTCGGTATATAGAAAAATAAATAACAACAAAGAAACAGTTCAAATGAGTCCAAAACATGCCAACATATATTTATGTTCAAGTACTAATAGGTTTTCTTGACAAACACAACAAACAAGCTTTGCTTTTGGAATTACGACACAGACATATTCACACATCGCATAAAAATCTCTTTTTTTCTTTCATAGAGTTTGTACTCCCGTATCTGCAGATAATAAAAATAATAATAAGTACAGCATTTTCTTGGTTTCGGAAGATGGAAAACCATCACCAACGAGACAAATTGAAGAACACCAAATGAGCAAAATGAAGAAGACATGTAAAAACTTTGCTTCTATAGTCATTTTATCTTGAAATATTCTCGTCCTCAGGTGAAATTTTCAAAAAGATGTATAAAAAATATGTTATTTATTCAAAATTGAAAAAAGGAACGTTTCATTTTATAGAAAAGTTATATAATTTGTATCATTTCACAACTTAAACATTTTGCATATATGCATTTATAAAACAAGAGCGACTTTTGAATATTTTTCACGTTTGTCTGCGGTTTAAATTAAAATTTTCAACATAACCTCATATACCAAACAAAACTATATTTTCATACATTCTTGCTTAAACGAAACACACAGACCAAAAATTTTGAAATTAAAATTTTTCAAATCATTAAAATTATTGCAATTATTTCTGATTATACGATGCATGCGAAATTTCTCATACGATGATGACTGTTATTATTAACGAGAAACGTGATTCTGTATTTTTTTTATTTATGTTTTTAAACAAAATATGTTGCAAAAACTTTTTAAAAATTAAATTATAAAAATAACGAATTTGATTTTTATTTATTTAAAGAATTAATTAATAAAAAAAAGAAGACAAAAGTTTTTGTTGTTGATTGGTAGCATGGATGGATTAATAAAGTATATTTTATGATGAAGATGGCGACGATGACAAAAAGAGGTATGAAGCAAAGTTTAAAATTTATTGAATCTTACATCTGGGATTTCGATGAAGCCATTTTGTTCGATTACTCGACAAGCACAGGCAAGCGGCAGGTAACCAATAAAAAATAATCAGCATCATTAGACAGATGAAGAGGATAAGGTAAACTTTTTCTTTTGTATTTGCGTTACTTTTCAGGCAAGCAAGCAGAAGAGAAGAGCATATGGCTTCTTCATCAACGAACGCATGAACGAAGAAATTTTGCAACTTTTTGCGAGTGTATGTCTGAATTTTCCTTATTTAATATCCATCTGTGTGCGTTACACTGCTGTACATAACACATTCTCCTGCAACATTGAAAAGAAAAAGTACAATATAATATAAAATGACTTGTCTAACAAGCATGATTGAAAAAATTATTTTTCGTGACTTGTCTAAAGCTTTTCGAAAGCATAGACTTACTTGTGTCAAACTGAAAAGTAATCGTTGGAACTGTTCATTATGCTTAACATGTTTCACAGAACTGTTATTTGTTGTGAGTCCTCTTTTTCCATGAAATAGCAAACACATATTTATGCTGAAGAAAAACCAACAAAAATGGTCACTCTACCAATTATTCAACTGCTATGCAGGATTTTGTACCTTACTTTGTTAGTATGCATGGTCGAGTTCCTTAAATTTAATTTAAAACTTTTTTCACCTCTCCATCGTATCTCTCTGTCGTCATTTGGTTTTCTGAAGAAAGTTGTAGCGAAGCAATGTGATGTAAGCATTGTTACAACAATAATAAAATGGTGCATGACAAATTGTCTTTAGGAAATAGTTTGAACATTAATATTAATTGGTGTGAAAACTCGTAAATGGGTGTCTATTTTGAACTAATATTCGTCTTTTACAGCAAAAAGAACGTATCGTAATATTCATAATCTTTTCGTTGCTCTATTTTCAGCACAAAACAAACATTTTTTTTATAAAGAATGAAAAGAAAAGGAAAAAGAAATCGACTAAACTACCATCATTTTTCCGATTTGGATAAAATCTAGATCCCTAAAGCATATTTACTCAAAGCAAACTCTCATAGACGTTCATGATACGTGCTTTTCTAAAATATGTGTTTAAACAAACATATCACCAGTATAAGATTATAATAATAATAATAAGTAAAATCATGTAAAAACACATATCCTTCCGTTCTTTTCCGTTTTCTGTAATATTTTTTTTTCTTTCTTGTCCTCGACATCGTCTTCTTATCATCATCGTATTAAGTTAATATTTATATGTATATACTGCTCGAAATATATTAAAATTATTTTCAGAGATGATTCAAACGCGATCGTTTTTGCTTCCTTTAATGTTTTATCAACTTGAGATGTATATTTTTTTTTTCAAATTGGCTGAATTAAAAGTTTTGTTTTTTTTTTAATGAAAAGTTATTGGTTTATTTTATGAATTTACGGTCATACATTTGAAAAAAAGAACAATAACAAAAGCATGACATCACAATTTAATTTTCTCTCAAACGAATTTTAAAGCTCCCCTTTTTTATTTTTGTTACGTTATCATTTACTTCCTACCTTTCCATACTTTAAAATTCACAAAGCAGGTCTGTGTGAAGATATTTTAGTGATCCCAAGAAAGATGTTGTTTTACACGTGAAAGTTGTAAATATGTTTTTAAAAAAAAAGTACGAAATGTATGTTTTGTGTGTGCTCGGTAAGCGAGCAATATGGTTTTCCCCTTTTTATTACACAAATATATTACCGTTATGTAGATAATTCTAAAAGAAAAAAAAATAACCGTTGATATCACAAAATATTCAAACGAATTGAACTAAATTTGTACAACACAATTCCTCTCAAATTAAAAATACGGAAATTGTCTTTGAATGTCTATTCGATAAGCTTCAAATTGCTTGAAACAAAAATTATGGAAAATTTGTTTAGATGCATTTTGGATGGTTTGTAAGCTTGAAAATTGAAAAATACGTAAAAAATACGTAATTTTGAACAAAAGTTTGAAAATTTGTTCCATTTTGGTAGTTTTGAAAAATAAGCTTGAAATTGAACAAAAGTTATGGGAAATTTGTCTGAATGCATTTTGGATGGTTCGTAAGCTTGAAAATTGAAAAATAAAAAATACGTAAAAAATACGTAATTTTAATTTTGAGAGCCCATTTGATAGTTTATAAGCTTGAAAAGTTATGGAAAATTTGTCTGAATGCATTTTGGATGGTTCGTAAGCTTGAAAATTGAAAAATTAAAAATACGTAAAAAAAACGTAATTTTGATTTTGAGAGCCCATTTGATAGTTTATAAGCTTGAAAAGTTATGGGAAATTTGTCTGAATGCATTTTGGATGGTTCGTAAGCTTGAAAATTGAAAAATAAAAAATACGTAAAAAATACGTAATTTTAATTTTGAGAGCCCATTTGATAGTTTATAAGCTTGAAAAGTTATGGAAAATTTGTCTGAATGCATTTTGGATGGTTCGTAAGCTTGAAAATTGAAAAATAAAAAATACGTAAAAAATACGTAATTTTGATTTTGAGAGCCCATTTGATGGTTTATAAGCTTGAAATTGAACAAAAGTTATGGGAAATTTGTCTGAATGCATTTTGGATGGTTCGTAAGCTTGAAAATTGAAAAATAAAAAATACGTAAAAAATACGTAATTTTAATTTTGAGAGCCCATTTGATAGTTTATAAGCTTGAAATTGAACAAAAGTTATGGAAAATTTGTTCGAATGCATTTTGGTAGGTTCTTAAGATTGAAAATTGAAAAATAAAAAATACGTAAAAAATACTTAATTTTGATTTTGAGAGCCCATTTGATGGTTTATAAGCTTGAAATTGAACAAAAGTTATGGGAAATTTGTCTGAATGCATTTTGGATGGTTCGTAAGCTTGAAAATTGAAAAATAAAAAATACGTAAAAAATACGTAATTTTAATTTTGAGAGCCCATTTGATAGTTTATAAGCTTGAAAAGTTATGGGAAATTTGTCTGAATGCATTTTGGATGGTTCGTAAGCTTGAAAATTGAAAAATTAAAAATACGTAAAAAATACGTAATTTTGATTTTGAGAGCCCATTTGATGGTTTATAAGCTTGAAATTTGAAAAATAAAAAATACGTAAAAAATACGTAATTAATTTTGAGAGCCCATTTGATAGTTTATAAGCTTGAAATTGAACAAAAGTTATGGAAAATTTGTTCGAATGCATTTTGGTAGGTTCTTAAATTTTGAAATTGAACAAAAGTTATGGGAAATTTGTCTGAATGCATTTTGGATGGTTCGTAAAAAATTGAAAAATAAAAAATACGTAAAAAATACGTAGAGCCCATTTGATAGTTTATAAGCTTGAAAAGTTATGGAAAATTTGTCTGAATGCATTTTGGATGGTTCGTAAGCTTGAAAATTGAAAAATTAAAAATACGTAAAAAAAACGTAATTTTGATTTTGAGAGCCCATTTGATGGTTTATAAGCTTGAAATTGAACAAAAGTTATGGGAAATTTGTCTGAATGCATTTTGGATGGTTCGTAAGCTTGTAAAAAATACGTAATTTTAATTTTGAGAGCCCATTTGATAGTTTATAAGCTTGAAAAGTTATGGAAAATTTGTCTGAATGCATTTTAGATGGTTCGTAAGCTTGAAAATTGAAAAATAAAAAATACGTAATTTTAATTTTGAGAGCCCATTTGAAGAGCCCATTTGATGGTTTATAAGCTTGAAATTGAACAAAAGTTATGGGAAATTTGTCTGAATGCATTTTGGATGGTTCGTAAGCTTGAAAATTGAAAAATAAAAAATACGTAAAAAATACGTAGGGGGAAGTGGGGCCAAATCATAAGTCAAATTTCAAAGGCGTTGCGCATACAGAAAAAATAATAATTTTCGGGAATTTCTTCATGGATATGTTAGAGAATTTAGTTTACTTTAATTTGGCGCTTGGAAGACTCATTTATAACCATTGTTAAGAAAGTTATGGTCGTTTTAGTAAAAAAAGTCATTTTTATGAATGCGCCCCAACCGTGGGGTGCATTCATAAATGGCATGGGGTACATTCATAAACTATGGTTTAAGTTCATGGAAGTATTTTTTTGAAATGTATTCATGGTCTTCCATTCTCAGCAGATTTTTTCGTGATATTTTTTTTCTTGTACCCTTTACTATACTCAGATTATACAGCAAAGAAGAGTCATTTATGAGGGCATGCCAGAATATAGGCATATTACGAGTTTTTAGCGGTTTTTTGACATCTAAGTCTACTTTTCTCAAAATTTTTTAATTGGAAATAGTATTTCTTGAAAAAACAAACAAAATCATACAAAAAAAAATTTGGATTCATAAACATCGCTATACTATGCCATGTATGTTATGAAGTAGCCCCAAAACGGAAATTGATACAAAGCTCTGTGTATCTCAAGTTGCTTGAATATTTTTCAAAATTTTTTTGTGGTAAATTTGTGAAAGACACTTTGTATTAACTGTCTACAAAAACATTTTGAAATTATTCCTACTTTATATTGAAGTTTTAACTAGTTTTATCGTTTCACAAAAATTTACTTTGAGGTCCGAAAAACAATTTTCTCGATTTTCTCCAAAACGACAGGTGATATCAAAAAAATTTCTTCTGTGCATTAAAAGAGCATGAAAAACTGCAACTTTTGTAGAACAACTTTTTTTGATAAATAGGCGTAATTTTAGTTATTTTTCCCCCTAATTTTAATTTTGAGAGCCCATTTGATAGTTTATAAGCTTGAAATTGAACAAAAGTTATGAAAAAATTTGTCTGAATGCATTTTGGTTGGTTCTGCAGCTTGAAAATTGATAAATATTTAAATACATTAAGAAACACGGAAGTTTTCTTTAAATGTTATTTGTTGGTTTTGAATAGTTGGATTAGGCAAAAGTTGAATTTTCCTTGTTGAATTATAACTTCTGATTTCATTAAGAGAAGAGATTTTCAAATTTTCTTAAAGTTACCTACATTACGGTACTTTCTATTCAAACAGAATCATAGTCTGCGTCTCTTTTTCTTCGTAGATTTTTTATTTTATGGAAATAATGAAGCACAAAGAATGAGTCACGCACCGTATTTTATGTTAGCAATAAAAGAAAATTAAGCAGACATTCTTTCGTCATTTTAGATTTTACCTACTTGATTTAGAAGGTTTTCGATAATGTTAGAGAACAAGATTTTCGAAAGTGAAATATAAAAAAATTAAACAAGCTGTTTTTTTTTAATGATTTTGGATGTAAACTTAAAATGCAAGCACATTTAATTAATGAAAGCTGCAGTTTATCAGAAAAATTATAATATTTTAATTTATTTTAGGTTATTCATGTAATTGATACAAACACACTTGTTTCACAAGAATCTTATCGCTATGCTTAAGAATATGTTTTCCGGGATAATAATTATCATGTTACTCTTAGATACATATCTGAACATGGTATTAATTCAAAAACAACAAAATTTTGTTTTGCCAGCTTCACATCGTCCTTATGTTGTTATTAAATCAAACACATAAAACCTAAAACTGATATCACAAATGCATATATTTGTAAAATTGCACACATATACAGACGTGATTAATGCAAGAAACAACAACAATATTGCATTTGTTTGGCATCTCTCTGCTGTAGTTACTATTTATTATTGATCTTTATGCGTGTTTGTGCAGTGTCGAAACGTTATTACGTGTTTGCTTTCAAGAAGAAAATGCATTAGTATGTAGACATGAGCAAATATGAATTTCTGTGTTCATTTTATGAGTGCATTGCAGTAAATGTTTATGGAAAGTTTCAATGTAATTTAAGGAGTTTTATGTAGTCTGATTGTCTTGTTTCTCTAAAAACGCAAATTGAATGACTTTTCCCATTAAAGATATGCTTCATGAATAAATTTCAATTGTATCTTAAACAGCTTCTGTGATTACGACAACTAAATTTAAATGCATCTGTTCCATTATCCTTCACACATGGCTCTTTATATGAATACCAACAGGTTAATTATCACGCATTACATTGAAATTTGAAGAAGCGAAAAAAACTCCCTTGGGATATTTTCGTCCTTTCTCTCTTATTCTTTGTCCTCAACTCTCATCAGAATCAATTCATTTCGCCTTTTGTTTGATTGAAACAATGGCATTAATAGCGTTTTAAGTACTACGGAGGAACAATATCTTTGGAAGGAAAATCGCATTCAAGTGAATGGTAGCTAACTGATTGCCTAATGAGAACACACACTCGCAATTACATGTAATCGATACATAAATTTTGCCTCTCATGTCGTTTTACGTGATGTCGACTTCGTTTTCATTAATTGTTTTGTTCAACACAATACAAATCTTCTTTCTCTTCTAAGTGACTAATTGCGTAGAGAGACTAACACGAACACACACGTGTTCTATAGAAATGTGCTTCGATTGCTACAAGTCACGAGTCTTGAACTGATGCTGATGACAATCTCCAACGAAATTGAACGAAATGAGAAGTAAAGTAAAAAAAAACTTGACGAGTTATAGCATATAAATTTGATTAGACGACTTTTACAGCCTGTTTTCTCTCTTGAAAGAAAAATTTAATGCATTTGCCTTCAATTATTTTTATCAAAAGATCGTCTAACAAAAAATATAACTTGACAGACAGCGAACATTTTTTCATTTTATCCAACCACAACCAAGAACAACCGCAACAATCGTCTTATCTGATTGAGATATGATTTCCAGTTTTAATGTCCTCATCACTGTGAAAAAAAATATTTTTACATTTTTGTTGTTGTTGTTTTTCTCTTTTTCGCCACTTTTTTGCGACATAATTTATGATACTTTTGATTACAATTTAGAGTTCATGAGTCTTTGCCGTCGACGTTTTCATCGTACTCCAACATTTTCAGATATTTTGTTATTATGTTGAAGATGTGCTACTGCGGTAAGTAGATTTCCCAAGGTTATTTTTCCAAATTGCTTTCGTTTGAATATTGTCACGCGGAGAAAACGTAAAAAAACAACAGGAAAGTAAATGGCGTGCCATCACTTTTTGACTGATGTACTTGATGAGCGGGAAGTGAAGTGCGAGTGCGAACATTGTTGTTGTAGAGTGTCACCTTCGTGCAAATTTATTCAAATTCATTTCCGTGTCTTTTCCACTAAATTTAGCACAAATTTTTCAGAGACACCCTCTCACAATGAAGCAAAAAACAACAACGTACACATCACAAACTTTTTCATTATTATTTCCAAATTTTTCGTATGACAAACTCATTAATCGACACCCTGATGACGCTTTGAACAAAGAAAGAAAAAAAAAATGTTTTTAACTTTATATATTTATACACAACAGCAAAAACAAATAACAACGAAAAATTCCGCAGCAAATTATTGCCTTACATTTGGTAAATTTAAATTTATGAAATTTTGAAAAATAGAAAGTTATTTTGTTTTTATTTTTTTATAAAAATTCTTAAAGTCTATTTCAGTATCAAAATAAGAGATATTTTTACAAAATAAATGATCAGCAAAACTTTTTCTCCTTTAATAATTTTCACAAGAACGTCAGACTTTAAAAGCACTGAGACGTAAAACCAATAAACTTTTCAGTAGATTGAAATGTGCTTATTCAATACTTCAAGTAACATAGCTTGGATTTGATAAAATATTATTTTACACGTTGCGGTAGAAACGGAAAAACTTTTAAAGCGCCTTGACACTAAAAAAGTTTCTTGAATTAGCAAGCATATTCGAATTGTAGTATATGTTTTTATTTGCTTCCGGATGTCAAATGAAGGCTTAAATTGATGCTGAGAGTCTAAAAACTCTCGTAATTTAGAAATTTGGCTGATACAAAAATTTTTTACCTTTTTTTCAAAAATTTTTAAAATTTTCATCAAATCAAGAATTTTTATATTTAATTTTATGCCTTGATTCATATTGTTTGGAAAGTTTACCATCGTTTAGCACTTTCCATTTGTTCATTATGACAAATTTGTTGATGTTTTCTTGATAGGGTATTACAAAATGGGCCTTTTTCACGCACTAAAAACAAAGTAGTATATGAAACAAATACTGACAAAAGAAAAACAGAAAAAGTTTTCAAGTTTTTAACGACTCCATACAAAATTTTTCCTCACATTGCCAATGAAATATAAAGGTATTGATTCTTTTTTTCAAAAATCTCAACTTTTTCTTCGGTTCATAGTCTTAAAAACAAATACAATCGCACAGTAATTTAACCAATTTATTGAAAATTGAATTGTTTGAGGATTGTCAAGATGATGAACTTAATACCGTCGTGTCTTCTTTGACTTTTTTAAACATTGTGAATGCTCAATTAGATTAATTTATTACCTTTTCGAGTGTGCATTTAATATGGCAAATTAATTAGCGCTTGAGCGGATAAAATATTTTCATCAAGAGCAGTCTCGTGGAAACTTGATTAGACATAAAAAGGTGTTATTTAGTGTAAAACCACTCATGTATGTTAATTATGATGGTGTGATAATAATAATGAAGTTGATGATAATGTGTTTACACAATAAATGATCGAATGATGCTCATTTGTGGAAAGTCATGTGTAAAGTGTGATGAAAAAGTAAGGATCAAATAAAAATGTAAAATTGTTTCGCAAAATTTTAAATTAGGTACATGAAAATATGATTTCAAGTATTGAATTCATTGAATAAAAATTTACCTTCTCTTTTACATTTTAAAAACATTCGATTGGTTAAAGTTTGGTTTGCACTTTTAATTTAATAATATTTTGAAGCAAACGTTGCTTGTTCGTGAAATGAACATTAAATTTTCATTGTCATAAATATTTACATTGAATATGAAGAAATAAATTAATAAAATCTTCATACCTTTTTAAGTTATGAGAAACAGGTAAGCTAAGTGGTAAAACAACAGATGGTAGATGCTTTTACAGCATATTAGCGAGGTGAAAAACGCGAAAGCGAACGACATTTGACTAATTTTCTCGTTTGAAAACATTTATTCGAAAAATAAAATTTCATGCAGGTTGTCTTCCATCAATTATTTATTCATTGAGCAATAATCGTCATTTTTTTTACCTCACACAAAAGGACAATCAACGATGAAATTTGGATCCCGTAGACCAATTCGTTAATAAATTGAATGATTTTTATGTGCAGAAAAAAAACTCAATTAAACTACGTAGAGAAGTTTCGAAATTTCAATCAACTAGTTAAACACCCTGAAAAATATACATTTTTTTTTAAATTCGTGTTCGACTTCATTGCACACACAAAGCAGTTTCTATCATCATCAACTATTCTCTCATAATATTAATTTAGCAAATTAAAACTTTTATCACAATTGAAAATATGTTTAGCATTGAACAGAGTGTGAGAAAAGGAAAAAGAGTCCAATATTGGCAAACATGCAGAAAAAATTATAACACTATAGAAAAAATGAATTTTGGGCTTCTCCATATGAATAGACTATGGAATGGATACCTTTGAATATTGAAAAAAATGCTGTTTGATGACAATTAAAAAAGAGGAATGTTCGTTGATTAGGAATTTTGTACAAACTTTTAGATGAAACATTGTTGTCGTTATTAGTGCGATATGAATTTTTTCATGCATAATTGGAATTTTATCAACAACACTCATACAATTCACACTGAACAAAAGAAAAGAGAATTCATCAACTGTCATAAATACAGTTCTCTCTTTAATCAATTTATTGAGAAATTTAGCACAATTTATTTGGGAAAACATCGTGCCATATAAGCGGATTACTACATCATTTTATTCTCGATGTTTTCAAAAAGGAGATTAAGCCAAATTAATTGTTATATGAATTGAAGATGTGCGGTTTTTCATGACATGACACAAAATTTTCGCTTCATCGAGTCTTTTGATGCGGCTCTTTTATGCGTGCGAGGAAAATCGCCAAGATAAATACTGTAGCGTAATCCTCTTCTTATCTTTATATTTACAAAACACAACTCAACACTTGGTTAGTAATTATTGTTCCTACCTGTGGTTTAATTTTGCACGACTGTGAGAAATTTAAGGATTGACAAACCACACAAAGAGACACACGTATACACAAAATGACATTCAAAATATGAAGCTGTTCATCTGTTTTGTCCTAATTAACACTTTGTGTAATTTAATTCTACTATTTCAGGGTGTTGTGTGTGAATAATTAATAGTAAAGTGTATGTCAGAGCACTTACACAAGTTATAGGTACAATTATAAATTCCGTTTGATAACTTTTCTAGATTTCCTCGTCATCCTCATCACAGGATTCGCTTATGGATGATAATTATGCTTTTTTCGCATGTACCATCTACCTACCTATTTGGTTGTGTGAGTTTGTGCGTGTTGTTTAAACACAAGCAATTCTACTACAATGGCGGCTTATATTTTAATGCTTTTGTTTGCGTACGAAAGTAAATAAATATAAAACTAACAGTGTTAATCTAAGCAGGATGTTCGGGGTAAATATTGTTTGTTAATTAAAGAGTAGCGAACGACAACGAGGTTTATTATTTTAGATGGGAAAGGAATAAACAAACAAAATGTTTAGCTTGAAGCGAAATTTCGTAACAGATGAATGTCAGCAATAAAATTTGAAATAAATAAATATATATTTTGTGTAACAGGAAGCTTCTGGTTTTGAAGCTTTTTGCTGTAAACCTTCGTCTCATTATCAGAAATATTTATAAAGTTTCACACAATAACTATTATTCAATTTTCGTTGCAAACATCTTCATCGTGTTACAGAATGGTACTTGCTTAATGCACCATGTAAACTTCAAAATGAATGAAGTGACAATGATTGCAGAACAAAGTGTTTAATATTACATTTCTCAACGAATATCTCTTCGTATATTTTCAGACACATTTTCCTTTATAATAAAGACTGAGCTCACTTGAACAATATAAACAGTAATATTATAACAATAATAATAACAACAATGGCTATGAATAGACAACAACATGGAGAAAGTGTGTTGTGTTCGTTTATGTTTACGCATATTACATGCAGTACATTAAATCGTTGAATTGTTCATTTATTCCTTATTAAATTTAATTGAATAAGTGGCCCTTTAAATAGTCCAGAGAGCAATAATAATGTCTCCGCTTATTCTATGATGATGATAATAATATAATGACAATACTTTCTACGGGTTTGTGTGCTATGGAAGAAAAAAGACAAAACTAAAACTGGCAATTGAGAATTTTTCTGTTGTCACACATGAGTTAGATCGTACAGTTTGAAGAAGAAGAAGAAGGAGAAAGAAAAGTATGTTTCTTTGTAGATGTTGACGTTGATGTCCCACTTGAGAAAAATTTATTACAAGCATAATATGTTGTTGGCTGGAAATGAATGCGTTGCGATAATAATCATATCTTTCCGTATACGTTTGTTGTTTTGTTGCAATTGAAAAATCACTTTTTTCTCCGTCTTTATATTCAACACATACAATATGAGAAAAATAAACATTTTATTTTCTCTTATCGTGTCGTTGTCGTTATTATTCTTTCCTTCTACAGCACACAATTCTCTTAATCCCTTGACCAAAGTTTGCTCTATTTTTCCTTTGACAGCAGCAGAAAACGTCACGGTGTTGCAGATGCCAAGAGACTTTTAGAAAGTTTTAAATGTGTAATGACAATTAAGGCAATAAGTCAAGCAGAAGGTAATGGGAATACTGGCAATCGAAGAACTTTTTCATGAATCTTGAAAAGTGTCATTCGCCAAATACACGCGCATACGTTACAAAAGTTGTTGTCAGAAATAACTTATGTGAAAGCAAAAAATTAATAACATAATATCTGCTAAAGTCCAAGCATTCTCACAAAAACTAATAGAGCTTCATTGAATAAAATGACAAAAATAAAAAGATATGAAAATTTGAATTTTCTTTATCTACTTCAACTCGACTTTTTGACACAACGGGGTATCTCGACGTCTTTGATTTTTGTTATTATTTGGTTTCGAGACATTGTTATTATAATTATTATTTGTGGCTGCATTTCTTGATCAGTTGGTTTACCATAAAAAAAGGCACATTAATATTAATTTCTTTTGTTCAACGCCTTTAGACTCGATTCAATATATTTTGGGATTATTTTAGTTAGTTTAAGCTCGACTTCTGTATTAAAGTATGTGCGCAATGTATCATAATAAAAACTGAAGAGAGCCAATGTATCCCTTATATCCTCCTTTTTCGTTCTAATTTGCATCGTTAAGACGACGTGACGAACTTTCTTCTATACAGCATCGGCTTTCATATTGCTCACTTTATGTAGACTTATTTATGCTTTTATTATTATCATTGAAAAAAGTATAAAAAAATTACGCTGTTTTCCTACTGTTTTTATAACAGTTTGAAAGAGGGGTGCTTTTTCGCCATCTTGAAGTTATACGAAATGCATGGCGATAAAAAAGATGATTTGGTAATAAAACGTAAAGGTGTAAGAACGAAATAAGGTTGTAATGATAAAAGAAACCAGAAATTTCTTTGTACAGTTAAATATAAAACTTCGTTCTTTTTTAAACAAAATGTATCATTTCACATTGACTTATCTCTTTCCCGTTCTTTTATATTTCCTCGAAAATATTAACGTGTCGCCTTTGGAAGGTATCTATGTGTGTGGTTTTCAAAAAATACGAATATATTGATTATATATGTTAAAGTCTCTCGAGATTTTGAAAAGAAAAATCCATTACAGTGTCTGTCTTGGATATTCTTCTGCTACTTGGCATATGTTTTATTCACAAAGTATTTCTTTTCCTTTGAAAAATCTATTTCACTCAATGTCATACAAAAAATATTAGAACGCGAGTCTCTATTGCTGTCAGCAACGTGTCGCTGTCACAGTCGTTTATTTGCATGGGAATAAAAAGGGAATATTTAAATTATGGATTTGTTAAGGCTTATGCTGACATGTTGGAAAGTATTTGCTTTTTACAAAAAATATTTGTTTTTCACATTAATGATAACGACGTAACTCTTTTCTAAATCAACATTTAGAAAAACAATCATTTAAAAAAAATTATAATAATTACTGCCATGAACCATCATTTAGTTTTATTTAATTGGATTATTATCATTGAAATCACAAAATTAGGTATTCATGGCATTTTATGTCCCCTAATAATAATTATTATAAAATAGCTTTGTTAGTTAATTATAATAATAACATTTGCATGTGTCTGAATGAAAATTTAGTCAAGTATTGATTTTCATAATTTTTTTGCAATGAATTTAAATTTTCAATGCGTCAAAAATTGATTTTTTGAGTTTTTTCATATCAAATAAAAGTCAGCAAGTGTTTGACCTATTTACATTACGAACTCATCGAAAGTATTTACATTACACGCAACCAATAGCAAAAATTATGACATTTAATGAAAAATATGTCAAATAATAACAATAATTTAATTAAATGCAGCGAATCATAAAATATTCATAGAGGTGCCTACATGATTAAATTATTTACGATTATTTATATTTTGAACGAAAAACAGTAGCAACTGTAATTTTTTGTGTGTCTGTGTAATGAATTATTGTAATCAGCGTCATTATTTTTGCACGTGAAAATTAAATAAAATTAATTAATCAAAAAAATACAGGTTTGTGTATTCTCTGAAATGAGTGTAATTATCCTTGCACGAAGGCGAGCTAACAGATGATTCAAATCGTTTTATCATTTTTTCGTTCCTGTTAAAATTGATTTAATTGATGTTCAAACCAATACATTCACAACTCAACAAAAACTATTCAATGTAAGTTTGTAATCCTCTTGGATAAATTTTTTACGTAAAAGTTATTTCTATAAAACAAAAATAATATAACAAAAAGATTATAAACTTTTTATAGGTACTGCAAGATTGCTGGTTGATTAAATAATGTGTGTGTTCTCGTCTTGCTGAACAACGAAAATTTGTTTGTAAATTTGTCAAACTTTATTGCGGGATTACGGAATGCAGATGTTCTTTCATTTGATTGTACCGTGCTTTACTCACTCATAAATTTTTGATTCTACACTTCAAGATTGTGATTCGTAACAAGAAAATTTAACATACAGAAAAAGACAAAAGAACTGCCTTTAGCATTTCTTAAAAAATTTAAATTACAGCATTACACTAATTGTAATGCAAGACTGAAGACAGTCGAGTTTATTTGAATGTAGGCAATCAAGCTAAATAAAAAAAAAGTTTAAAAAAAATTGAAATAAAAAAAATATATAAAAGAACTCTCTTACGAAAATTTCATCATAACGATTTATGAAAATTTTATATCCTTCATTATGTGTAAAAATAGAGATGATTTTTTAAGCTCAAATGCATCAAAATTAAGAATTAAATTTACATATTAGTAAATCTGACTAAAATTTACTGTGCTTATTTTAGTTAAATATGATTTCAAAAACCTTAAATTGTGTGCACCAACAGATGAAAAGGTATTCTGTATAGCTGTAGCATTGGATTGCAATGGTATAGATGCTATTTTCATAAAATCCAGTCTCCTTTTGCTTGCTTTGTGTGTTAACTAACTCAACTAACTAACTAACTAACTAACAAACAAACACAAAATATATGTAAATGAAAATTTATAGTCTGCAGAGATAAATAAATTATCCTAAACCACCGCAAATATTTCACTAATAAGAATTAGATTAGGAAATTTGCTTCTTCTCGATCTCTATGCATGTAAAATATAGAACTTCATACCTTCGTACAGAAATTAAATACATCCTTTTGGAATATTTGTTTGATGATAGTGAGTAACAGATAGTAGCCATAGCGACCATGCATTAGCAAAGGTTATATTTCTTGTTTTTCTACTCATTCAAAAATATAAAAAGTTTTTACAGGTCCCTTTCTAATGATTTCACAACGTTCGTAACTGAATATTTTGTAATGGTAACAATAGAGAATGAGTGAGCTTAGTTCATTATTTACATTGTATATGCGTATTGTGTGATGCTATTAGAAACAACGGTACGATAAGGTAAAATTCTAACGCGTACATTTGTTGTCATTTTATACAAGCCAAGAATCATCGGGAATTGTAAGTGGTTTTTGGCATACATACAGTATTTTTCCTGTTAGATTTTGTAAACTGTATGAAACGGATAGTGCTTTTAAAAATCTACCTTACAAGATTTTTTGTACACCCATCTCTTTATATAATTGTAGATGTAGATTTTATGTACTTAATTATATAACTTCATTTTCAGTTTATATTAATATTAAAATTTGTCTGTTTGTCGTTATCAATTAATGAACCGTATTGGTATTACCTATATCAAGAGCAAAACTAAATCAAAAACTATGTCAAAGACATATTTGTCAAATCTTACTCCAAATGCATAAAAATTTATCAGAAGGGCTCTAATTTATCATTTTCAATCATTATTTAACTCAAAACTGCCAAAAAATTTAAACTGAAAAAAAAAATTCTTTGACATAGTTTTGTTTTGAAAACTAAATCAGAAGAAAAAAAACTGTGTCAAAAACTGTGTCAAAGCAATTTTTGACAAATCTTGCTCCAAATGGATAAAAATTTGTCAGAGGGCTCTAATTTATCATTTTTAATCATTTTATAACTCAAAACTGCCAAAAAATTGAAACTGAAAAAAAAATTTTTCTTTGACATAGTTTTGTTTTGAAAACTAAATCAAGAGCAAAAAAACTGTGTCAAAAACTGTGTCAAAGCTCTTTTTGTCAAATCTTGCTCCAAATGGATAAAAATTTGTCAGAGGGCTCTAATTTATCATTTTTAATCATTTTATAACTCAAAACTGCCAAAAAATTGAAACTGAAAAAAATTTTTTTCTTTGAAACTGAAAAAAAAATTTCCTTTGTTATAAATAGTTTTGTTTTTGTTAAATCTTGCTTTTGTTTTGAAAACTAAATCAAGAGCAAAACTAAATCAAAAAAAACTATGTCAAAGCAATTTTTGTTAAATCTTGCTCCAAATGCGTAAAAATTTATCAGAAGGGCTCTAATTTATCATTTTCAATCATTTTGCAACTCAAAACTGCCAAAAAATAGAAACTGAAAAAAAATTTTTTCCTTTGACATAGTTTTGTTTTGAAAACTACCTGTTAATTTCCAATTTGAATTATAAAACTGTTCTCAAATAATTCACAAGTTACTAAAATAAATACCATTCTAAATTTTTTTTTATTTATTTTATTTTTTGTAAATGACGTTTAAACACTGCACATCAACATTATTTTCGACGCGAATCATTTATCACATTAAACGTGTTTACCACTCGTTCGTAGCAATATGACACTTTTATGAATGAAAAAAGTCTATAAAATTTCCGGGAGACAAACTCGTATTACATACACATTACGAAAAAATCTATATAAAATTGCTCTTTAGGGAAAAATTATTTATAAATAAAAAAACCATCATCATTTATTATTTTATTACATTATAATAAATATTTAAACGGTTCTGTTTTTTTTAGCTATTTCAAAAAAAAATGACTTCGATATTTGGATGATTCTTCTAAAAATTTAAAGTTAAATCTTTATTAGTTATTTTGAATATGATTGTAATTATATGGTATTGCCTACAAATGTTAAAGAACGATTTGATAGTTATTGCTTTCTTCTTGCCTTGTGTCACATTTAGAAAATATTTTGAACAAAATATATCATTTATGTTTATAGACATGACTCAACTTGTTCATGTGGAAATAAACAAGCATTTTCAGGCCAAAGAAATTGGCAGTTATGTGTAAGATTTTCTCGTAAGACAATGTATTCTGTCCATTTTCCTGTTTATTCAAGTAAATCTTTTGAAAGTCGTGTATGTGTTCTAATTGTTCCAGTAGGATGAGTTTTGAAGTGTGTCAGAGATGATGCTTTCTTGCTTAATTGAACATCAATTATCTCTCTCTCTTTCTCTACATGTGTTTGCTTTACGTCGATTATTTCCATTCAATATTGGAAGAAAGACGATGACGAGGAAAATTCAATATCAATCAAAATGTCCCTTTTTCAATAAATTGTGATCAAAGTATATATCGTCTTTATGACACCTGATAACCTGGTTCTTTGGTATAGTTCTGATGTCAATGCCCTTTCTAAACTCTGTACGAAACATAGCAAGGAACGGAAATTGAAAAGGATTTATCTTCTTACCATATTATAAAGACGATGTCTGTCGCCAGCGTTTTAGATTATTATGCATACAAGTTGCAAATTATTGGTACACGTTCAGAATGATGTTCAGAAGTTAGTTACACCTTTTTGGATATGAAGAATACTCAGTTACTTCAGCCAAGATTTTTTCTGCAACGACACCTTTAAAATTTATTTAAATGAAAAACATTCGAGCGAATGATTTTATCATGAGTGTCATTTTATGATGATGACAACAACAATAAAATAGGGCAACAGATGACACGGAAAATTTCATCAGTCTTTGCTATATCATAGCTACAAAAACAGACGCTGTGTCTGACATTTCATTATAGATTTTAGCGTGTAAACGTCAACGCATTTTAATATTCATTTTTCGTGCAATTACATACCAATAAAATATCTGAGAACAGAATAATGTCAAAATGGTCGAAAAATAAATAAGAAATAAATATAAAATGCAAAATAACACTCAAAAAATAAACTCAATTCTGATTGAGTGTCTAAAAATTCACATAAGTTTTGCTTAAATTTGTTTGCAATTTTCCAAAAAAGAATTTTTCTAATTAATATCAATTTGATATAACTTTAATATCAATTTAATATATGAAAAAAATATTTGGTTTTTTTTTCTTTTTCTTTTTTTCGGCAAGTTTTTGTTTTATGATTTTAAGCTCATTTCTTTTATCAGAACATGGAAAAGTCTTACGTCTTATAAATAATTACTAAAAAAGCTTTCCTTTCGTTTGTAAATAAAAAAACCTCAAAATTTAAAAGAAAAACAATATAATGAAATAAGGACAAAATATCCGTAAAGATAAACAAAACAAGATTGTATCCAAAAGATATTGATATACTAAAAGGAACAAATGCAAATTTTTGTTTTCATTGCACTTTCATGGCTTTGATTCAATTTCCTTATACATTTTGTTGCTGGATACTGTAATAATAATTCAATATATAAAAACTAAACTGTTGTTGTTTGATAAGCTTATTTTTATTTTGTATTCATCGTTGGTATCCATTTTTTGACATTGGAATCCATATTTCTCGTTTTTTACTTTCGAAATGTTACAACATTTTTTTTTTGCCGTCATGAAATACGTATATAAAAGTAGATTATTAAATTCGATTCCCATAGTTTGTTCGACGTTTTTATTCGTCTTTTCTTATTTATTTATCGAATTTTCCTCTTGTTTTCCTATGATTTTCTTTGCAAAAAAAGGAAAAAAAAATGTGAATTTAAACTGGATTACTGACACGCTGCAGTGTATTGTGGATTCGATTTAAACTTTGAAACAACACATTTTTTTTCTTTTTGCCTGCTATGAAATTGCAACAACTGAAATAAATGTAGACAGTCAATAAAAAGAAAAGTAGGACGAAAGAATTGAAAACCCATCTACGGATATCTTGAATTTGATTTTGATCATTTTAAATGGATTTTATCTTCCGTTCTCGATTTTATTTTTATTTGTTTTGTTCTTCAATGGCATGACATTGCACCTTTACCACAATACCTTTTTTTTCCTTGAATGATGTATAAATTGAACATTAGACTTTTTAATTCTGACCTCTGGCTCTACAAGTTTTAATGAAATCAAAATAAATTTAAAAGCAAAGAATTCAGCACGAAAAGAATATACATCGACAGTACGAAATCGTTCGTTCATTTTATTCGTCATCAAAAAAAAAGCAATTTAAAACGATTCTTATCCTATAAAATACTTGAATACTTAAAAGCGTAAAGTAAAAACACGAATTTCAGTTTTTAACAGCCAATAAAACAATTTTAAGCACATTTTCTCCGGTTTCTTGTACATTTTTTTTTTATTAGTTTTTCATGTGAACCAATACCAAATTGTTCTCAATCTCTTTAAATAAATAACATAGATTAATCGTTTAGATAAGTATTATCCAAAATAAAGAGGATAAAAACGCATGTAGAAACATTTGCTTCGCAACAAAAAATCAATTCATGTAAATGTAAAACAGAAATTGATTCTGAAAATTCTCTTGAAATAATAAAAATTCCTTAATGATGTGTAAAGCAATTTCTTCAAGAACGAAAGAATTTATTGCTCATATATGAGTATACGAAACATTTGCATTTCATAAATATTCAAATGTGTACTTTTTCAGATGGTATTTGATTAAAATAAAATTCGTTTCTCTTTTTGCAAATTATTTGTATGTGCTTGTTATTTACTTATTCCTGTTTTCATGAAAAAAAAAATCGGAAAAGGCAGAAATGACATTAATATTGGCATCGATTCTAATTTCAATTATCAGATTTTCTGTTTTCTTATTTGTTTCATAGACGGAAGAAAAGCTCAAGGACGAGTTTTTTGTTGTTTTAATTAATTTATGTATTTTTTTTTTTATTTGAGTCGCTTTCATTCATTCTCTGAGACTTCTTAAAAATAGACAAATTCAATTCAAATTACACACATTATCATTACAGCTTAGATTATACAAATTTCAACAACAACTAAACTAAACTACGTACGCATTTAGCTGTTCTCTTATTCTATTTAACGTTGTAAATAGCAATAACTGAAACGTGCGATGCATTTCTGTTTCAAAATAAGTTACGTTCACAGTTAAGTAAATTTTGGAAGAAACGTGCCATGCACTCCAAGTGAAAATTTACGTTATTCGTAATTGAAAAGGGTCTGAGTCAAGCTATTTTTGCTTTGACAATTGTGATTGAACTGTAATTTGATTAGTATTTGACCTTTCAAATTGAACTGCTTATTTTTTTTCATCTGCGAAAAATTGTCGTTTTCCGAACCCTTGGCTTATAAATGAACTGTCTGGGGAGACAAACAGATATACTTAGTGTTACTTTGTCGTTGATGTTCTACATGTACCGTACGATTTGGTATTTGTGGTTAAACATTTTATTGTTACACAATGCACGTTTTGATCTAAATTCAATTAAGACTTAAGTGCATTTTAACATCATTTTATATGTGTATAGCTGTATAAAATTTTATGTTAAAATGTTTGTTGCTTTTAAATATTTTCACCGGAGATAAAGTGGTTTTCTTTCCTTGTGTTTTTCTCGATCCCTCTTTTATGTTTGTAGTTAAGAGAGATTACGTGTTTTGTGTCGTCTTTTTTCTCATCCTGATCCATAAAAAAATTCGTACTTTATAAGTTTGTCATTTCAATTTCATGACTAACATCAACTAAAAGACAAACCATATTTTTCTTTCAATTTTTTTAGCATAAGAACTATAACAATAAATTAAGGTTTTCCTTTTTCTTATATTTTAGTGCCCGAAATTTTTTTCTGTATTGTGTTAGTATTATCGTCACACTTCAAAAAGCATATAAAGTAACTTGAATTAGCAAGCAAATTTGAAATGTAGTAATGTTTGCATTTTCGTTCTGGATATCAAAAAGAAGCTTTAATTAATGCTGAGGGCTTAATGCTTTTAGAATTTAGATTCTGAACTGATACATGAAAAACTTTTATATATATTTTTTTTTTCGAAAATTTCTCAAATTTTAATCCCTGTTGCATGAATTTTTTTTATTAAAATCGAAGAATTGTATGCCTTGATTAAAATTTTTTGGACAGCTTATTGTCGTTTAGCACCTACTCGTTGATCATTCTGATAAATATTTTATGTTTTTTGGATATAGTATTACAAAACGAGCATTCTTCATGCACCAAAAACAAAGTAGTATATGGAACATACACTAAAAAAATCAACGACAAATTGAATCTTCAAGTTATGTTTAGATAGATCATTTTTTTTGTATATTATGGCTTTGAACGAAACCAGAAAGAGCTATCGATGGCGATAAATGTCGACGATAAATTATAGGTGTTGTTAAAATTTGTTGAGGCAAAGAAAAACAAATCACTTTCATATTTTGGAAAAATTTTCCAAATATTTAGAATCTGAAACAAATTTATATTACTTTTTAGCTTTGTATTACCTTTACTTTATGAAAACGTCAGAATAGAATGATCAGCATAGAATAAAGTTTTTTCGTCTAATTTTGATTTATGTCAACTTTTTAATCAGCTTTGAACGTAAATTATTAAATGTAGATACCTAAACTTATGTATGTATATAGATAAAATATTTTATTTACCATTTATTTGTAAAACGTTTCTCTTTGTACGTCTCTCCTTTGGGGTTTTAGTTAGAAGGTTTTAATGCATGAAAACGTCTATCAAATGTCTTTGAACGCAGTCATTTCATAAAGTAATTACTTCAAAATCAACATTTGCTTTGAGTTGGCTGAGTTCGTTAAGATTCGGTTGAGTATTTTAACAGAGATAAAGGCGATAATTGCTGATTCATACTGTATACGTTAATTTAATTTTTTTTACACGTTTATTCAACAGATTAAAACCTACTTTTATATTTTAATCTTTCTTTAGTCTCTTTCAAAGCCCATTTTCATTCTATCCATAATTACCTTACCTAAATGTATGACATTTTTCGTTTGATAATATTATTAAGTTGTGATCTTTGACAAGAAAGTGAATAATTAGTAATGCATATGAGTTTATTTACAAATCTGAGTGCATCCTGAATGAAGCTCATTACTAAATTTTCCAGCTTCACTTGTAAGCAATTCTAAATGAAATTTAAAACATAGAGCAATGACGAAATATACATTACATAAAATAAGAGATGATGATGATCAAGGAAGAAATATTTGTTTTTGCTCACAGCCATATAAAATTATAATTACTTGAGGGATAAATTTTGTGTTTAATTTACCATATGAATTTATGCGCCGTGAATGTATTTTTTATTTATTCATTATTTTAACGAGAACGTGATATGCGACACACGTAAATTTACTTTTGAAAACCCAAATTAGACAGAAATATGTTTACAAAAAGAAACCAAGAAAAATATATGT
The DNA here is from genome assembly GCF_036172545.1 of Culicoides brevitarsis. NCBI lineage: Eukaryota > Metazoa > Arthropoda > Insecta > Diptera > Ceratopogonidae > Culicoides > Culicoides brevitarsis. The sequence continues at coordinate 190,086 of NC_087087.1, read as the reverse complement.
AAAGAAATTTGCAAAAAAAAAAATAAATAAAAACGTCAAAAAACAGATATTTATTTTATGGTACTTAAAATTTCTTTCATGCATGTTTGAGTAAATGAAGACTTACATAATTAGGTCATTCTGAGATTTAGCAGTTCAAGCATTTTCGTCAGAGCAAAACGGTATTTACTTTTTTGCCTCAATATAGACCAAAGAATAAGTACTTTAAAAATGATTTATTGTATTTGAACGTTTTCAAAAGTTATTCTGACTGAGTGAGCTTCAATGGGGTGAATGAAATTCTCAAGTGATTCTTAAACATATTGATAAATTGAAATTTTTTGAAAAAATGTCAGTTGTTATCAATGATCTTTACAATTTAATTTTGTTCTTAGTTATGTAAACTTCATAATTATTTGTTTTTTCCAAAATATTTTTTCATTGATAAATTATTTTTTTCTTCATTGAATCAATAATATATTTTGAACATGGTTTACATTTTTATTTTACACGTTAAATGGTTTTGATTTTAAACTTTTGTGAAATTTTTGCTGTTGAAAAATAAGCTTTTATTGTCATTTTCAAACCTTCCAAAATGTATCACAGAAAAAAAAACTAAAAACCAATTTATTTTTTTGTGTTGCTTTGTTTTTCTTTTAGCTCAAATAATAATAAAACAGTAATAATAATAATAAGGAGCGAACGCGCACAAAATTATATTCCATTGTGGGCGAGCGAGAGAAACCAGTTTGTAATGGTGTTTGTAATAAAATATATTGAAATGAAATAAAAACAATGATAATCTGAAAACATAATACCGTCATCGTTGTTGTTGTCTTGAAACAATGCCGCATATGGATTACCTGGGATAATGCAGATTCTGCATTGTTGTTGCCACTGTGATGCTGCGTTCTCTATTTTTTTGTGTCTGTTTGCGTATTCGTATGGCAGCCACAAGGTAACTTATAATCTTTGCACCTGTTTGCCGTAAAGCAATGAAATGGCTTCATATAAAACACATTTGTTCCCGTTTCTGCATACATAACATACCGCATTTGCAAAAACATGTATGTGAGAGAAAGAGCGAGACTTGCTTGTATATTTGTTTAGATTTAATTAATTTATCCTGTTTATAAACTACCCGTAACTATTTTGTTTATTTTATTTGTTGTAAACTCCTATACTACAGTGTATTATGATTTTGTATTCCGAGGCAAACGAGTCCTTTGTAATTGTTATTATTTTTGCGTTGCTTGATGTTAAAGTACCGCAAAAGATTGAAATCATATACTATGTATAAGTATGATATTAAAAACTACCAAATATTTGGTATATCCAATTTTGTAAAACACATAAAAATTCTTAATTAATACAATCATGTCAATCAACATTTATAGAAAAACAACGTTCACTTTTTCATTAACGTATCTTTTCTGCTTTATAACTACAAATAACCATTTTCCGGTACATTACATAAATTTAACAATTACGCCTCAATATTAAACGCCAATGCGATCAAATTAAGCCCAACAAACAAATAATAAAAAAATTCTCGACCATTTTTCACCTATAAAGCACAGTGGTAATGTTTCCTTTTTTTGCGTTATCCACGCACATAATCAAATAATATAAAAATCAAATTAATTCGAAAAATTTCATTATTTAAATTTTTTGTGTTGTTGCCTTGCTTGCCTTTCATAGGGAGCAAATGAAAGATATTTTCACGTATTTTTTAATTGAATTGATTTTATTATCATCGTTAAATGCAATTTTTCCTGTTGACTTACCACAAACAATTAAGCAAACTTTACGAACTTAAAGAGTCTCTTTAAAAGTGTTTCTTTCGCAATCTCTTTAAAGGTCTGACTCTTGATTTCAATTAATTAAATGTAATCGGAACATCAATGTGTCAAATAAAACAAATTATCTGGCTGGATAGAAAAACCAAATGGAACAATTTATTTGTGTCCAGAGACAGAAGAAGCAAAAAATGGTCAAAAAGGTTACAGAAGAAAAATTAATTTCTCTACCTGTCCTCCCATAAAAACTATTGATTTAACTTGACGTCTCTGAATGTAGTGTATTAAAGAGAAGACAGGAACAAATTCTATTAAAAATCATTTTAATGTACAAATGAAATAAAATGAGATCAAATAAAAGGGGAAAAATGGTCAAAAATCAATAAAATACGACTTTATGTTGTTGGATCAGCAGAATATAGAATGAAATTGATGGACAAATAAAATGTCAGTAAAATTTATTTGATCAATGACATTATGTTACAAAAGAAAAATATGGTTACTTTCATCACCTTTGTGATCCGTGCCTAAAACTGTTAAATATCGATTCATTGACGAACATAAAAGGGAAGTTACATTTTTGTTTATCGTAAAAGGTGTCGGATACAGATACAAATCAAATGCAAAAGAGCAAAAATATTCAATGTCTTTATATTCAAATGACAATAAGATGGATGTCGGCTCTGTTGATGTTCATAAATACACATACATACCTATATTGTATGTTTCAATGAGAATCATGTAACAGTCGATTTTTTCAATTTATGTAAAAACAAAAGCAAAAGGCTGAAGGAAAAAGGAATGAAACATATATCAACGAAGTGTGTGTAGCAAGGCGCAAAAAATATAAGTGTTCAAAAGAATTATTTTCACCTTTTCGACTCTTTTTAAAACATTTCTACGTACACTAATTTTCAATGAATTTTAAGCAGAGGACAAAGTGCATTTAATTGCTTTCATCTTTCGATGGATCGAATCAGCATACATTTTGAAACGATACCTGTTTTGAAAGTAAACGAGTGATTATCTTAGTTCTTCTAAAATTTTCAATAAAGAAACAAAACTATTTGTAAAGTATAATTTTATTTATATAAAGCATAAGTTCAAGTTAAAAGGCCTTAAACATGAAACGGTTTCATATTTTTTTCAATTGTATCTTCTTAAAAAATATTTCAATTTTGAAATTGGTACACAATGAAAGTCCATTCGTTTGCTTTGAACTTTGTCGTTTAAGTCAGACTTTGTTTCTTCATGGCAAGATTCTGTTGTGTTATGATTTTTTCAATTCCATATATCTTTTATACCTATCTTTATGTAAAATGCTCGCAATATGTACAGCAAGAAAACAACTATTTATTATTTATTGAAAAAGTTTTGCATTTTTATAGTGTACTTACAGTTTGCACAACAAAAAAGAAAAGTATTATAAGGCAGGTAACGTAAGAGAAATTGCACAGATGGACCGTTTCTAAAGTTGGATGAGTAAGAAACATTTTTTTTCTCTTTGGAATAAAAATTTGCTGTTGAACCAAATTAATGTTGCTTTGAAGCAAATAAAAAAATATTAAATCAGAGCAGGAAAAGTTCTTCACTTGTAATGATGTATTGCCATATCATAAAAAATTGGTATTTGTTGAAATTCTTTTTTTTTATAAAATTTATGTTTTTAATATTTTTTTTTGAGCACCTGTACTCCATTCACTTTTCTCTCTTGTCATGCACACTAATAATAATAAACTGTCTTTAATGCAGACAGAAAACCTTACAATTCACTTCGTACATCAAAATCACATGAAGATGAAAAATATCTTTTACATTCGAAACCATTTATTATACAAAGAAAAAACATGAACATAACAAAAATTGTAACCAGCAAAAATACATATGAAATAACATGAATATCAAAATTTTTGAGCAAACACACACAAATTGCACCGAAAAATACACACGCGTTAAGATTTTTTGAGCTTCTTCGTGTATGAATATTAAAGATTTGCTCAATAGCAAGTTTTACATTTTCCATTTATAACTTTATTCTTCCGCATCTTCACATGTGCACAACTTCTTCGAGTTGCCTTTCTAACATGAAAGTCATATGTATTTGGTTCTTGTTATAGAAAAGAATTAAAGTGAGAAAAAAGTGTTTTCATCATCAACACTGACTCTGCATATCTTATAGTAAGCACAATTTTGTATGACATACGGATATGGTGCGAAAATCTTGTAAGATACAAATTTTTCGAGATAATATTCGGCGAGATCTTTCAAAAAGATATAGTAAAAAAAAAAGTAGGTCAATGATCCCCCAGGATAGCATTTTATGATTGAACGTGTGTTCACATAGAAATAAGACATCTGATGAGAAGATTAATGAAGATATTTTAACAGATTATTGGACATTAATATTGAGTGAATTCAAGGGGATATTCAACTCTTCGCTCGATATTGTCAAACTTGTCTAATAGAAAAAAATTTGCTTTTGTATCAAACATTCCTTAATTGAACATCTCATCGTAATTTATAGCCAAAAGCCTCAACAAAATAAAGCCATTCAATATGTAATATTAATCTTTTATCATCGAAAGAAAAAGGATGTTCAGATATGATCATTGAATGTGTAGTCTGAGTCTCTCTATCGTTAGGTGCGATAAATAGGCAACATTGCTAAAACCGAAATCATTAATTATGGCAATTAAATAAACATATTGGTTTATTTATTGTATTTTGTACAATTCTTCAATATCTATACACACATATGGTTAGGAACTAAATAAAATTAAATAAATAAGAGCAAGCGCACAAACTTTGATTTTTATATAGATTTGTATATTATTATGTGATATGCTGTAATAAAACATGTTCGTTTAACGTATGTGTATGTGATGATGCCTGTAAGCAGAAAATTGATTAATAGACACAAATAACGCAGCAGCCAAAATATTTTTATATTATATTTTTGTTCACATCCGCACGATTAAATATTATTGGCGAAACAGCGGCACCGACTAAGCGAAAAATACACATAGCCATGACATGTTTGATTATTACACAAAAAATCCACAAACCATTTGTGTGTTTGCATTCAGATGGCATGTCGGTTGATTGCTGATAAGTTTCTGCTAATTAGGCACTCGTTTTTTTACTCTTGATCGTTGCTGCGAATAAATCACAAACGCTTACATGAGATTGTAGCAAACAGAACAAAACGCAGGCAATAAATATTAATTAGATACACCTTAAAATCAATCCACAATTTGAACAAAACTCATTAGCCATTGATTTGACACAAAAGAGACACAAAAACAATGTTATCTGAAATTGCCAGCAAGAAATTATTATTATTTTTGAGCAACAATAGGGTTAGGTAGCATGTGCAGGGATCATTATGCCTATTGTGTATGCAATAATTAGATGAGATAATAATAATTGTTTGAATTAATCAACAACCTTTATAATTATTAAATTGTATGAAGCAGTCAAAATATGTGTAAATACGCGTTTAATCAGATTTTCCTCTGAATAGTAAAGCTATTTAGTTTATAATTATTTGAAAGGATAGCACACAAAAGTATGACTAATCAACCAAACAAAAGGTAAGCACGAGTTTTAATAATTTCTATTTTGCATGATTAAACACGCAAATTAGTAAGTGCTTCTTTAATGACAGAATCTAATGAAATGTGTCACTTTGTAATGATTAATTCGTTTTTAAGAATAGCCACAAAAATTATTTAGTTCATGATAATTTTATAAAACTAATAAAAAATCTGTTTTCTGTGTTGAAAGGTTTGTAAAAGTTATTTTTAGCTCAAATTTAATCATCATGCCAGAACAAATTCAAAATACATTTCCATATAATAAAACAACAATATAATAATAAGCAAAAAGAGAATAGAGAAAAACAACAAAAATTTTATATATAAACGACTGAAAGAATCCCTAATTTAATTAACTCGGGTCATGTACTCCAATCAAAGGAAAACACAAGTAAAATCGTCCCTTACCATAATTTTTCTACATTATTAATACAATATTTTGCTCCTTTTTGCTTCTATTCTCTCGTATACTCTCCAGCGTTACAAATATTTAATGGATTGCTAAAAGCAATGGGATTCCTATATTAAAGTTTAATGTCTTAATTTCTTTATCTCTTCTCTCTCTCGTTTTTTTTTTTTGAATGAAATGAAAACAGAGTAAACTATATAGAATATGAATAGCTAAAATGCATAAACAGCCAAGTCAAGTTTTGATAAAAATGTATATTGACAAGACCGCATAGCAAAATTATTTTGTCTACCTTTGAAATTTAAATTGTTGGTCTTGCTATTTATTAACGTAAATTGTTGTCTGTCGTCTGAATAATATGAGTTTGAAAAATATAAGATAACCATGTTTTATTTTTATCTAAAGACAACAGTTTAACTACGTCTTTTTCATTGGAGATAAATTAAAAAAAAAGAATAAATGTTCAAAGCTAAGAGTCTCTATCTATGATGATACTAATAAAATTTAATACATGTTTATGTTGTTAATGTAAAAAGCTTTTCGATATGCTGCATTGCCTTCGCTTTTCATGCACTTCACTTACTTTTTGCCTTTGTTGTATGGATTTGAGAGGAACGTTTATCTCTTTTGTTGCTTGGTTAAAGAAAAATAACAAAAATAACTCTGTCCTGTCTATTTTTCAATGATGCATATATAATAAAAACGAATTCCCTGCAGAATTTTTCGTTGTTTGTATTTTTTCATGTGCTTCCAATATTGAATATAAAAATATCTTTTACGTGAAATAACAATCGAAAAACATAGATAAAGTTTCATATTTTCTCTCATAATAATAATAATAGAAGTAATATCGATAATAATATGTTGGAAAATTTTCGGGTATATCAAACTTCGATCTTTCTTCTCAAAATATTATTGCGGTTCATTTTTCATGTTTTTCATACAATCAACTTGAAGTTTAAGAAAAAGAAAAACATTAAACTTTCTCTGAGAAAAAATTTATTCCAAAGCAAAAATAAAAAAAAATATATCTGCACTGCATGATAATTCTACATCAACCTCGATCTCATTATATTTTTTTTTTCATGCTACCAACTAACAGTAAATTTAAGCTTTTTGTCTTTTTCTGTCATTTAAAATGATTTACATTGACAAGTACGTGACTTTAAGAATATTTTTCACTTTTCTCTCATTAGTTTCATTTTCTTCTTGCTTTTCCTCTTGTTAGAAAAGATATATCTTACATGAAAAGAATTGAGATACCTTTTTTTTTATTTTTGAATTGTAAAGTTCATGAGTTTGGTTGCCTTAAAACTCTTTAATGGATTGATGAGGAATTATTAAATTTTGAAATCGTAAAAATACTCTTTCGTTCTATGAAGACATAATATTCACTTAACTAAATTTAATTTCATACGAACAAAATACATACTCATTTTTTTAATAGACAATTAAAATTTGAATTGAATTTAAATTAAATTTAAACTGTTATTATTATTGTTATTACAACAACTACATTGAAGTAATACATAAAACTGCATAAGTAGCAAGCAACAACAAAGTTTATTGTTGTTTATTATTGGATTTTGTTTAGTTTTAAGTGAATGTCATACAATGTGCGTTGTCTGCGATGCAAGAGAAGGAGTAAATATTGCTGTTGGGGTAAAAAGGTAAAAACAACAAGAAACTTCCAGTCAATTTACATGATGTACGTTATACAATGCTGATGTAAAAGTTACTCCGAAACTTTATTTATAATAAAATTTTCCAAACTTGCCTGTCTGAAAAATACCTTGATGCATCAACACTAAAAGAGATGAGAAGAGTGTTCCTAAATTTGAGGAGATTTCTGATGTGTGTGTCGATGTTTGTGTTATGAATTTATAATATTCGCTTTTGATTTAATACACTTGTTACCTCAAAAACACCAAAAGTCTTCTTCTAAAACTTTACTGAAAACAGAAGAGCCACATTTCTTTTGTGACAACTTTTGAAAAGAAAAAAGGCATCAAGAGGTTTTCCGATGATTAAATTAAATTTTGTCGTATATATAAATATTTGTGGCTTCAACGTTCTCATATTTTTTTTTTAATTTAAAGTTTTTTCTGGTTTACTTTTCCTTTACTTAATTTGTTACTTTAATTTAATTGATGTTTATTATAATTTTTTTTATTTTTAGCAACGCATTTCTTACTACTGTCTTAAAAGTAGCTCTTTGGAAGAACATAAATTTTCCATGATTTTAAAGAGTTTGACTCTTTTAAGTTTGTATCATGTATAAATGAATCGAATTTGGATTTGTTAGAGATTGATGTCTCTCATATATTTTAGACTAAGTGCCTTACTAACCTAATCTCCCAAAAACGCCGCATACACAATTTTCGTATATTATAAATTTTAACCAATAATCCTCTGTGTAAGTTTTGAATTTATGAGTGTCTGGCTCTTCTTATTCATACAAACATGCACCTTTTTAGGAAATTTTATCATCTAAAATTTTAAAACATTTTAAACTATTCTTCTTCTGTGTGTTATTAACAATACATTACACACAAGTGATATTTTCGCTCACAGGCAATTAATAAAGATTATAATCACTTTCTTATTTTCATATAAATCATTTCATATTTAATACATGTACATGCAAAAAACGTTGGGTGGTTCAGTTTTCAGTTTTGTAACAACGATATAATCCATAATTATCCTGAAATTGTATATATAAGCATATACAATATATATTGGTTTGTGAATGAGTAACAGAATAAGGTGACTCGAGTTCCTCGGAGTTTCCGGTAATTATATTGCCACAATAATAGGTCAAAAGAGCATCCTCTCAATCGTTATTTATTAGGTAAGCAAGATATACTGAGTAAGCAAGTAGACTGCATTTGTATTTTACTGTTGGGATTACGTATAGCTCGCTTTTGAAAACACTACTTGTGATGGAAAATTTTCAATTATTATTATAATAATATATTGAAAAAGAGGCCAACATTGCAATAACTGAGCAGAGAAATTCGGCAATGTCAAGCAGGAAACATGCTCGATAAGCTTAAAAATATTCAGTCCCCTCTGTGAATGTGACTGTGGCTGTAAAATGAAATTCAGATACTTTTGTACATAAATTTTATCATTATTTTATAAAATATATGTTTTATTGAATACATATAACTTCAGTTTGCAAAATATAAGAGAAAGAAATTCCCCAAGCGCATTTTCGTTTATATCTCTGAGATAGTCACAAACCGGAGATTCAGGAAAAAATTTGATTTGTGTTTACAATGGGATTAAAAATCCATGTAAAAATTTTGCACCTGATAATCTTTTGTATCATCCTGTGGAATGGTTGTCAATTCAGCGAGGCACATAAATTTCAATTTGATGTCGCCCTCGAACATTTTTCTAAACAATTCATACAGCAAAAAAAATTCTGGGTCAAGCGAGTTTTATGCAGAGGAAAAAAGTTCATTTACATGTTTATTTGCCAAAAACAAAAAAAAAACTCGAGAGTTAGGCAGAAAGAAATAAATTAAATAAGTTTTTATGGCGCTAAAACAAGCGGTATAAGCCAAAAAGTTGCACATTTTGATAAATAATAATGATATTTTGTCATTTGGAGTTTTTTGCATGAGAGAAAATTTATTTACTTTTTATAAACAAAAATTTTTTTGAACTACTTGAACTTTGAAACCGTTATTTTATATTTGAAGTAATGTGTCATGGATTTTTTTTTTTTTTTTTGTTAAAACAGACAACAGATTTTGAATGCATAATTTATTCATACTTTTTGTATAGTGTTCAGAAAGAGAAAAATATGTACGTTGAAATTGATTTTAGTTTCATGTTTTGTTTAACTTTACATCCGGCAGACAAAAAAGCTGAATAAAACTATGGAACACAACTTTAATATTTAATAAAGAAACAAAAAATAAATGTAGTTTTTGTTTTGTTTGAATATTGAGAAAAAAACAGCATAACGCTTAAAAAAATTATTCTCTTGAGTAAAAAAATCATCCTTGTTAATTGTATTTAAGCTTTGATAATTATTAAAAATGATTTTGGCACGAAATCTATTTGAATTCAGAGCAATGATGTAAGCTTCAAATAATATCTCACTATTAACAAATTAGAGCAAAAAAGAAAAAAAACTGAATGAATAACTTTTCTGTGTAATCATTTGAATTTACGATTTTTTTTTTCGCTAAAAAGCGTACTTTCAGAAAAACAAAAACATAATTGGAAGCGTTGTTCATCGGTCCAGTTTCACTGCTCTTTTCATGGATTTTTCATATAACAGCCGCCTGGAAGCTATTGCTAAAGTACACATCAAATAGCATAATTATAAAACAATGGAAAGCAAAAACTTTTGATTACTTTCTAGTTTGAATTGCATATAATTAACGTTTGTGTTTATTTGTTTGTTGTTTCTTGTATATTTAAACTGAGGCATTTTGTGTGTTTTTCTCTTTCGGTCTTTTTTTTTCATTTATTCATTCGTGAGGCAACATTTATTCTTTCATTTATTATTCCTCTTTTTTGTTTGTTATTGCCTGTAAATAGAGTGGAATATATTGTTAATGCTTATGCATAAAAAAAAGAGAAAAATGGAATGAGACTTATATTAAAGAAATAAACAATTGAGGAAAATTGCTTCCTATATTATTCTCGTTATTGTTATCTTAGATGTCAATGAGAGAAGTTTTTTTATTAGAAATTATGACACCTGATGTTCGCTTCTTTGATTTAAGAACTTTGAAGTTATTAATTATATTCAAAATGAAAGAGTTATAACCTTAAATAAAAAAAAACATGTCTTTTTATCTTGAATTTTTGACTTACTGATTCTCATAATTTTTGAACGGTAAAAGGAAGAGAGGTTTTAATTTCATCCTGATATATTTTTTTCTTTTCTGCTTTTTTCTTGATTTTTATTACAAGACGTTGTACGAGCCAAAGACAGAGAAGAGTCGAAGACAAGAGACGTTTCGGAGGCATCTCTTCTCATCATCATCATCATCTGTCCGATTGTTTATAGCATTGTAATATATATGAAAGTTTGTTTTAGTATTGCCGTCAGCAGCTTGAAATCATTTCTTTTATCATCATTTCATTTTTCGGGCCTTTTCCGCTTGATTTACTCAATTAATTTAATTTTCTTTGTGCTTGGTTGTGTATATGCGCTATGTTTGACAACATAGACAAGACAGAGTATGTTTTTTTTAATTTTAATTTTATTTTTTTTATATTTTCTTCATTTTTTTCAGTGATGAACGAAAGATGCGAACAAATGTTTTCACATTATCATCATTTTTTCCACGAACATTGCCTTTAAGCGAATTTTGTTAGAAGTTGAAAAAGGACGTCAACGATTGAATTGTAAATTAAAGAAATCCTTGAATTGATAGAAAGTAAAATTGAAGCTTTGCGAGAGAGCAAAAGGTTGAAAAATACATCATGTGACTGAATTGTTAACGCGTTAAACTAGATATACAAAACACGTAGCTTTTGTTTAATGACAAACTTTTAAGAAAATGTAACATAAAAATCCGATAACTTTGTGAGCATAAAAGAAATATAAACGGTTGTTCACCTCCTTTTATATTTATTATCGTACGTTTAGATTCATTATAGGCTTTTAAAAAGCAGTCTCTTCGTTGATAGATTTATTGACACAAGTAAAGTTAGACACACTCATACAGTTTCAATATCCTTTACATTGATGATTCTGCCAATCTGCTTGAATCCGTGTGTATAGCGAAAATAAATTTCATAACTCAATCATCAGTCTTTTTAAAAACTTTTACACAACTTTTTCTTCTGCTTTCCTTTGGTTTTTTTTTATTTATTTCGTAGATTTTCATGCTTAAATCAGCCAAACTAAAGTACAAGCCATCAATTTTAGCTGTTCACTCATAGAGAAAATGAATAACGTATTGTCATCATAGAAAGATTGCTTTGCACGGTATGGAGAAACAAACCACAAAATCACTTGATCCTTCTATCGCATGTTATCTTCAAAAGAGTAATAGTGACATTTAATTTATTTGACAAGTTCATTTTATCCCACTTTATAGTTTCATACCTATCACGACGAAACGACAATGTTACTTGTTGTTGTCGCTGTATGTTAAAGAAAACTATCAGATCTCTTTCTTATCGTCGTATTGCTCTCATATTACAACATCTCAAAACCAAACTAAGAAGAATATGAACGAAAACAGGAGGAGGCAACCACAATGTCTGCAGATTAAACCTGTCTGCTCCATTGCGTTTTCTACTTCATTTTATCAGTACTTATGAAGAAAATTTTATAAACTGATTGAAAAAAAATAATCGATTTTTATGGAGATACGATACTTTTCAATGCTTTTTTATTTTTTTTTTCAACGGCACACATTACATTTAACCTCATCAGTTGCACAATTCCATTCAACAAACAGTTTTTCACAACAACATATTGTTGGTCTTAATTTAAGTTTGCTAACAAATATAGTTATATTTTTTTAAGTTAATAAATTTGTTTTAATGTGTATTTTCTTTTAATTTTTATGTAATAAATGTACCTATATTTTTTATCATTTTTAATTTTCCGAATCTATTCTTGTTATTTACGTATAATTTTATTTATTTAACATACATGCACAAGATTTCTTATTAAAAGTCTTACTTTTTATTATTTATTTTGTTTTTTGAGAAAAAAAGAAAACAAATAATTTGACTTAAAAAATTTTAGGTATATGATTAGGAAGAAAGGAAAAAATAATGCTCTGTCGACTTTAAAATAAATGCATTTTTCATGTCAACCTTTCATGCATTCATTTATATTATTCACCTGCACACTTGCTTTTCTATAAATTTTTTTTTATACGTTCAACGAATAAAATATACAGTTGATACGATGTTGATACAGCAAAAGTGTTAAGTGTTTTATTATCAATAATAAACAAATTGAATCGACGTTGCTTGCTGCCATTGAGGATGACATTTTGACACAACTTTCAGTATTTTTCAAGAACTGATGAGCAACACACCAACCTAACATACTCGGAAATAGAAGGTGCCTGTCTGAATAAATATGCAGGTGAATAAAAAAGGGGACTAATATCGATGGCAGTTTCATTGAAAAAGATTTAACGAAAAAGCATTTACTGTCGACACACGTGCGGTTCAATTTTATCAAAAATGCAGTCCACTTTTTTTCATAAAATGGACTCACTTTGCCGCTTTCCTTGTTAGGAATAATAACAATAGAGCAATATGGCAGTTGTGATCAAACTGTTTTATTATTTTATAAATATATTTTTGTGTCAGTGGAAATTGCACTGAGTAGAAACGAGAGTGTTAGAGCTCAATATAAAATGAAATTGCTTTCAATAATAAATGCACTTAAAGTATTTTATTGCAATGAAATACGTGATTTATTCATTATTCGACGCTGAAGTTTTAAAAGGTTTTTAAGGTGAATTTAATTTAACTTTACTCGCAAAAAATGTTGATAAAAAATGAAAAAAAACCAAAGAAAACTACCTTGAATTAGCAAGAAATTCAAATGGTAGTATTTGTTTTTTTTTTTGTTTAAGATGTAAAAATTAAGCAAATTAAATGCTTTGCAAATTTAATGCTGATAGTCTAAATGCTTTTGAAATTTAGATTCTGAACTGAAACATTAAAAATTTTTGAATAAATATTTTGAAAATTTTATTTTCGATATGTTATTAAAAAAAAGGATATTTTTGTACAAAAAATGTTCATCAAATTTGCGAATTTTTAGTTTTGCCTTGAATATTTATTAAAAATTCATGCATCGAAAACAAAATAGTATATGGGATATATACTACAAATATTATAAATGGAGCAAGAAGTTTACTTGCCATATTAAATAAAGTCCTGAACTAAAATAACCATAGCATGACCACTAAAGTTATTTTTCTTCTAATTGAGAGCAATTTTAATTAAGTCGTATGTTTTTGATGTCATAGAGCAAGGAGTTAAGTGGGTTTTAATGGAATTCCATTATCATCACCCTTTTTCCTCGGCCAATTAAATTTCTTTTATTTTTATTTTGTACCTTCATACATTTAAAATATCAACAACAACTCTCTTGACTTTTCTTGTCACTTTATTTATATGATCACAAAAAAATAAATAAATAAAATAAAAAAGAAACCGAGAGACGATGACTTTTATTATCATCTATTTAAATTGAAAAGAAACGAGAGACCATTATAAAATTCATGAATTATTAAAAATTATAATGTTTACACCAATTTAGCAATGTCTTTTTCAAATTGAATAAATATGAGCGGCTGATGTTAAGCTGAAAAAAGAAATTGTGATCGAAAATTTGAACGAGATTTTTCAAGAGTCTAACTCGACTTGAAATGAAAAAAATATACTTTATGTTACGCGAACTAAAATACTTTATCAAATTCTGCAATATCAAAAATACAAATGTGTCAAATGAAAAAAGTCTAAACTCTAAAAAGTTGACTTTCATATGCATTTTTATACAAATATGAGAAAATATTTTTATGTTTCTTTTGATGATTTTTTCAGAAGAAATTAAATAAGGCATATCATTGAATACGTCTTTGGGTTTTTCTGCTTTATAAAAAGACATTCAATCAAACTACATAGACATTTTTATTCCAAAAGAGTAGTCAAAAGAAATTTTTTATGAAATTTTAATGAAGACATATTTTCTATTTCCTTAAGTGTCTAAACATCATCACAAAAATGCATTTGAAAGATATTTTAACATTAAAAGTAAAATAAGATGATCTCTCAATATTAAATTAACATATTTTAATAGAAAAGTTTTAAAGGATTCTCGTAGGATCAACTTTTTCAGGACACTTTTAATATATTTTTATCTAATTTTCAGGCAATTGAAAGAAATTAACTCAACATCGAAGTGCAAAGTTTTGTCACATTTCTACACTATCATCATTGAAAATTCCTATAAAAGTTACACAGTAAAGCAAATGCAAATGATACAATTCAATCAAATCAAATCAAGTAGAAAAGCGTTTTTGTTCAATCTCTTATAGATATATAGATTTCTCGCAGCGCAACTTTTTTAATCTTTTTCTCATACTTTTATACACGAAGAAAAACTAAATGAAAGAAGTAGGTACTTCATGAATATTTAATGCACTATTCATCAGGAAAATTAAAAACTTTTACCTCGGAACACATACACACTTCTCTGCAGTCGCACTTCTGATATTATGATTTCTTTTTTTCCTTGCTTTTCCAATACATTTAACGCTCCTGATACGTTCCTCAAATTTAATTTAATATTATAGTTGTCAACTACTTAAAAATAAACTTTATCAAGAAAATTAAGCATGGAGGAAAAAACTAATTTGAAATTTTAAAAGTGTTGCATTATTATAATTATTGTATTGCAACTAACGCTAAATGCCTGACAGTATGTGTTGCGGACAAAATATTATTGTCGCCTTCACTCATGATGCGTGAATGCATATTCAGTTGGTTCTCTTAAAAAGTGAGTAAAATAATTTAAATGAATAGAAAGCTCTTAATCATTCTTTTTTTATGCAGATAGGTATTATAAGGCAACGCGTAATAACAACAATTTTTTTTTCAATGACTTAGATTATAAGATATGCACTGAACAATCAAAATTTATTGATTTTTGTTGCCCGTTATCAAATCTTAAAAAATAATTTTCAATTAAGCAAAATGAGCTTCGTACCTGTGGCGATCCTCATCCCTTTTAAATAGCTTACATCAGCAGTTTCAAAATTAAAATAATAATAATCATCGTTGGGGCTTTCAGTTTATTTTTTATTTTAATATAAAATGTCACAACAAAAATGAATTTTAACTAAAGAAGAGAGGGAGAAGCGTACTTGTAAAATGTTTCCAACAACAACAGAAAATATGTTTTTCTCATTTCATTTTATTACGCTTAATATTAATATTATTATAAAATAAATGTGAGTGGATTATATCAGGTAATTTCATAGTAAGGTTCCTGTGCGACAAATACAAAAACGTGGACAAAAAAAACATATAATCCGATTAAAAATTTATTTATATTTAAAATGGTTTGTCTATGCTTTTTTTATTATTCCTCTGTAGAATTACTCTATGTTGTTACAGGTTGTTACTGTGAAAGAGGACTCTTGATTATCTCCAACATTTTTTTTTACATATCCATTTTAATATTTATTTAAAAACATTTTTTTTTCTGAAAAGATAAGATATTCGAATGATAAGGGTAATTAAAGCCAAAAAACAATTTGAGAACACTATGTAGCATGAAAAAATGCATGCATTTATGTATCGACATATGTTGAAATGCATGTTTCATAGTCTACATTAAACAAAATAGTTAACATTCAAAAAATTTTTGTACATATTTTTATTTGTCAATTTTTGAGCTTAAGAACCATCAAATAGATATTCAAAGAAAATTTTTTTATTTTCTCCTTATTTTCATATTAATAATTATTTCAAAATCTTTTAATTTTTAAATTCGTTCTTCATGTACACTACAATTTGATGAATCAACTTTTCTTCTTACTATGAAATGAAATACATTTCAGGCATAATAAATATTTTTTTAGATGTTGGATTTTCTGATTCTGTCTCTTTTATAACACATTGGGTGAAAATTGCTTATTCAATCAAAAATGCGTAAATTCTATACTATTTGAAACGGCGACGTAAGGGTAAAATATATAAAACTTTGTCGCATGCATATCTTTTTCTCCTCTTATAATACTTTGAATGATACTTGAAGTTGAATATGTGCTGGTTTTATCCTCAGAAAATTGATAATATACCGCAAGTACAAACAGTATATTAAGGACCACTTTTGTAATATTATGTAAAAATATATAATGAATTTCGAGACTTCAGCAAAATTGTCTTTACAGCTTTTTGGCTGCATGTTAAACAAAATTTAATGCAGGAGTAGAAGAGAATCTATAAAATGGGTTGAAATTTTGTGCGATATTAGCGTATTTTATATTTTACGACGTCAAACATCAATATATTGTCTAACAAAATGATGGTTTGCAGCAACACATAAAAATATGAAAGAAGCAATAACGAAAGTAGAAAATGAGAATTTTATGATTTACCAGAATAATGTGTATTGGTGACATTTCATTTGCCTTTATCCTTATTAAGACATAAAAGTTGAAACATATCCGAAATATCATCAAAATTCAATCGACTTTCTTCTTTTATAAAACGCTTTCGCATACTCTGCAAAAACTGTTGCTTTAATTTTCTCTCGCTCGTTTTTATTTTTATGTCTTTTAATTAAGACACCTGTTCGAAAAATTATCTTGAAAGTATAAATTAAGATTTTTATTTAATTTTCATTCTGTGTCTCTCTTTTTACTTGAGTATTTTGCTTAGCATGAGTTGTGTATATCAAATGTTTTCACACAGTTAGAGCAGAATAAACATAATCACAGTGACACAAGCACACATACAGACCGCGGCGTTTCTTCTTGAGGTTTTCTGTTCACAACTTGCATAAAATATGCTTTGATAATGAAATTATTTGTGATCATTGCTGTTCAAGGGTTTTAATACAACTTCTTCTACATATTATTTTTATTTTCTTTAATTTAGAAAAATCAACTCTGTTGTCAACCCTTTTTAACGGTAAAAATTAAAATTTTGCGGTTAGAAGCAAAAATTTTTTCAGTAGGTATGAGCTTATTTATTTAAAATAATAAACATAAAAATATTTAGCCTATTAACAAAATAATTTCACAGTAATTCCCGACTAATATTCGCTTATTTGTGCTAGTTTTGGTCCTAACGTAATAATTTTTATGCCAATAATAAACATTTTCATTAAAAACTGCTGATATTTGAAATTCTATCTATGTACCATGAAGCTGCGGATAAAATTATTTTTTTTATATTATATGTATTTTATATTAATTTCAGAAATTTTTTTCATCTAAAAGACCTTGAAGTTCGATTCATTTTCATTGTTTTCAGCAACAACAAAATGAATGCGTGAAAATGAGTCAATTTAAGCTTTAAAAGAAACATTATTGCCCATTCTTGATTTTTCTTCAACTAAAAATCATAAGCATAATACGATTTTGAAAAACAACATTTCAAATACACAATGAGAAGAAAAGCATTTTAGACTCCCATTTGTAAAATAACGAAACTAATTAAACATTCAACACATTCGAGATGGTTTTTTTTTTTAAATAGTCTCTACTGAAAGAAACTAATGTTAGAAGGTGTTATGAGGGAAATTTTCCCCAAATTCTACCCAAAGAGTTCTTTCTTTAATTTTTATTTGCTTCGAAAGAACCTAACTTGCCTGATCTAAAGCACTTTTCGTACATTTTTCCTGTAAAACTTAAAACTACCTAACGCTCTATAGCAGAATCCCTTAAAATCTATTGAGGAACACAATTCCTGTTACAAAAATAATTGAAGCTTTCCCTCAAAAAAAAAAAAAGCTTTCCCTATTAGAGCGACAGTGCTCTAAACTTAAAACTAGCTGAAAAAAAACTTACAAACTACCCTAATACGAAAAGTGCGGGGAAATTCTAACTTAAAAAACTAAAAGGGTAGGAACTTACGATTTTTCCTGTGTCTCGTTGTCATCCTATCGTCGAAAGATGTGCTTTTAACATTGATGTTGTATCCATCTTTAATCGTTTTTGCTAAAAAAAAATATTCCTCGCGATTTAAATGAAAAAATCAAATAATCATCGCGAGGAATAAATTAGAATCTTAAAATTTCAATTTTTGTGTCTTACCTGCTGTACAATCAGCGAAACAACCCATTGATATTTCGTCGTTCGATCCGTCTCGTTTTTTTCCTCATCCTTCTGATTCTTTCATTCTCCTTGTATGACATCCTATAATATACAAATTATAAGCATATAATATACATATATGTAATATAAAAAAAATAATTTTGCTCGTCACATGAAAAAGATAACTTTGAAAATGAATTGATAAATTTTTGTTTTAGTATATTTTTTTAGAAAAAAATTTTTAAAAAAGCTATAGGCGTAAATTTGTTCAAGATTCATTGTTTGATTAGAATATTGTGGTTTATTTACTCTCCGCAACCAATGACCTTGAAGAATTATTTTTCTTTCAATTATTATGAAAAAAAGGATAGTAATTAAATTAACCCTTTTTTGTCGTTGTCCTTTCTGGAGGCATCAAGTTTTACTGAAATTAAAATAATAATGATAATTTTACGCGCTCATTTCTCTAAAAGCCTGACAATAAAATCCTTCGTGTCAGCACTTTGTTGCCTTTTGATACTTTACTGATTTTATTAAGTGATAATTATAGTACTGTAATTGTATATAGTTGGCAAAATGTTTCAAACATTATGAAATGTTAGATAATTAAGTCAAGAATTTAATTATTTTTAGAGAGTTCAAAAATAGGTAAACTCTCAAATTTGTCAAAATCAAGAACAAGAAAAATAATCTTCTTATAATTGTGTAACAAATTTTTGTACAGACCATGTTTATGATATCTTGAAAAGTTGTTGATGCTTCACAAAAAAATAAAAGTATTTTCTGCAATTATCTACTAAATTGAGGACATAATAAAACCATTTACAGACCTCTTTTCGACCAACAAAATGAAAAAAAGTATTTATTGTCAGAATCGAGTATTTTAGCTTAATTTAATGAAATGAGCATTAAGTAACTATTTTTCCTCAGCTGTACAACAACAACAACAACAACTATGAGGAAATGTTTTTTTCCCTTATATGTATAATGAAATAAAGAAGAATTAATGCCGACAAAAGTCTTATAGAAATTATTTCGGGCACATCACATTTTATTACACGTTCAAGTGTTTTGTCTTATCTTTTCTCGTCAGACGGTCATTCTATGAGGTTAAATAGCACATCGTTTAATGATGTTGTATTTTTGTTATAATTTTTTTTTCTATGAAAAAGAAGTTCATTTGATAAAGCTTGTAAATATTTTGAACAATACATCAAAGTTTTGCGGTTAATTAAACTTATTTCGAATAATAAATTCATCCACAATAAAAACGAATTCAAAAGAACTTCACAAAGAAATATGACATTCTAAAACATACAAAAAACTACCAAAGCATTGAGACAATAGATTAAAAAACGTTCCACGCATTCTCTTTGACAATGCCTGATTGCATTTTCATTTGAAAAATCGAACCTTTTTTTGCGATGTATTCAATATTGACAGCTACAAGCATTTCAATATAACGTTTCCTTTGCGTTACAAACAGAGATTTCATTATGGAAAAAACAGTAGTGTTTTTAATTAACGATTTAACGGAGGTCTTCAGAAGGTCTTAATTAAAATTTTATTTATTTTTCCGAAAAAATTATCTATTTTATATGTTCTTTTTAAACTTTTCTGTTCCGTTGCCTTTTTACAAATCCTTTTTATTGTTTCACCATGGCTCATCTCATTATATTTCATTGTAAGCTTTAGACAATAAAGAAAAAAGAACGTCGTTTTATGACGTTTGTAATCAAATGACTACAATTTTTATTTTTATGAGTGTGTTAAAGAATGAACCGGGATTTTTATAAAACTGGGTCAAATAATGTTATTTATAAAGAATAAGAAAATCATTTTTGTCAGGCAAAATATGATTTATTTAAAAAAAATCAAGTACTGTAAATTATTAAACACAGCATTTGAAATACATATATTTCGATATTCGATTTTTTTTATAAATTAAAAGGAAGCTCATAAAATAAAAATCGTTTCACGCTTTGCCCTTTTTTGCTTCTATCCATATACATATGTATAAAGATTTATATTTGAAGGTCCCTTGAAAGGATGAATGGATTCAACCCAATATTATTGCTTTAAGTACTATTATTTGTTCGTACACACATTCTGGGTTTAGAACAACATTTTTATGTACTTTTTTCATACTTGTCTCAGTTTCATAAGACAACGAAAAAAGAGTGATATCAAGGGAAAAAGGGCACCTTTAAAGATTATATTGCCATTCATACCTTTTTTCATTCCATTATTTTTATGTGTTTTTTTCTCTTTTACTGTTAGCACCTACAGACAAAAGCACAACTGAGCATGCATCATCACAACACAGTTCACGTAAAGTGCGTGTCGAAAAATACTTGAAATCCAATTGTAGTTTGTACTGAAAAAATATCTCATCGAATATTGTTGCTTTTGTTATTCAGGAACATGGAAGCAATAACAATTATTGGGTACTATAAAATAATTTTGCTGTTTTCAGACTCAGTGTTTTTTATTGGCATTTTAAGGATCAGAATGTTTCATCTGGCAGTGCACGAAGGTAATTTCAATCGGTTATGTATCGGAAATGGATTAACCATTTTCTTATTTTACCTTTTTCTTCGTTTTATGTTGTACGCACTTAAAGAAAAAATTAAGTATAAAATTTAAAAGAATACGCGTGGATTTTAAAAACGAAAATTGTCTCCTGATATTATGTTGAATACTTCTTTATTAGTTGATCAAATGGTATGAATATTATTTGATGTATCGAACTTGACACCCAACATAAATTTCCTCTTAAAACAAATACAAATAAATTGTAACACAGAGCTACATTTTTTCTATAAAATATACACTAAGTTAGCACTCTAAATACTTTAGTAAAATGATATTTTATTGCAGTTTTTGTTCCAATAAAACAACTACATCAGTTTTTCTTTAATAATTTTTTATAGTCACTCGCAAATGATGTAGAAACGAACACAACTGATGATAAACTTTATAAAAAAAACTCATCACGTAATTTTATATTTTTATTTCTCTTGTTGCTTACAATACAATTACAGTAGTCATGAAATGAAATATCATCTATGTAGCATCGTTGTAAAATTGTAACAACAACTTATCTATAAGACGAAAGAACACAAATTTTTGAGAATCAAATTTTTTTATGAAATGACTTGAAATAATCTTTTGTCCAACAGTAAATTACTACTGCATTACAATATGCATTAATTTACAATTCACAGTCTCTGTTAAAAACGCATTAAACGGTTCAACTCATTCTTCATCGAGACTATGGCAAAAAATGCATAAAATTAGAAAATGAAGATAGCGAGTCATACAAAACATGCACCAAATGCAAAGAGAACGAATATTTCTATCCGACCTATTATTAATTTTAACGAAGATAAATGATTTTGTTTGGATAATGAAAAACTGTGCTCGAGTTTTTTCGACAATGTTTTGTTATTATTACAAAATAAATGCAAAACATTAGGCTCTTACTATTTCAGTCTCGTCGTTGATGTCGTTGCATTCCAGCGAGGCATTGTAGTTGGACAAAAACTATTGCAAAATAAACAGCTCTTTAGTAAATTTACAAAATTGCACGAAAGCACAAGAAACATAATGCTTAAACAATACATGACGATGG
The DNA here is from genome assembly GCF_036172545.1 of Culicoides brevitarsis. NCBI lineage: Eukaryota > Metazoa > Arthropoda > Insecta > Diptera > Ceratopogonidae > Culicoides > Culicoides brevitarsis. Next base: position 167,890 of record NC_087087.1, on the reverse strand, counting down.
AAATTTGATGCATTGCCATGTCGACGTGACAGAAAGCGTATGCGAATTGGTATGGAACCAACAAAATGTCGTCAGTCTTGTTAGCTGTTTGTCATCATCAGCAAAATACGGATCGTATATTGAATGCAATCCGACTGCGAGTAAAAAGTTGCTGCAAAATTCTCCTAACAACGCCGATAAGGGAGTTTTTTCTTTGAGTGTGAGTATCAGAACAAGTGATTTCTAAAATTATTGGTATCAATAATATTCTTTACAATTTATAACAGTTGTTAATATTTGATCGAAAATTTACAGTCTGAGCCTTATCGATATTTTCTTTCATATTTTCAAGACCGCAGATTTTAGTTGAGATGAATGGTAATAGTAAATGGAAAAAGTGCGGAGAACTTCCAATAAATGTTTTTGCGTATATTATGTTTGTCAGTGAGAAAAACAAGTAAGCGCATGTTCCATCGATGAAATGGAAGTTTTTGGGGAAATTGTTTCGTCAAGTTTGTGTAATTTTTGCATGTACCATATTGAATGCGCAATCTCACCATCATATAGTACATGGAAATACCTACATTGGGGTGCGGTAGGTAAGTTGTTGTTGAAAAGACAAGCATTTTAACTTAGTTTAGATAAAACATCGTTTCGTATCGGACGTGCTCTTGTTGATCGTGTAAGGGAACTCTCATCTCTAGCATCACATTTTTGGTTGTTATTATTATGATTGTGTCACATTAAATACACAAATATACAGACATCGTATACACATACGACATAAAAATAATAAAAGAGATGTGTGTAATTTTTTTTTTATTTTTAGTAGAAAAGTGAAGTGAAGTCATAAAATTCACGTGTTAAACGTTACGAGAAAAGCTACCAAAAGATGTAAAATTCCTGAATGTGACAGGTGTTTCAAACTTGGGATAAGATGAAAAAAGAAATTAGTGAATATCTAAACCGGCTTGATATCGAAAATAATAATTAATAGACAAATTTAATTTTATAAGAATAATTTTTGTGAATCTACTATTGAAATAGTTTATAACTATCAGTGAGTTAAAATAAGATAAAAGTAATGCAATAATAATCAAACAAAGGAGCCTGAAAACTCAAAATATTGCTTCGTAAAATATATTTCATTAATAATAAATAATTTAATAATTGGTTTAATCATCAACAACAACATCAAAGAGAGAAATTTTGATGAGTAAATCACTATCAAAGCTGCTTTCAATCTCATACTACTTTGAAATTTTCGACGTTGATATAGTAATAAACAAGTGATTGGCTTAATTAAATTAACTTTGATACGGTATATCGCACAAATAATCTTGACATTAAAATAATAATTAAAATAAAATAAATAATAATATAATAAAAATTTCAATCAAGTTAATGAATAAAAATTCAGAACGACAGAAAATATGCAAAAAAAATAAATCATTAACATTATATTGAATGATATTGATTGTGTGCAAAACAGGTAAAAGCATGTGTTCTAATTTTACGCATATCCTTCTCTCTATATTAAAACATAACATAAAAGTTTTATATTATGCATTATTAATAAAATGATGACGATTATGAAAATGTTGTTCGAACTGAAATTTTAATAAATGAGTAAAAAAAAGTCGTGTGAGTTTGATAGCCACTATTTCTGCATAATTTTTATTTTGAAATCGAATATCTAAAATGCATAAAAATTATATGTAATTGAGATTTTTTTATTTTATTTTTTTTATTCAATAATAATATTCTTTATTTTATCGTAAATTTCAAAACAAATTTAATTAAGCTTCAATATTTTAAAGAATGTTCTATTTTAATGTAGGTATCAGATGATTCGGAAGAAAATCTCCTTGTATTTTTTATACATAATTATATTTTCAATTTGGCATATAAAATAATTTTTTTTTCAAAGGTTTTCCAATTCATGTTTATTTTTCAAACTTAAAAAAAAATTATTAATCATTAAGAAGAATTTTTAAATTTCAGATAAAAGTCATTTGGTTTGTTTTTCATTTTTTTTTTTTTAAATTTTCGATTCAAAAAACCTAAAAAACAAAACTAAAGCAAAGCAAATGGAATAATCAAACAAGAGAGCAAACAATTCTGTTCAACTAATTAAAAACTCTTTTGTATGACACAATTTTGCCTTCAACTTTCTTTTTCTTAATTTTTTTTATAAAACTCATTATTTATAATTCCCACAGAGTTTAAATTTCCTAATTTAGGTTTATAAATATTAAGAAAGGAAGAAGTTGGTTGAAATTATTTTTGCGCCAAATTTATACATAAAAAGAACAGAAGTGAATGACAACTTATGAGTATTATGATGGTAAAGCTTCGAGTAGATCAATTTAAATTGCTTGTTCTCAGTATGTATCCACGCACAGTTTTGTCAACACTTTTTGAATGTGTCATTGCATGTTAATTATTTAACGTAAATATGCTTCTTCGATCTTTTTTTGAAATGTGTGTACTTTTTTAGTCAATTATATGATGTGCATATAAGAACCTTTCATACCTTTAACACACGTAAGAGAAATTGGTTTTTGAAATTTATTTACAGTTGTATTCATGATATTAGTTTTGAGTAAAGGATTGAAACAAGCTGAAACCAAAGTTCATCCTTTTAAACCATCAACAAGCCCGTTTGTTTCATAAAATTTCAAGTCATTAATATGAAACGGAAATTTTCATTAAAATCGTGTACCGAAGGGATATAAACTTTGCAATTATTTAGCGGCGCAAGCAGCGTACCACAATATTACGAGTTTGCAAAGCAATAAATTCAGGGTAAAGTTGATAAGGCAAAAACAAAACGAAAAAAAGAATAGTCAAATATTAGATGAATGTAAAGATCTACCGTAAATGTAGTTACGACAAAAAAAAACATGCCTGTATTTATTTGAAAAAAAAATAGAAAAATTTTGCTAAATTTGACAAGTATTTCTTCAGTAGTATTTCATTTGGAAAATCTCCATGAACCGCGAAAATTTTCGACAACTGTCTGTTCACTTCATATGAAATAAAGGAAGGGAAAAAAGTCTGGCAAAAGCATCTGATTTATAATTAAATTGTTATCATTATGTAATTATTATTTTTTGGGCTGTTAGCTTTTTTGCTTTGCTCTTTGATTCCGTTCCGCATACATTAATGTTTATGTAACATACAAGAGGGTCGATCTTGATTACGTTCGTAAACATAAATATATTTATTTACGGAAGTAAAGCGAGGCAAAAATTTGGACACCGACAGTTAGTAATGATCATAGTAATAATAATATATAATGAATACCGCGCTGCTATCTGAAGAATACTTAAAAGATACTTTCATCATACGTTGATATCGTTGAAACATTAAATAAATAATAATAAATTGTGGTCACAGAATATTTTATTAAACATATAAAATGACATTGGATCGGTTGATATATAAAGAAAAAATCCAATACAACAGTTACTAAATTAAAGCAAGCACCTACATTTCCATAAATGGGTTTGAGCAGTTAGTATTGCCGGTTAGCAGAAAAAGGATATAATATAAATGATGAATATGTAAATGATGTGTTTACACTATTCGAGCTGGAATGGAAGTTACACACGAAACATGCAGAGTGTCATAAAAAATTAATGTTCTTCTCTTGTTTTATTTTAATTTTATTATACTTGAAAATGGGGAGTCTTGTAGGTTACTGTTTCAGATTGTTTATTATGACCAACAAAGGGTTGCTTATGGTTATTATATACCTAATACGATGAGATGATTTTTATGGGAAAAAAATTGACCTGAAAGATGTTGCTGAATTTGAGTGTGTCTTTGTATTGAAAACGAGAAGATTTTTATGTACCTCCATAATTCTTCAAAACGAAACCGAATTCCTTGTTTTCACACATTGCTAATAGTTTTTATTCAATCAATTTGAAAGTACTGAGCAAAATCCGGATCATAAACCACAGAAACCATGATTCAATCCTATTAGCAAGTCTGTGTTACCATCACTCGAAAAAAAAAAGGTTCGAATACGAGTTGACAAAAATAATAATATAATATAGAGATAATGCCAACGGCACCAAAAAAATTATTATTGTCAAACATTTTTGTACAAAAATACTTTTCTATCAGTTTGTGTTTGCTCCATGGTTCATATAATCGATTGTGTGGCATCTGTGGAAAATTTGTCAGAGTTCAATAAGCAACAAATGTGTACCTTTGTCAAATAAACTGAAATTACTCTGTACATCATGATAATCATATCATAACCACAATGAAAATACCAAAAGCCGAATCAAATGACATTTTCTGTCCAATTTAATTTTATGATATTCTTTTTGGAAAATTTTTCAAACATATATTTTTTAATTCAATTTGCCTCTTCGTAACTGATTATTATTTTATTTTGCAAAACATTTCAATTCCCAAAAATGTAGACATGCTCTTTACAGTTGTCCTTGAACTAATATATTTTTCGATGTAGTAGACATCATCAGATGAAGAATAAAACACAACGTAACGGAACATTAGATTACATTTTTCTTCTTTTTAATATTTTTCTTTTCTTAGTACTTAATATTTCGTATACTTTTCGACTTCAATAAACAGAACATATATGTTTTTGCCGACGCTTGAGAACCGTATAAATCATGTGCTTCCTCTTGAAAAAGTTTCAAAGTATACGAGAAAGAACGAAGAAATAAACTGAAACAGGACCATATCCTAATCGAATATTTTTGCTTTTAACAATTTTTTACTTTTTTTCCCTATCAGGAAGCAGAGGAAATTTTTCACTTTTTCTTCGGTGTGTGTGTTTTGCTACCTCTTTTTTCGTTCTTTTTGTATATATATTAATAATGTATACGAGGATACAACAAATGTTTTGTAGATTTTTTATCATCACTTTTTTGTTGTGCTCAACTTTTTATTTTTTGTTTCTTTTAAATAAAAACAATATTTTGTAAAAGTGTTGAGATATTGATCGTAAAAATTAAATTTATTTTGTTAATATAATCCACAATGTTTTTTGTCCTTTTTGGTTTGAATATAAAAAATTAGTACACTTTAGCAAAATCTCACGAGTTGTTTAAAATTTCTTTAGAGTAAAAAAATGATAAAGGAAATATTGTATTTAAACTTTTATAGTATCTACATATTTTTAACCCTTATTGATTTAAAGAAAGTGATTCGGCAGTTCAGCGACCATGAAAGTGAGAACATATCTTTTTTGCTGTTGTAGTTGAGCTTGCAATCTAAACAGAACGGAATAAAGTTGAACAGAAAACCACAAGCGTAAATTTATAGACGTCTTTTCTTTATGTTCACACGAGATTTCATTCGAACACTTAGCTACCATTCGTCGTCATTCAACCATTTCGAGTTCTACAAAAGTCGTATATTTGATATTTGAGTCACATTTCGCAATGCCGGGGAAAATTTCGCAAAATGAAATGACATAAAATATCTATTTTATGGGTTGAAAACTCATATATCTTGTCATTTAGTATTTATCTTTTATTGTGTGCCTGACTGTTATGCCGGCTTTGTTAGTGCGCGTATATGCGAATAACGACCTAATTTTCGATGTAGTTGGGCGGAAAATGGGCATTGTCGATACATGTCGAATGATTTTTTCCTTTCATTTTACTTTTTTCAGTGTATTGCAAAACAATAGAAAGATTTTTTCGGGGAGACTTGAAACGTGATGTTGTAAAATATACCATAGAATGTTTTATGTGTTTTAGAAATTGAATCAAATGCATTTTCTGTTTGTGGATCATTGCGTGACTAAAGTTTTTTTCTATAATAGAATTTGATTCCAAAAAGAAATTGAATTGAAAACTTATCGGCAAAACTCGATTTTTATTTTGAAAATTTTGTCAAATGTTGGTAATAAATTTAAAAATATGTAGGTAAGGTTGAATTGTGAAACAAACATTAGTTAACTACATTATTTAATAGCTGAAAACCTACCCTCTAACGGGATCAATATTTACATTATATTTATGCGTAGGTATAACAAAATCTCAAAATTTGTCAAAAAATGGCAAGAAACACTTTTTCACTTGAACAATTCTGACCTTTTCATTTTTACATTGTGTCTGCAAAAGTAAAAAAAAATAATTCAACAACCCAATTTGCTTGAACAGAAACGAGAGAAAGGCACACTCATTCATTTTGTATGCACAAAAAAAAATTTGATATATCATCTGCAATTCATGAGGAACACATATATTCAATGCTATTTTTGCTTTTGGAATGCAAAGACACGACTGAAATAGCAAAAAAGAGGGAAAATAATTTAGATAAAATTCATTAGGCGTACGACATTTGTAGACAAATAGAATAATTTGAGTAGTCAGTTGAACATTTGTTTTATTTTAACATTATCATAATAATAGAATAAAATGTTGGAAATAAAAAAATTGAAAGAAAAGAAGAGAAAAATCGTTTGTCATTTGTTGGTTTACTGAAGAGTAACCACATTTTTGCGTTTCAACTTTGATTGAATGCCAAAAACTTTCCAACTTATATTTCTACATTTTCTCACAATCAGAAGTTTTTATAATTTTCATTTTAAAAAGTGAATACCAAAACGAATCTGATACACTTTTAAGAAATTACAACCTACTTAAATTTTCGGTGCTCTTTTGATGCTTTTTCACCTTTCTAACATGTAAAATATATGGAGAAAACACAAAGGTACCCAAAATGAATAGTAAATGAAATGAAATAATGTATTAATAAAATAAAAAAGGGACAAAGGTATATGCGTACGGAAACAAGAAACCTGAAAAAGGAAACTTTTAATTTAGTCTTGTGACTCTTGTGCACCGTTTGCTTAATTACTTATTATAGGACACGTTTTGTTACAAATGATGTTACTATATTAAAAAGGTGTACGAGAGTGCGATGAGAAGAGTTTGATACGTCGAAATTACACAGAGTTTAACTAATTTAGCAAAATGGTTTGATAAATTTACTAACATTAAACTATGACCATAAAATCATTAATTACAAAATTCGTTTGCAGCTACTTTTTTGGGCTATATGTATTGTTGAATATGTAGCAATATATTTAGAGACGTTATTTGATTTAAAAAAATCAATAAAAGTTTACACAAATTTTGTAACTAAAATAAAATATTTAAAAATTGTCAATTAAATTTTAAAAGTACAAAATCTCAATAGATTAGTTAAAGAACATAAATAAAGGAACGTGAATAAAAATGAGTATAATAGATTAATTACAATTTACAAATATGATAGAGTGAAAAGGAAAAGAAAGATCTATCTACTTTAAAATTATACAAACACTTTACCGTTTTTTTACCAAAAATTTTCATATGACCTTGTTCTTTGCTCTTTTTTGTTTTTGTAAATATTTATGTGACGTGAAGGGAACCGTCAATTTATGTTTCGGTAATTTAGATATATAGCCACAAGAGAGATTTTTACCGGATGGAAAACATGCAAGATTATTATTAACGCCTGAAGCCAAATTTAACTAATCAAATTATGAGAAAAAATACAGCTTCAAAAAATTGTTTCAAAAGTTTTTATCTATAAATTACAGTCACGATCTGTCCCTTTCTGCTCGTGCTCAAGTTTTATTGAATTTTTATGTTCAAATCAAAAAAGTTTTGTAACACGCCAACATTTCGTTTATTTATTATTTATACAAAGGAACTTGCGGCTTTAAGAAACTGATTTGTATTCAACATTCTCAACTATACCTCGAAAGCATAATACAATATTATACTGTTTTTTTTAAATTTGCTCGCCACTGACGAATGAAATTAGATCAAAATCACTGTGAAAAAAGTTCGAATCAAAAAGTATCGTATTACTATCAATATCTTGCCTTTAAAAATAAAAATAGACTTCTCTCACAACACCAAAAACTTTTCCCCAGACATACATAAAACACACACATACAAAATCGTGTCTACTCTTGAGATGTGTATTCAAAAATAAATCTATCCACTTTTCTACGCATTTGCTTTTCTCATGGGAAATTCGATAAAAGATTGGTTTTGAATGACATTCAAGTAATATTATCTGTGTATATGCGGATTCGTGGTTTGAGGCGTAGTCATTGTCGATTTTTTTTCCGTTGAAAAGAACAGCTTTACTGTTTGTCAATTTTCTTCTTTCTGTGAAAGCACTCAAAAATATTGAATATCTGGGTTTTCCTTAACGTCTGTTAGTGTATGCCTCTCTCAACGTAATATTGATAATAAGGACAGTTACAAGCAAACACTTTTGTCATGCTGAAATTAATGAAATTAGGTCATGTTGTAGACACCCTATCGTATATTCTTTTCTGTATTCAGTGTATTCATCATCTTGATTAACTTTGTGAATGACACTACAAAAAGGGGGAGCAAGGTGCAAATTCTAAAATTTTTGTGATGATTTGATTGATATGGATGAATGGAACGCAATATCAATATCACAACAGGGCAAAAAAGAGCAAAATGATCATGTTCTTTTCGTGTTTCCATTATTTTTTTTTTATATCAAAGCAAAAATAATGTCTCTTCATACTACTTGTACTTGTCATAAAGTATTGTTATGCTGACGGTAGTTATTATTGCGCGAATAAGATGAGAAATTTAGATATTTTATCATGATAGCTCCAAAATTGGCAGTTTGCGACGCAAGAATCGTTCATGATTGATTTTCGCTTGTTGTATCACTGAATCAGATACTTTGTGAGTTTGTACGATGATACCATTAAATTCATCTAGTTGTCTCTCCAAATTAAACATATATATTTGGCAATAAACTGAAAATGATACTGTGGCAATTTCACAACAGAGAGTAATAATATGGTTGTAACGATGTAGTAATAGCAAAAAACATATCGTCATTAGATATTTCAATGAGATTAAATTGTGTTTCTTTTGGTCGCTTTTTTTGTCATACATGTTTGTATTTGTATTGGGAAATTGAAATACAGAATTTGTTTCCAATATAAAGATAAGTAACTTTTGTTGGTTTAATGAGCTTTCTGATCAGATTTCAATATAAAAAAATTGCAACTGCAATGCCTATAATTAATAAATTTAAGGCAGGCGTTTTGTTATATCCTTCTAAAATCCATCTATTTTGTCAATACATACACAACTATAGAAAACCCTATATATTTATTTTACTTTTATTTTTTTAATGTTATTTTCTCCCTCTCTCTCTCTTCAAAAATATAAGTATTTATTCAATTTTGCTTTTATTTAATTTGTTTTTGCATATTTTTATTCAAATAAAAAGAAATTGAAAAAAAAGAAAAGTACTAATTAGCTAAAAACAGGCAAAAGTACATAGAATGCCACACGTAAAAACAAATTTTGTTCACTAAGTATACAAACTACGTCATAAAAGGACATTTCCATTTATATATAATACAATTACAATCCAATATCTTTGCTAATCCCTGTTTTAAAGCACAATGGTTGAAGATAAAAAAGAAAGTATTCAATTTTTGTGACTCTTGTAAGCGCTGTACTATTTAGAATAAAAAGCGTTCTGCTTATTTTATTTTGTCGCTATATATTGTAACCAAAACCGTATCTCAGACAGATTGCGCATTAAAAATATTTTAATATTTTTTGTTTACTCAAAAAAAATCAAAACAATTTTGGGAAGGTGTGGGCAACTGATGGCATATTATAACGAACAAATCCAAAAGATTAAAATATAGGATTAAAACAATCATAAAATATCAAAACTTTTTTAATGACTTTTGGAGTTTTTGTTCATGTAAGCTCATAAGATCAATGTATTTTCTCAGTGTTTGTTTTGCTTTACAAGACATTTTGTTGTTGAAACAAAAATTAATGCACAAGAGATTACTAAAGCCTTTCCAGACACATTACATAATTAGAGATACATATATAAACTTAATGCCTTTTTATGTCGCCGTTGTCTAAGAAGTGAAAAAATACGACATCGCATGCAAAATGTTAATTTTATAAACCCTTTAGTTGATTACACTTTATTTATGGTTTGAAAACTATTTAAATTATGTGCTTTAACGAGTTTACGAGTTTACTCTTGCTCAAAAACTTCTGTAAAGCCCCGTTTAGAGGAACAACATTTTATAGGGTACCATCTGCTTTCGATTACTAATTTATGAAGATGTAAAAAAAAATTGAAGCTCTAATGGAATTGTTAAAAGAATTTTTTTAATAAAAATTAAAGCCTCGAGTCAAATAAAAATTTTACACTTATTTGCAACTTTCTATTTCATTTTGCTAATTATTTTTTTTTTCTTCTCATTTCAGATCACAATCCAGAAATTCTCAATTTGTAATCAATAACACAACTAGATAAACATTCATTATTAATATATTGTGAACAAGCTGCTCGAAAAGGGACATTTTGTCACAGACATTGAATGACTTAAATTGAAAAGGAAAAGAGAAAAAGTATGCAGCAGCAAATAAAAATTCAAACTTTTACCCGAACAAAACAGAAACTTGTGATTTTTTGACATAGATTTGCACACAAGTTTAAATGCAGTCTAATCTAATACATAGAAGCATAAGAAATCAAATCAAATAAGCAAACTCTTGTACAAAAAAGAAAGAAAGATCACATATGTGACCGCATATTTTTGTGTGTACTGCTGAAAAAAGACGCCTTGGCACACATTTTGTACTACATGCAGAGGAAGTAGATAAAACTTGTGTAGATAACAAAACAATGTGTGCAACGACGAGACAAAAATATAAATTGAAGAAAAATGTATAAAATAGAAATACACTACTTACGGATAAATGTGCATTTGAGACAATGAAATAACACATTTTTCTCATATTTGGAGCAACAGCAGAAAAATGGAATACTTGTTTATTTGTAGAGCGAATGGAAATAGAGAAGATCAAAAATCGTTCTCTAAGTACAACTTTTGGCAATGTGAAATAATTGCGAAGTAAAGTTAAAAATACGTAAAACTCAAGTTTGGTAAAACTAAACATCTTATAAATAATTTCATATGTCTGACTATTTGTTTTTTTAAAGTAAGCAAAGAAGAAACATATGTATGAAAAATCTTCTTTAATAATGCAGAAAAGAAGTCATAATTTATTATTATAACGTCATACTCAGTATCAAACGTTATTCAAGTAAAAAAAAAACAGAAGAAAAAGGAAAGAGAAGAAAAATAATTCATCTGCCAGATGTAACATCTGGAGATCAAATTATGATGGGGATTACTATTCAGGTGTGGTTCTTACTAATGATCATTGTGGATATTTCAACAAGTGTAAAAGATGGTAAGTGTTATTAGCATTCTTACATGATTTATTTAAAAATATATTGTTCTTCCCTTTTTTTATTAAATATACATAAATGAAAATAGTTTGCAGATCCAAATGAAATTTTAAAAAAAATTACGAAAATTTCAACCGATAACTTTTAGATTCAGAATATTCAAAATATTTCATATTCAGTATATTTAGCAAACTTACAAAATATTGTTTTTTTAAATTCTTATTTTAAATTTTTTTTTCAAAAATCTTTTTTTGTTTTTTTTTTTCAAAATTTTTAAAAACATTTTAATTTTTTTTTTTATTTAATGAACTAATGAACAAACATCAAAAATGTGAAAAGCAGGTACAGAGAATTTTCATTTGTTTCGTTTTATTAATTTACATTTCCCGCAATTTTCACATAACTAAATGTAAACCGTCAAAAATTCCTAATTTTTTCAACTTAAAAACCGTATCACGTGAAAAATAACAAAAAACCGAAAACAACAAAATCGGATGCCATAAAAAGATAGTTCTGAACATAAATATTCTTTTTAGGTAGAGAATCACGGCAGAAAAACATTCCAAATTCTGCATGCCTTCTGAAACATATTTGTATTTATTTATCGTTATTACGGTTATCGTAGCCATGGTCTCTGATGACATTTTTTATGTTTCTCGTCATCTCCTCTACAAATAATGTAATAATTTCAGCTATTTGCCATGCCCTTGCCATTACCGTTGATTGTTGGTCTTCTGCTTGGTCCTTTTTCGTTTCTTTTTTTTTAGCTTTGCTAATGTACGTTTTCTTTTCTGTCATATTCTCAGTAAGTAAAAAGAAATCAAAAAGGAATCGTTTGGTACGTCTATCAAACGTACCAAAATGTCGAAAGGAAAAAGATAAATATTTTATGAATTCCGTGCGGATAGTCTGTCATTATTATTACCATTATTAAGTAATGATTTTCATCTTGACATAAATAAGTATCTCAACCACATATTATTATTATCACATACGAAGAGCATTATCAAGTAATATTAAGACTATGTGAAATGACGGTTTTGTGACATTCTCTGTGATGCTGTTGATAAAACTGATGAGCAAAAGGATCAATTTTCCGAATTGAGGGTGATCATCTCACTCGGGATAAATATTTTTGAGTAATGACTTCCACATGAGATGAATTAAATTATTGAGTTTACTCTTTATTTCACAAATTTGGGTCGCTTTAAGATTATTATCGTTATTGCAATAATGAAGATATTGCTTTCCTTCACTTTTTCTTGTACACTCGTTCATTCACTCATATATGAATAAATAAAATCAATGTTAAATTTAGTATGAAGAAAAAAAAATCGAATCCTCGTTCTTTCAATATCAATATCGTATGAGAAAATGTGTGGCAAATTTTTTCTGCTGACATGAGAAAAAAAAGAATGAAACGAGAAAAGTCCTTGTTCGGGCATGAAAGGACACGTCATATATGTGGTAATGGTACGCAAGCATGCGGCATTATTAAAAAGTTGCTTTTGTTCAACATTTTTTCCACTCGGTTTTTTTTTCTATATTCTGTATCAGCCCAACCGTAAGTACAGACAACGGAGAACAAATACACAAAGGAGACACATATTTTTCTACTTGTCATCGTTTTCGATCTTGTCGCACTTCCTTCTCATATCACTTCTTTCTGCGGCATACATTTTTCTCATTATCCACTTTGCATGGAAAATGTGAAATTTACAGTGAACAGTGTGCATTCCAACCCATCTCTTTATTGCAAAAATTGTTAAATCATGAATGGAGAGGTTCATGTTTTTGATTAAATGCACGAGAGAGTAACAAAGAACAGATAGCAAACGAGCGATGTTGATGCTCTTGTGTTCTATTTTGTCATGAATGGATGGGTTTAGAACTAATGGTCCTGAACTGAAACAAACTTTGATGCCAATCTATTTAGATAAAATTATTCACAAAATACCTTGAGGTATTAGTTTTCTTTTCATTTTATATATGAAATCCTTGCAGCATAAAATCTGTTAAAGAAAATAAAAAACAAACAATTATACTTTTCTATGGCCAATTGAATAGTAACAGTAAAATCTTTTGTGACTTTCTGTCTCTTTTATTATTGCATATAACAAAGGCAACAAATTTACGTTTCTTTTGAAAGAACTCAAACATGCTTAAAATCATGACATTTATTTTAATTGGAATACAAAGACTTGCACAACCGGAAGCTATTGAAGTTTTCTTTTGTGTAAATGACTTAATTATATGGTCATTTTGAGCATGTTCTTCTAAATTGGTTTTGTTAATTAAAAAGTGTTTGATTTGCATTCAATTTGAAACATTAGCACACGTGCAAAATCAATGTGATGTGAAAGACGAAGAAAATGTGCAATCCAACATTCCGTATTTATTTAAGAATCAGCACAGCAAACAAGAGTAAATGGTTTTACTTTTGCCTCATTGTTGCTTGCTTTTATGGTATCGGTTGGATGTTGCACGATGTTGCATTCCGAAAATCAGGCGGTAAAGTATCAACAGCAATCCAATATCCATTGGATTAGATATTATTGACACTAACAAGTTTAATATTATGAAGGATATTGAACGAAAAGTGTTTCCTCTTTCTATCTATATCAACCTTTTTGCACAGAAGCGTAAAACTATGCAGTGCTATATATTGACACTGTGGTTTAATGTCAAGCATCATGACAAGCAAAAACTTGCTATATAAATGTGAAAAGATAAAATAAAAATAGCACAAAATTGGACAAAAAAATGAGGATTTTGTAAGATACTAAATTTTCTCTTTTTTTAAGGAAAAAATCACATTCGAAATAAAAAATCAATTTTTCTTACACTTTAACAAAAAATATAATTGTTTTATGTTCAATTTAAACAAAACAGACAAAATCTTTATTTGGTGCCTTGGCAAATATCAATGATAATAAAAACAGAATAGAATATCTGATAAAGTATTTCATTTTGGGCAGTCAGTTAATGTTTATCAAATAAATGATATGTCAATCGTCATGTCTGTCTTTGTCATAATTTGGGGCTTTTCGTTTTCAGTGTAATGTAATTTCTTATTCGTTTTATTTCTATTTATTTTCATTATATGGCAATGTAATAGCCTTGTTAAGTTAATGGAAGAGTGACTAATGTGTTTGCTTTTATCAAGCGGATCAAATTTTCATTATGTGGGTATTTATCTGGAGACGCCTGGTTTCTGACATAACGGATAAAGAATATAATGATGACAACATTTCTTATAATACCATAACGAATAACAATAACCTCTAAACAATAAAAAGGTCACAATCCCAGAAAGTTTTTACAATTATTTCTATTAGAGCAAATACTTTTCAGTACAACCTTTTTAATCGTGTTAATTGCAAATAAGTTTTTGCATATTACAAAATTGTTTTTGATACAAAAAAAACTTCAATGATCAATTGCGCTGTATTTATTTTTTATCAACGCCACACTTTAAAGTTTCGATTTGAGTTGGATCGATATTGTTAATAATAGCAAAGATAAAAATAAATTTAATGCTTTTTTTAGTTATTTCTTTTGGAACAAAAAATTGTAATATTTTATGTAAATTTAACATAATAAACTTTTTCACATGTCTTCCAAAAATATTAAAATAATTAGTACATATAAAGTAAATATAAAGGATCTATAAAATAGTTTATTATTTATATTATTTTACTTATATATTATAAAATAGCAATGTATTTTAAAAAGTAGAAGAAGAAGACTTATTTTCTGACTCATTTGAATTTATACACATGTACTATTTCTTTTATTGTACGCAAAATAAGTCGTTTGCTTCCTGAAGCCACTTTCTGTGGTAAAATGCTTATTTTCTTTTTAAATAAAACTTTTTTCTATTTTGTACAACTTTCTCCTATAAAAATAAACAAAAAGTAGATAGAATAAAAAGAAAACGAGATACTTTTATTTTGAATGGCACGTGTTTATTATATCGTTCGGGTCTTTTTGCATAACAAATATTTGACGTGAAAAAGGACAAAAGACCTAAAATATGTTTTTTTTTTTGTTTTGTCTGATATTTAAGTTTGTTTTTGAAATTGAGGACAACAGCAATAACTTTAGATTAAACGAAGAAGCAAAAAAACACATTTTTTTTTATTCCCATTTTGTGACATTCTTTCATCGTTGATGTAAGTACGGATTTTTTCCAAAAACCATTTTCCATAAAAAAGGGCAATTAAATTTAACGAACAACATAATTAAACAAAATACATGAAAATTGATTGTGGTTAAAATCCCAATCAAAACCTCATCACACACAAACCAACAAATAAAATGCATTTAACACAAAAGTTCGTGGCAAATGAAAAATAATGAGCAAACACTAAAGTCATCGTTATCATTAATTCTGTAAAATGAACCATTTAAAAAAAATATGAAATATCATTTCTTTCAAAAAAAAACACATAGAGATTTAATTACTCGTCAATATAATTGCATTAAGCTATGTTAAAAGTTTTGACCCAAATTTTTTTTTATATTAGAATAATATTATTATTTGTTCATTTTTAAAAAATAAAAAAATAAAAAATAACATATGTACTTTGAACAAAAAAAAATACAAGCAAATGGATTTAAATAATTTTTAATTAATTAATTTTATGAAAAATAATTATAAATATTTCAATTTTTTATTTGCTATGTTACTGTTTCACATAAAAATTCAATTCGTTGACAATTGTAAAATTATGTGAAAAAAAGAATACAATGCAGAAGAATCAAATTTTAATATTAAAATAATAATGGGTGTGTCCAACTCCATTTAATTTATTTTATTTTATTCATTTTAATTAAAAACGACACAATAAAATTAGGATAATTATATTCAAATTAAAATTTAATCTTTTTGACTCGAATTAAGCTAACCGTTTCGTATAAAAGAAGGAAAACGTAGCTGGCAGATTTTAAGGATATCCTTAAGTGTTCTAATTATTTTAAATGTGCTATATCCGGTTTCTTTCTGTTGAAAGGTGTACTGACACGAAATGATGAGATGTGATGACAATTTTAATGGAATCACGTTTCATTAAAATTAAAACTTATTTGAATCAAATAAATTTTATATCTTTGAATTTTTTTATATTTTATATTAAAATTTATTCAAAATATAAAAAATTGATGCACACACAAAGGGAATAAATATACGCACGCATTTCAATTACTTTGAAAACGTCAAGGAATTTTTCAATGTTTATTTACACATTTTTTTCTTCCAACTCTTGTCATATTTTTTTCTTTACATTAAAAAAAAGATAGCGAACGAAGCACTTTCTTTTGTTTTCTTTGAAAATCGATTCATTATATGTGTTTGCTTGTACTTGCAAGAAACAAAGCGTAAAGCTCAGATAGAAAAAGAAAAGAAAAAGAAAGCAGGGTATCAATATTGAGTTTTGTTGAACAAACATTTCATTTTCTTCCATTTTACGTTTTTTATCCTTTTCTATTGTCTTGTTTTTGTTTTCAAACCTTTTTTTTTTGTTTGACTGTATGATGTAATACGATATTGACAGCATCTGTATTCATTTCGATTTAGTTTTCGTGAAAGATGTCACATTTTGCTTTATCTGTTATTTAAATCATTAATTTTTATTGCATTTTTTCATGAAATAACCAAGTAACGTCACGTTTGGTACTTCAATATTCCTTTATTACGGATTATAATTGAAATTCCTGCATACAAATAACGTATTTAACAAAAGGAAAAAACATGACACTACTTATTGTGTTGTTTATTTTCATTTTTTTTATTTGTAAAGAAGTAAGCAACAATTGACAAAAAGCGGTTTTGAAAACGACCTTGAGATTTTTTTTTGTAGGAGCAAAAATCAAGTAGTAATCTTGTTTACGCCTTTATTCGAGAAACATGACGTGACGACTATTGTAATCAGAGAATCAGATAAATGTCAAAGTTGCTAAGCACTTTTTAATGGAATTAGCGTGTCGTGTTGTTTTATCCTGTTATTGTTCGTCAGCAGCAATGGTAGGCCTTAAAAACTTGCGAGAAGCAGAAATTGAGTTCGAACAACACAAAATAGGTCTACTCTACTTATAAGATTAACGTTTCAACTTTATTTTAAGTGATTAATGGGTCTCTTTAATGCGTTTCCTTATTTTTTTTTTTTCGTCTACATCTTTGTACATTAACAGTCAATGTCACAATTTTCGAAGAAAGCACTTTTATTTTAGCATCATTACATTTGTTACAAGAATATTTTTGTTTTTGAAAGGAACTTTTTTGTAACATGTATTTTTTTCATTTCTTCATAAACTGACTTTTCTGTCTACAGGTAGCCAATACTGAAACATAAAGGTTTCAATTCATAGTATATGGCGTAAGTAAGATTACAAAGTCAAAGCAAACGGATTACCATATGATATATGATGATAGATTGAATAAAGTCTGTGTCAGTAAATTTAATTAACGAGGGTTGTATCCTTTTTAGTTTTCATGAAGAAAAGTATATTTCTAAATATAAATACAAATTATTGTTTGTTTGAAAACGTTCAAAATTCCTCCGGAATATAGGGCTTTCAATCATTTTGTCCCTTTCACTCCTTTTCTGGATTTACATACACATTGAGTACCTTTTTTACGCATGACTGGTTATTCAAAGATTTCTTACATTTTATCATTATTTATTTTAAACATTAGTAATGAGATGATCATATATCACAAGTCTGTTTTCTTTTATTTGTAATCACTGCTTTCATCCGCAAAATACTTCAAGCACTATTTACACACAAGAAAATTTCGCTTCTGTTAAATATGTAGGAAAATCGATTTTTGCCCTGAATGTTTCATGTAGTACGACGATCCAGCCACAAAGTTGGGAGTTCAGTTCGTTGCCAAAAATACAAAATTACACAGAAAACGCCAAATATGCATTATTTAAATTTAAAGTCTAATTCCATATTTTCCACTTAAATAATCTTGTTGCACATGCTATTCAAATTATTATGTCAAAGGATTTGTTCTCTGCATGGTCAATAACTCTTTATCTGTATTAGAGGAAAGGTCATTTTATGTATTCAAAAAGGAAATACAATCATCTAAGTGGTTTTTAATTGAAAATTCATTAACAATAATATTTGTGCTTCTTTCATTTAGCTTTCAACTCGTTTTCATTTCGTATTTTATGAAGTTCAGTATTTTTCTTCACAGACTTGCACTCGAGAGCTATCCAAAAATAAATATACGTCAGATATCATTAGTATTCACAGTTCATGCCAAAATGACTTCCTATTTAGTATACTCTGCTTTGATGCCACACTCTTGATGTTTGTATTATTATGTAAAATGGCTTACATCTACAGTATTTTGAGTTGTTTCGAATATGATGCACTTTTAGAGGTTTTTTGCTTCGTCGTTGTTATCGAGATAAAATGTTTATGTGAAAGTAGGACAAAAATTACTTCTAACATTTACTCGATGCATATGAAATCAACACGGTTTTCTCGATATGACATGAATTTTCAATATTAATAAATCTGTATGAGAAAGAAGTGAAATACTCTCATGTTCGGATAAATCTCATTGCCTATTAAAAGCTTCATTCAGAACAAATTCAATGTTCACGCTGAACAAAGGTCAAAATCAAATATTT
Source organism: Culicoides brevitarsis (assembly GCF_036172545.1). NCBI lineage: Eukaryota > Metazoa > Arthropoda > Insecta > Diptera > Ceratopogonidae > Culicoides > Culicoides brevitarsis. The sequence goes on along the minus strand of NC_087087.1, from coordinate 148,979 downwards.
TCATTGCGATCGATTTTTCCTTCAAGTAAAAATCTCAACAGATTTTTATATTTCTTTCTCATCCATTCTCACACTTTGATTAAAACTTATTATTTGGTCCTGTATAGTTGTAAAGTAATATGTGTTTTCAAGCAAAAATCTGCAAGACAAACTTTTTATTAAACTCACATTCGTATGTGTGTTGTGTTTATGTTTATATAAAAGAAGCCACACGTAAACAGAAACTCTATACAAGGAAAAATTAATAATATCTCAACTGAAGTAGGTTGACCAAAACTGACATTTTACTTGCTGGTTGAAACGAAAAAAAATGTTCATCCCTACGATGATATAAAAGTTTCTAAGAGTTTTTATATTACTGACTAGATTATTAAGTTAGTGAATTTCAAGGGTTTTGTGAAGTAAAATGAAGACTCGTATCAAGTAAGGATTCTCTAATAAAAATATATGTATGTTAGATGATGTAAGGAAAAAAGTTTTATTTTTTTTTCACTGCTTCATATGTTACGTCGTTGTCCTCATGATATATAAAACGAAAAATAATATTGTTAATTAATAAAAAGCAAAAACTTTTTCTAATGAATTCCGCATTCTATGAAGAAGAAAAGTCACATCATAATTAAAAACCTACTACATGTGTCTCTTTATTTTGTATATATAATAAAAGATAAACGAACCAACGTTTATTTTATTTTAAACTTTTTTAGTGAGTTCAACTGAATTTCCTGAGGGAAGTCGAAATAATATTTGGTCATTTTGTTTTAATTTTTCTATGTTTTTAGTACATAATTCACTCACATCGCATAGTTTTTCCTTGTTACTCAATATGTGTGGACTCCATGTTAACGTGTAACTAACTACCATAATGTATAATAAGATGTAATGTATTTTTGCGACGTAACTGGTCACATCTGCTTCTTATTTAAATTATGAAATATTGTATGAAAAGGTTTTTTTTTAATATTATGACTTTTTAAAAATGCCTAACACAGGTCGAACAGGTTCATTGAGTTGTGCAGAAATACTTTTTTGTTATTGTTTATCTGTTTATGTTGATTTGTAAGGTCGAAAAAAAACTTTTTTTTTCAATTCAATGTAGGTTTAAAACATTAATAATGGAGCAATAAAATCAATACATTTTAAATACTCAAAATTAATTACCTTTTTTAAGAAATTCTCAAAAAACATACCAAAAACATTTTAAATAATTTGTTTTTTCTAATTTTTGAGTTTTTAATTTGTATTTTAATAAAGAAGAAGGCAATATGAGGAAATTTATTCCCAAATGCTGCCCAAGAGTTCTTTCTGTACTTTTTTTGTGAAAGAACCTAACTAACCTGAACTAAAACGCACTTTTCGTGTAATTCCCTGAGATAACTTAAAACTACCTAACGCTCTATAGCAGAAACCCTTAAAATCTGTTGAGGAAAACAATTCCCGTTACAAAAATAATTGAAGCTCTCCCTGATTTAAAAAAAAAAAACTTTCCCTATTAGAGCGACAAATGCTCTAAACTTAATTCTAGCTGAAAAAAAAAACTTAAAACTACCCTTACGAAAAGTGCGTGATTTTTTCTACTTTAAACTAAAAAGTTTCAAGAACTTACCAATTTTCCTGTCGTTGCCATTTTCGTTGTCTTTGTCGTCGTCACGATGTGATTCTTTTTTTTTTTTTTGCTAAAAAACAAATTTTTCGGAACTCTTTTTGACAACGCAAATTGCCGCAAAGAATTCCAAATTACAATGTGTTCTTTAGAAATTGATAACTTACCCTAAATGCCTGCCATCGTTCCCATCATGTTTCGCCTGCATCATGTTTTCCTTTTTGTGTGTGTTTTCTCTTCTCGCTGTTCTTCGTCATTTCCTATCCTGCTTTGTCTTGCCTTCTTAACTACAAAATCCATTAAAAATAAATATATTTATTAAAAACAAATATTTTAAATAAAGTGAAAATTCTTACCAATCTCTTGTTTATCTGCTCCTAAATCCAATATGGCGGATGACATTTAATTAGGCCGATACAAAAATTAAAACTGTTTTCAGTTTCACAGGCCACTCCAAAAATTTAATAGCAAAGTTTTCATGAAAATTGAAAAAAATGTTTGATTATTATTTTCACAGTAAGTTCTCTTCCATAAAGTTAAAGAATAGTCATATTTGAGAAGTTCTACAAAACAAATGAAGACAAGTTTTGAAAAACAAAACAACGCATAGGTAATTTCTTTGTGAAAACTTTATACTACCTATATTTTTGTCCAAAGATGGTTTTCTCTTGTTAATTAGTACACTTTTAGTTTCGATACATCTCTAACTTATGTTGATGTTACACGTTCTTGAAAACTTTCTTAGTTTACATTATATTGTGATTTTTTGTACTACATATCTTGAAGTTTAACAGTTTTTGTGTCCTGTTTTTTATCTATGATCAATTAGAAAAAATTGTTCAAAAATTAATATTTAACATAATTATTAAATTTATAATTAATTAATTTTGCACTTAATTATTTTTATAGGAATTGAAAGTCCTTAAATTATTTATTTTTTTTTTTTTTCTAAAAATCACACATTTTCAAAAAATTAAATAACACCTGTTTATTATTAACTTTCTCTAACTTTTGATGCTTGCATATAAATAAATTATTTGAAACAAAAGTTTGTAACATAACTTTCTCACATAAACTACGTAAAAAAAAAATTTCTCATATTACATTAAATAAGAGATTAAAACTTGAAGTTTTCCACAATTTTTTTCTACTTGTTCAAATATTATGCTCTCTATGATGGTTTACGATTAAACACCCTGCATTGCTCTTATTTCAGACACTATCATGTTTTAAATATAATTATTATGTTATTTTACCACTTTTTTCATTTCCGCATCCATGTTTTCTTGAGCTCTTAATCAACGTCACACACAAATGTGAATATGTGAAAAAGTTCAACAGTCTATCTCCGAAAAATGTGAATTTTCCGCACATTAAACGAACGATGTTACCACTTTAAAGTCGACTCTTGTGCAAATATACGAATTTCATTGTTCCAATTTACATTAAAACTCACGAAAAACGACTTATATTTATACATATCTGTGTATGTGAGTGTGGTTACGTTGCTCCTGCCGCTTGTTACAAACAGACAATTTTTGTCGAGACTGAATTTCCTAAAATAAAATAAAGTACTATATAAATACAAAAGCCTGAAACAAAATGGGAAGATATGAGAGAGAAAAGAGAAGATGAAATAAAAAGTTTCGCCAATTATTTTTAAGCTGACCTCAAATCTGTACATCTGTTTTTATACGCAATAGAAATTTATGACTTGGCTTTATGTATATCTGTCTATCGCAATGCACTTCTGATAGTGTAAACTAAAATTTAATTTTATATTATTTCGTGTGAAGTTGTGTCGCTTACTGAGATTTGAAATAAGCTAAAACATTAAACGATTTGACTGAAATTATTTGCCTGATATATTACTTCAATTTAGTATTTATTTTAATTCATTTATTTTTTTCTATAGCAATAGTGAAAAGAAAATATTCATACCTATAGTTCATTTCATCTACATTAATAAATTTTCTGCAAAATAAATTTAAACAAAAAAAAAACTTAATTCGATATTAATGATTGGAATAAATGTTTTTTTTTTGTAATATTTATTCTGATAAATTTCGAATATCATCAGTGTTGTCCAATATAATTCTTTTCAAAACATTTACTACCAAAACTGCTTCATATTGGTTCTTCATTGTCTGTGCTATAAATAAATGCTTAGAATTATGTTTCGTCGAGGTTTTTTGTCAACCGCATGCGATTATTATTTCGATTTTTTATGAATATAAATTGTGTATGGACTTTGTGAATGTCCCCCAATGATGTACATTCCATTTCAATTTTTTGTGATGATTATTTTATTATTATTATTATGATGCGGATAATATTGATTATTTTAATGAGAATATAATGTTTAAATGGAAAATTTTAATGTATTTCATTGCACGATTCATTCTAAAAAAAATGAGTATTTAATTGCCGATGAGCGAGCATAAAAATAAAAATTGTTGATGTGCTCAATACATTCAACAATATTGTACATGGATTTCTTTAGTGTAAAGATAAAATTTATTAATCAACAATCCATTTTCAGTCCAAATTTTCCGGAATGTCTCCCTCTGGAGGTATTTCAAGTATCATCGAAATGGAATGCTTTATAAACAATTAAAATTTGACAAAGCAGGAATTTTACTATGGCAGTAACTGAAAAGATGATTGCATTTTCTTTCCATTTGCATTAAAGATAAAATTTATTTGCTTAGAAGCTATTATTTGCAAGAGCATTGCTTTTAATGCACTTCTCCTTTTTTTGGAAAATTGTGTATGTTTATACACATGTATATATATATAAATTCAGTTGTATATAATACAGGCATATAAACAAAATTTTATTGTTTTCATGTTTGTTTGGTAAATAAATTCAATGTGTACGACATATGCTGATGTACATTTTGCTCATGAATTGTACAAGATTTTCTTGTTAAAATTAAGAGAAGTTGTGCGATAAAATTGAGATAAATGTTGTCATCGTTACAGATCCTCACGCAAACAAGTAAAGAGAAGACGCCATGTATTCTGATATAAAATACTAAATATTATATCAAACCCATCCATATCTGTCTTTTGTGAGTTACTGTTAGTTGTTCCTTTTTTTCACAAGAAAGATAAAATAAAAACCAAGAGCAAAGCACTTCTAATTTATGTGACAAATTTTTAAGAGAAAAGATAGTTCATTTATATATTTCTGTGCTAAATGTTTTTTTACAACCTGTTGTTGTCTCACTTGCTAATTCAGTAGAAACGTGCTTATATATTCGTGACATATTGAAATGGTTCGTGTTTGTTGAAGAAAATGGACCATAAAATGATTTTATATTCGATTACATGAGCATTTGCTTTCCAGCCTTGACATAAACACAATCCGGGCACATCAGTAACACAACTAAGCGTAACAATAATAATAATATAAATTTTATTTGGTATATTGTTTATAACACATGCTGTCATATGTCTATCATTTGATATTATCGCTCGTAGTGTGCAATTTCTATGATTTACATTGTGTACCTACTGAAAATATGTAGGAACATCAAAGATAAAACTTTTGTTAGTGTGCGAGAGAGTTCGTGTTCATGTTTGTTACAATGTTAAAATAAAGAAAGAGAGTGATGTTATTTATTGCATGCCTCTACATTGCTTCAGGCATAACCGAGTAGTTGAAAAAGGTGCTGGAATTCGTGTGCAGTATTTATACAATGTTCTCAGCGGAAAACCACATTAAACAAAAAGTGACGACAAAGCACGTCTTCGAAGGGTTTTACCTGCTTCTGATTCATTAAAATTTAATTTTTGACTCGTATCGTCATAATAAGTTAAGAAAGTTTTCGAATATATAAAGCATTTAGAATGAATGAAATGGCACTTTATCTCAATGAGTCTTTTTTTTTAAATATAATGCAGAATTGAATTTGAATGATATTCCGACAAGCAATTATTTCCTTTGTCTTTTACTACTAAAATCAATTTACCAAATAATTTTACAAAATGATATCGAAACATTTCTCACACTAAAACATTCCATAGATTAATAAATAATTCAAGTATCAATCAAATCAAATTTAAATTCAATCAGTCAGTCGAAATCAAATTTATTATGTATGTTTTGATGAAATCTCTACAAGTGTTGCTGTATATCGCCAATTATGTTTGATAATATTATTTGTGACATGTGTTTTCAAATGAAATAGTAATTTAATTAGTTTCTTGCAAGTTGTATATAACATTATCACACATTTATATAAAAGAGTTTAAAAAAAATAATTATTTAATAAAAAGAAATAATATCTTTATATAAGTTTGATAATAAAATGTTCTCGAAACTTTTAAATTGTGACAAATGTACCAAAAGATAATTTGGTTCTTTTTAATGTTTCTATCTTATTTTTCTTTTTTCTTATATAATTTCAACCTTAATAATTATAATGATTACAGAAAAAAAACCAAAAATGTAGAAAGAGTTAAAAAGAAACGCAAAGTAAACAATAATAAAATAAAAATGAGGGAAAAAAAAGTTGTTGAAAAATTGCACAGTGTAAAGAGTTTTTGTGTCTATTACTTCATTTTCAACATCAATTTCAGTAGAAAAGTTCAAACATAATAAAAAAATATCCTTAAACATACAAAGAAAGCCAGAGGCAGTTAATATGCGGAAAGGAAAGTTTTAATTGGTGTGTTAATTGAAAGTGTAATTTAAAATGATGTTGAATAAGCTTGCTTGCAACGTATAAAAATACTGAATGCAATTAAGTAAAAAATGTTGAACAATGAAAGCCACAAAATTGAAAAATTGATATCATATATAAGTATGTGAAATATTTAAAGGATGCAACCCTTTGTAAATAAAAAAAGAAAGCGACAATAAATACAAGAAAAAGAATGAAAATACAAACAAATAAATTTAATCAACATACATACATACCAAACGCTCATATTTTTGTAGACAACTTGCTTCCTGTTGTTGTATCTCGAAGACAATAGGTACTTCCATTATGAATCTGTCGTTCGAAACATGCTCTCTTACATCAGAAATTCCTTTTATGAACAGTAGCGAGGAAACATGTAGGTCATATGTTTGCAGTTGTTTTATTTGTACTTTATATAAACTACAAAATACAACTATCGAAGTCAAATACAAAAGGTACACGCGTGAAACAAGAAGTTCCCGTCCCTCTCTTGCTGAAAAATTGTGTCGGCACCATTTTATTTATGAACAGCAGCAGATGCAATATTATAAAAACAACAACAACAACATACACACGTCACACAGGAAAATGTTTAATTTTGTAGATTTTCAGAATCATTTTTTCTAATGCATATATGTGGTTTTCACAATCCAAAACAAACTGTAAAACAAATTTAAGAAAGAAGAAACATTTAGCAACTTTTATGCGTATTCACTTGATGTGTAATAAAACTATTTCAACTGATAAATTAAATTTAGATTTTCCAAAGAATCTTAATAAAACCTAATTTTTATACATATTATACATTTATACAATATTCAACTCAACACTGTATAAGACAAAATAGAAACTGTTCTTGGTTTTTAGCTTTGATATTTTAACCAAGTTTGTGTATATTGTGGTGTTTGAGGGTCCTCTCATGTCTCTTTGATGTGTGATAGCTATATTTAGTTCACATATTTAAAAGTACTAATTTTGTCATTTATATAAAAACAGGTCAATTAAGTCTACGAATTTCCATCGGATACTCGGTTTCTTTTTGTTTGCTTGATTGTTTGGACATTAATTTTCAATAAGTGCAAATCATCCTCTTCAGGCTTTTGTAATTTCATAGAAGAGAAAGATGAAAACATGAGAGAAAAGTAATTTTCTAAAGTAAGCAAATTGATATGTTTATAAACATTTTATGCAACAAAAAAATATGTATGAGAATTGATGTATTGGATTTTTTCATAGGGCAATTTTAACAAAGAGACTCCTTATCTTTCTTAAGCTTGTTTTCATATCTATCATGCTAATATAAAAAACGAAAATGAAGAAAAAATGCTTTTATTTATCACTCGCAGTTTCCGTTTTTTCTACATTCGGTACATCTAAAATTCACATAAATTTACTTCGTCCCTTCTATTTGAGCATACAATTTTACTTACTTTATCTAAATATTTCTCGAGTATGTTTTTTTTTTCTCTAGATCTTTGGATGGTAGATGGCACTCGCATGTTCACTGATTTATTTCGGTTTTCTTATCTTTTATGACTGACTTTTCGAGGTACGAAAAAAAATTTACATTATAGGGAGCAATTTTATCATCTGTAGGTATACAAATTAAAGTATTTATTATTTCTCATATTCTGATTTTTAAAAATTTTCGTATGATATAACACCTATTAAGAACAGACGATCTATCAAACATGCGAAAAACTTATTAAAAATATAATACAGAACCATATTTAGCTTGAATTTAAATTTTATTTTCCTCACGTTTTCCCCATGCCACAATGACTGTGTATTCTGAAGAAAAAAGATGAAAAGTAACGTTATGAATATAAACAAATAAATAAGTATAAGATAATTGCGGTTTTTTTATTATTTTTTTTACATCTTTAAAAGCGGGAGGCGTCTGTAATTGAACAATAACGTACATAAAATTGCCTACGCATTTAAGTGATTTTTTTTTTGTTTTACATAACGAATTTTGATACAATTATATTTTCTCAGCTTTAACGCTTTTAATATACGATTCGCACTTTTGTAATAATATTCTTTTTCGTTGAATAAAAAAAAACATTTACTTTGTTAAACGTATTATGTAATAAAGAAAAAAAATTTCCTTATATTTAAATTTTAAAGAACCATCTTTCGTCGTCAAGTCATGACAAATGTACCAAAGTAAGGTAAACATGCCAGACTACGTCGAAATTAAATTTGTTTTATCAATTTATGTGTTTTTTTTTTCTTGCCTTCACGAATGTTGTTGATTTCACAAACTCGCCTCATTTGAACAGACCATAAGATATGTAAAGAAAGAAACATAATTTTATTACCACAATTTAATAGTAGGCAATCTATCAAATTTAATATTTAGATTGGTACTGTAAAAAAAAGTTTGTAGGTAATACATATTACATATATTCCTCATGGAGTCTCATAATGTAATAATAATAATAATAATATAATCTTTCTGTACACACGTGCATTTTATATGTTTATTACAGCATAATGCTCGCGTTTTATTTTATTAGATTTAAGAGAAAATTTATCTATCTTCCTTTTATATTTTTTCTTTGTTGCTTCGACCAATATATGTTGACTACCTGTAAGGAAAGTATATTTTGTAATTTAATAAGATATATTTGGAATATTACGTTTTTTCATTTAAAAAAAATAATGAAATATGAATTGTATATGTTAAAATATAATAATATATTTTTGCTTTAAGTTTAAAATGCTTCAACTAAAAACTTACAATTTGCACAGTTGCTTTTTACAAATCAACATTGCTGAACGAAACTTTAAGAAAAATCAAATAAGCAAGTAGTTGAAACATCAAATCACACAGTAGCCCATTTTAAAAACTTATTCATCAAAACTGTCGTATTTCCATATATAACATTAGTTTATAGATTTTATTATTCATGTCATTATGATAATTTAAACATCCATATTAATGAGAAAAGTTCATAAAGTTTCTCTGTTCTCCGCGTGAATGGCCCAAAATTATTGCAAAAAAAATATTTTTGTTATAGTAATTATAATGACGGGATAACATTTCACTTTAGAAACATCAAAAAATGTTTCACTAATTAATTACATTAAAACAAAAAAGTGATGTTTGAAGTCGTCTTGTCTTTCATCGTAAAGTTATATTAGGCATGTTTTTGGTTTGCTTATCTCTTTCATTTTATTGAAAACATCATGCAAAACATCTGTTTTACCGAAAAAAGGAAAGATAGAAAGAGAGATGAGTATAAAACTTTGATTCATTTTTATTATGCTTCTTGCAAGTTTTCTTCTATTCTCTATTGTGAATAGATAGAAGGATGCACTATAAGCAGATATATTTTTCAATTACGTTTACGTGTGTCTATCTTTTCGAAAAGATGTGTTTGACAAGTTGATTGTGGTTCATTTTGTGCGGTTTTTTTCTACATGTTAATGGTTTTCTTTTGTTGTTTTTTTAGTACAAAATGAAAATAAGAAAACTTATAATTATCCGTTATCTTCAGTTGGGTCAGTTTTATTTGTTTTGTATTTTTGAATGTAAAGTATTTTGCTAAAATAAATTGTACACGTTTATTAAATAAATTATAAGGATGAATGGTTCTTATCTAGAAACCAAAACCAACTTTAAATTTTAATAAAAATTTCCATCACTCTTTACTTTTTTAAGTAGAGAAAAAATGATTAATATTCCACGTTGCTGTCCTTGACTCAAGAGCTCTTTCTATTAGTTTGGCATCAACTACATAATAACAAAAATATCATTCAGTTTAACAGAAATGGAGAAAAATGCAGCTCTCTGATAAAAAAAAAATACACATTGAAAATCAACATTTTGCCAAGTCGCGTATTTTTTATAAGTACCTACTTCATCAACATCCGACAGTGCACGGTTATGTCGTTGCTGAGTGAGAATGTTTTAATTAATTGCTATTTTTTTACGGGACGTGCAAATGACAATTGGAATATTGAGAGTAAAAAAAATATATTTTTTTTTTGTTTTGAGCATTTACTTTTAAAATTGTCATTTTGTGTTTTATCTTTTTGAGATTATTAATATATTATTAATAATTGAAACTGATGTTAGGTAAAAATATATTTGACATAGAAATAACTTCTCCTCAATAATATGATATAATATCTAAAGCATCTCAAAGTCTCGTCAAAATCACATGTAACTTGCAAATGTACTATATTTTTTTATACGATTGAAATATTTTATGTGTTATAGTACTTATAATGATGATATATAATATATGTATACAAAGAGAAGTTCATAATTGTATGCATAATGTAAAAAAGGGTAAAACAAAAAAGTACTCGTGAATGCATTGATATTTTGACAGAAATTACGACGACACGTGCTCTGTTGAGTGTCTTGTTCACTCGTTCTGATTAATTCATCTTTTCCATGTCGTGCACAAGTATAAAATCTTCTACAGAGTCATTTTCAACAAAAGACAGGCAATTAATTTAATTGAACAACTTTAAAGCCTTAATTTATATATATTGACACTTTGACACATTTCACTATCTCAATAATAATAAAGTATTCTAAAAGTGAGAGAGAGAAAAGTTTATAATGATAATAAAGGGTATTAATAATGATAATGATATTAAAATTACTCACGAAAATTTTATTACCTTCCTATTTTTATATGTGATTTGTACCGCATGCCACGAGCAGAAAACCCAATAACAATGAATGAATTGAAAACTATCCGTTTAATAAAATTCCATTTTAATTTGTATAAGAGTAACAATGGAGCAGCGATGAGAGTGTTGATGATATTTGGGCAAAACGAAAATCATACAATAATAAAATAAATTTTATATCGGTGAACACTTAATTTAAATTGAATTTCGTCTGAAATTGATATTCGGTGAACAGATTGAATTATAATGGAATTGGTCTATTCTGAAAGTGTATGGTTTGAAGATATGACTGTGTGAAAATATATGAAAATTAAAAGAAAAAAAATATTCAATCTTATTCTCCAATATATGAAGGTTATTTTACCGAAAAAAAAGTAAATAAATAAATTAAAATTAAAATACATAATGAATGGGCAATGTTTGAAACTACCTGATTATAACAAAAAAAAATAGGGCTATTTATATAAGACATTTTTAGCCAATATGTTCACTTCAATTGTAACAAAAGAATATTCTGTATCAATGAAAAAAATAAATTGCAATGCCTGCACTTCAATTGATAAGCATTTTTAATCTTCTTTCTGCCGTTCGCTCACCGTTATTCTAGCTCATTCAAAATTTATATTTGAATTTATTTTGCGAAAGTAGTTTTGGCACACGAACAAAAATTTTACATTTCATTTGGTGCATATAATAATAATCGAGCAGATTCAATGAAAGTTTTGTGTGTGTAGCATGAAATAATTGCGTCTGAGTTGTATCCCCTCTTGACATAACCGGTATATTTTCAGATTTCCAATTTAATTTTCAACGCGCACACACACTGAAATGATAAAATAATATTTATTTCACTCACCTTAAAATTATATTAAAGTATATCATTTGTTATTATTATTATTTGCAGTTCCAATGATAAATATGGAGGCGTTGATCGGTGAGACGGTCTACTTACCATGCAATATCAGCACACAAGAAATAAATGATGATGTTATACTGATACTTTGGTATCGTGAAGATAAAGGAACACCAATTTACAGGTATGTGTAATTAAATATTCTCGTCTCTCTTTTGTAAAAATAAAACCATTGCAGTTTGCATATTGTGTTATACTATTCTTCATTATTGTCAAAAACAATGCCTTTTATTTCCACGAAACAAATAAACAACGACGAAGACACCAAAATTATAAACGTATATCATCCCTATATTTTCTCCTTTCATGATTCATCGTCATGCCACAGCAACGGCAACAATAATGAGAATTTTCCATTTTGCACCGCGTTGTAAGAGGAAAACAATAGTTTCGTTCTTCTTTAATCACAGACAAGCAATGACGATGATAATTATAATGAATATCAGACGACGATGCTTTTGTAGAGCTGACGTTTGAAATGTGTTTGAGGAACGAACAAAAAATATCTTGATTGTTTTACGATCGTGAAAAAAATGTACACTGCCTATTTAACAAAGTAAAAAGAGCGTACACAAAAGTTTCGCGAGACAATTCTGTTTTGTTTATAATACATTCTTAATATTTTAAATGCTTTTTGTTGGTTTTCTTTATTATTAATACTTTGGTTATGAATTATGTTCTTTAAATGTTGTTTTCTCTTGGCGCGTTAAAAGACTTTTAGTTGGTTTTTGAACAAAAAACTAATAAGAATAAAAATGAGCAACTGCAAGACAATGATAAAATTGAGCTCTACTTTTTACTGCAACAATGAACAATCATGGGAATTTCTTTTTTCCAAATCTTGTAATAATTATAAATCCGCATGGGTACCTGAAACCAAAATTTGAAATTTAAAAAATACAATAGAAAGCCTCATAACAACATGTCTAAAGCAGGAGCATTTTAATCCTTCATCACATACAAATCCATGTAATTTTGTATTCAACTGATGTAACGCATACCGTTTTACCTAAACATTTAATTCTCTATTCTTTATATTGTTCTCCCGCATGAAACCTAAAAAAATAATTTTTTCCATTCACCAACTACCAACTTTCATTATTTTATCTCACCGAAAATGCATTTAAATGTTTGTACGGCGTATAGTTTATTCGTCTATGTTCCTTTTGTGTACATCTTTCCTCTCATCATCATCATCACCATAGTTTGGTTTGTTGTTTGCTTGGAAAAATTCGTCATAGAGATAAAAATGATGCAGTAGAAAAAATAATAGCAAACAGGCATCATGCAAATAATCTATGTCATCCGAGTACGTCTCTTATGCTTTTGTATGTGTATTCGTGAACATACATATCACAATTGTAGAACAATAAATGCTAAAATGTTTTCATTCTAAGAGAATTTTTGCAGCTGCCATTCTCATGCATGCACAAACTTTTCATTCTTTTATTATTATTATTATTATCATCATCCTGAACGCAGAGAAAACGTAGATTGGCAATGCGCTCATTGTAATGCATCATGCAAAACATGGATCATGCATTTAATTTTACTCTGTTCGTTGTTTATGTCGCAAAAGATAAGAGATTGAAACCAACAAGGCTGACCCATTTCGTATCTAAGGAAGGTATCTGCAATTAATGTTTCACAATGATTGATAATGAAATGCACAAAAAGTAACCTTTATTTTAAACTATATAAAAAAAATGACAAATAGTTCATGCCTATAGATAACAATAGACAAAAGCTGAATATACAGTAGAGAATTAAAAGGAATTTGTCTTACAAAAGGATTGCATTTTAATGTTTTTCGTACAATGACATTGTGTGCACCTTTTGTTATTAAATTTTATGTTTGGTTGAACTTCAACAATGGATATAAAGATAAAAAAAAATGTAACCGACAAACATTACAAAAATATAGTGCGGAAAAAAGATGATAGGCGGAAAATAAAAAAAAATGTTTCTAAAACAAAATATATTTAGAAAAAAACGACTTGAATTCCCGTTTTTCTGATTTTCAGCAACAATTGTATTTTAAAAAACTTTTAATCAAAGATAAAATTGACAACACTGAACTTATTTAAAGTATTTACTTATGTATTTTACTTTTATATTTTTTTTCATCATACTTATGAATTAAAACTAACTGAATACCATAAATTTTTTGGGTATTCAAAACAAGAAAAAACGACAAAAAAGTATTTCTTACACCAAAAACTTACTTGCAGCAGTTTGACTATTATTACCTCTCGAGTGTTGGTAATACAAAACTTTATTACATCTATCTCTTTTTGCATAGATACCTACAGAACGCTTAAATCTCATATAACTACAAGAGGTCGTTGTTGACGAAAAAAAGAAAAGTTTTAAAAGACAAACTTAAACTTTTATTCCTTTTTACGTTGCACTAGTTTTTGCTGTAAAGTTTTATATTTTAACAAGAATCTCTTAGAAAAGTGTCTGTTTATAATAGAAAATTCCTGTGTAATGGCGACAAAATTATTTTTATTTTAACTTCGGGACTATCATAACTTTTAAAAAATAAAATAGAAAAAAGTGTGAAGTGAAATGTGAGAAATCGACTTGTAAGAAAAATTGTTTATTTTTGTAAAGAGGATCGTATTCTTGTCTATTTTACATAATTTTTCCATAAGTTTCTCTTATTTTTTACTTCCACGAAATATGTACTACTTCAATCATGTTTTGTATTTATTGCTATTATTTTCATCAATACAAATCAAAAATTTCCATGTTATTTAAAAAAAAACAGAGTATGAACATAAATTTTACCTTTGACTTCTCTTCTAATTTTTGCTATAGCTTTGTACTTGAAAAACCTATGAAAAAGAAAATGATAACATTTGTGAGTTTGGTAGTTTTTATTAATATTTAAACTTATGCGATAGTATCTGTGAAAAAACTTTTAAAACAAGAATTTTGCTTCTCTCAAGAAAAAAAAAATAAAAGATTTATCAAATATTACAAGTCCGTTTTTTTGTTGTATAATTTCAGTTTCGAATAAACTATGTCCTAAAATCGATTTTTTTGTCATTTCAGCGTTGATGTACGTGAGCGTGATACAAAATCAGCAAAACGATGGTCGGATGAAACTGTATTTGCTAATCGTGCGTATTTTATATTTGAAAAATTACCCGGAGAATTAGCTGTACAAAGTGTTAGAGAGTCTGACACGGGTATTTATCGATGTCGTGTGGACTTTAAAGTAGCTCAAACGAGAAACATTAAAGTTAATTTAACAATAATTGGTAAGTATAAACGTTTTTTATCATTTGGAATAATTAGGATAAAATGATTTAAAAATAATTTTTGCTTTGATAAAGTTTTAAAATCTTATTCGTGTAGATTTACTTAAAAAGTTTCTTAGGAAGGCGTTTGACGAAGAGATAAATTTATTTTTTAATACATTTTCCAGATAACTAATTTTCCAGACACATTTTCGAGATAAATACATTTTCCATAACTGTTGATCGATTTCAAGCTTGAAAACCATCAAATGGGCTCACAAAATGAAAATTACGTATTTTTTTTTTTTTTCAATTTTCAAGCTAAAGAGTCATCAAAAAGTCATCCAAAAACATTTTTTATAACTTTTGATCAATTTCAAGCTTATAAACCATAAAATGGGCTCTCAAAATGAAAATTACGTATTTCTTACGTATTTTTTATTTTTCAATTTTCAAGCTTGAAAACCATCAAATGGGCTCACAAAATGAAAATTACGTATTTTTTACGTATTTATTATTTTTCAATTTTCAAGCTTAAGAGCCATCAAAAAGTCATCCAAATACATTTTCTATAACTTTTGATCAAATTCAAGCTTGAAAACCATCAAATGGGCTCTCAAAATGAAAATTACGTATTTTTTACGTATTTATTATTTTTCAATTTTCAAGCTTAAGAGCCATCAAAAAGTCATCCAAATACATTTTCCATAACTGTTGATCGATTTCAAGCTTGAAAACCATCAAATGGGCTCACAAAATGAAAATTACGTATTTTTTACGTATTTTTTATTTTTTCATTTTCAACCTTAAGAGCCATCAAAAAGTCATCCAAATACATTTTCCATAACTGTTGATCAAATTCAAGCTTGAAAACCATCAAATGGGCTCACAAAATGAAAATTACGTATTTTTTACGTATTTTTTATTTTTAAATTTTCAAGCTTGAGACCCATCAAAAAGTCATCCAAAAACATTTTTTATAACTTTTGATCAATTTCAAGCTTATAAACCATAAAATGGGCTCTCAAAATGAAAATTACGTATTTCTTACGGATCGATTTCAAGCTTGAAAACCATCAAATGGGCTCACAAAATGAAAATTACGTATTTTTTTTTTTTTTCAATTTTCAAGTTAAAGAGTCATCAAAAAGTCATCCAAAAACATTTTTTATAACTTTTGATCAATTTCAAGCTTATAAACCATAAAATGGGCTCTCAAAATGAAAATTACGTATTTCTTAATTTTTTATTTTTCAATTTTCAAGCTTGAAAACCATCAAATGGGCTCACAAAATGAAAATTACGTATTTTTTACGTATTTATTATTTTTCAATTTTCAAGCTTAAGAGCCATCAAAAAGTCATCCAAATACATTTTCTATAACTTTTGATCAAATTCAAGCTTGAAAACCATCAAATGGGCTCTCAAAATGAAAATTACGTATTTTTTACGTATTTTTTATTTTTAAATTTTCAAGCTTGAGACCCATCAAAAAGTCATCAAAACCATTTTGACTTATACATTTTCCATAACTGTTGATCGATTTCAAGCTTGAAAACCATCAAATGGGCTCACAAAATGAAAATTACGTATTTTTTACGTATTTTTTATTTTTCAATTTTCAACCTTAAGAGCCATCAAAAAGTCATCCAAAAACATTTTTTATAACTTTTGATCGATTTCAAGCTTACAAACCATCAAATGGGCTCACAAAATGAAAATTACGTATTTTTTATTTTTCAATTTTCAACCTTAAGAGCCATCAAAAAGTCATCCAAAAACATTTTTTATAACTTTTGATCAATTTCAAGCTTGAAAACCATCAAATGGGCTCACAAAATGAAAATTACGTATTTTTTACGTATTTTTTATTTTTAAATTTTCAAGCTTGAGACCCATCAAAAAGTCATCCAAAAACATTTTTCATAACTTTTGATCGATTTCAAGCTTACCATCAAATGGGCTCACAAAATGAAAATTACGTATTTTTTACGTATTTTTTATTTTTCAATTTTCAACCTTAAGATCCATCAAAAAGTCATCCAAATACATTTTCTATAACCTTTGATCAATTTCAAGCTTGAAAACCATCAAATGGGCTCTCAAAATGAAAATTACGTATTTTTTACGTATTTTTTATTTTTCAATTTTCAAGCTTAAGAGCCATCAAAAAGTCATCCAAATACATTTTCTACAACTTTTGATCAAATTCAAGCTTGAAAACCATCAAATGGGCTCACAAAATGAAAATTACGTATTTTTTATTTTTTCATTTTCAACCTTAAGAGCCATCAAAAAGTCATCCAAATACATTTTCCATAACTGTTGATCGATTTCAAGCTTGAAAACCATCAAATGGGCTCACAAAATGAAAATTACGTATTTTTTACGTATTTTTTATTTTTCAATTTTCAACCTTAAGATCCATCAAAAAGTCATCCAAATACATTTTCTATAACCTTTGATCAATTTCAAGCTTGAAAACCATCAAATGGGCTCTCAAAATGAAAATTACGTATTTTTTACGTATTTTTTATTTTTCAATTTTCAAGCTTAAGAGCCATCAAAAAGTCATCCAAATACATTTTCTACAACTTTTGATCAAATTCAAGCTTGAAAACCATCAAATGGGCTCACAAAATGAAAATTACGTATTTTTTACTTATTTTTTATTTTTCAATTTTCAAACTAAAGAGTCATTAAAAAGTCATCCAAACAAGTTTTCCATAACTTTTGATCAATTTCAAGCTTAAAAACCATCAAATGGTTCAAGATGAAAATGAAGGAGATAACTTTCTTTATCCAAATTTTGAATTTTTTTTTCTTTTTTTTTTTTTTTGATGAAAAACATTGTACAATTTCCTTATTACTGCTGTTCTTATTTACATATTATTCCAAAGTAAGTCGCATGTATATTTAAATCGAAATCTACCCCATGACAAAACTGACAACTGCTAAAAAGTCAGCAGCAGTCTTGAGATAAAATATTTTTCACTTATTCGTTCGCTCTCTAATGCCCGCCTACTTGTTTGCCGGAGAAGCGATAGAGTTGACACACTCACGATATAGAGAAGAAGTGAATCTAATCAACAAGATTGTTCCTCAGAGAATTTTAAGGGATTTAATATGTGATTGTGTATATGCTCGTTTTCAAGCTGATTTTTTTAGTATTTGAATTGAAATTTGTAGAAATATAAATGGCAAAAACTCCTCTGTGGCTTATCGTTAAATAGTACATGTGGCTTTAGTCGAAATTAAAATAGAAAGAATCTGAAATTATTATTACGAACGATATTAAAAGAAGTTGTACAAAAATTAATTGATTTTCTCTATATCATTTTACTACTTTTAGACAAAAAAAAAAAAACCTAAATTTTCTTTTAATATAAAAAAAATTATTTAATGAAATCATCACTGAAAGTTTTAGATTTTCCCAAACAAATTGCAATTGCAATAAATTGTCACAAGGAAAATCCAAATCAAAATCAAACTATGTATGTAAAAACGGTTGATATAACAATTAGTACAAATCAACATTTATTACAATGCACTTTAATGCCCCGGAGTGACCTATTTTGTGATTAAACCTTTTTTTTTTGTACTCGATTAAATTAAAAACATTCGTTCAAGGTATTACTTTTATTTTGCAACACTTTGTTTTTATATTTTTATTATAGGGTTTTATTTGTTTTTTTTTTCTTTTTTTATTTAAATCAAAATATCAGAATATAGGTACTGTGTTAAAGAGACAATGAGTGACATTCAATGAAATTAAATGACGTGCGTTTTTAAAAGCATCCCATGAGTGCGCACAAAAATGTCATCAGAAATAAATAATGTATGAATTTGGAGAATATTACAATTTTTATTTGATTTTTTTTTTCTGTTTCTACCCCGAAACTAAAACAGACAAAAATGCGCGAGAGCCAAAACTCTACCCATTTCATTTTTATTGTCGTTGTATTTTGTGGGCACCGTTCGTATTGTAATATACCTCAATTTTGAGATAGATTGCGTTTCAATGAATTCACATTCAAAAATATTATTATTATTTTATTTTATTGCATATTAAAAGTCTGATATTTATGAATATTTTCAACAAACTTTTTCAACAGTGCAAAATTGTAATGTAATGTAATATTTTTTCAACCTAAATATTGAAGTTGGAAAATTGTATTTTTCTTTCAAACAAACGAATGGCAATAGCTTGGCACGATTATTAGGTTACATACGATGCGAGCCCGGAAAATTATATTCTGATTTACAATGCACACTTTTTTTATTTCATAAGGGAATTCACACAAAATTGAAAAAAAATGAATCTCATATCGGCATTAGCCTCAATTTCTTTTTTATGACAGAAATATTCGTCAAATTTATAGAGAACACGACAAAAAAAATTTAGCATAAGAAAAACTCGACTGAATATACTCAATTTTCAACAAGAACAACAAGGATAACTGCAGGAATACATTAAATCTAAATGTGTATGTGTGTTTGTTCATGATGATGATGGCATAACATGGCGCAGCCTGAAAAATGAAAGACGAAATAGAGCATGCGACAAAAGGAAAGAATTAAGAAAATGTGTCTGAAAGTCGGCTTGTTAATGGCCCATCATTAATGTTGTTTTCTACTTAATCCTTGTCTCTCAATGATGATACACTCACTCAAATACAGGCACACATATACACTTTATAATTTCACATCTTAATGAGTTTATTTTCTTTTACATTTTTGAAACGAAAAATAACACGAAATTGTTAAAAATGTTTGAGTTTATTTTGTCGTCTTTCTTTTAAAGAGAAAGTAAAGGCAAGCCAAAGATGAACGTAACAGTAACATAAAAATATTTCAAGTAGGTATACTCAACAAGATCACAATTTCCCCATTAAACTCTTAATATACTGCGTGTCGTGTTGTCTTAATTCATTGCCAAAACTGTACTTTAGATGACATAGCATAATGGGTTTAAAGTTGGCAGTTAAAGCAAGATAATATCAAATATCAAATAATGGCATTTGGTTCTAACAAATTGTGTCTGATCGACATTAGAAGTTCAAATGTAATTTAATCAAATATCACTTTACAGTTAATTGAGTCTGCTTTAAAATGGAAAATTTCATACATAAAAAAGGAAAAAACAAACAGATTGTATTTTCACTCGAGTTATTTTCTCGCTTTGCAATCCAAAAAAATTTTTCCCATTTATATTTATTTATTTGTAAAATGTTTGGAAAAATATTACAAATACTATATTGGCAAACAAACAGGACAAGTAGTCACGCTTCAGTAAATCTACTTTGAATTTTGCTTTGCCATTGAATTGGCATTCACACAAAAACTGTTATCGTTCAATTTATTTGTTCATTTGCCATTTTAAAATTTATTTATGAGCTTTTATTCAGTTATAAATAACCTCTCATATTGTGTACCATCATTTATTCTCGACTCCTCTACTTTCTACCTCCTCTAAATAATGCCCGGATTGTAGATTTGAACAAGTCTTCGATAATATAAATTCATTTGATTCTGGCGAACAGACACCAAAACACAATAGCAAAATAAAAAATTTGAAAATGAACAAAAAAATGTTTTTAAAAGTTTCGCCGTAAAAATATATATTTTGTGCGATGATGCTGGTTCTGTTACAATCAGTCGCAATTTTCATTTTTTTTTTTCTCCCGCTTACTAAATACGAAATATAATATCGAGCGAATACAAATTTTCTGTGTGTGGGTTTATTGTTGCAAAACGAATGATATTGTACGTTAAACGTAGCCACAGGTCACAATTGAGTAGCAGTAAATTCAATATATTATGTTTCTATACAGTGTAAAAAGTTTTCTCAATTATTCCCAATTTTCTAGATTTATGTTCATTCAAAAGGTTGTAATTTATTGTTTGATAAAATGTGTTATTGGTTCACTATTTGTAGTATATGTTTCATATACTACTTTGTTTTTCGTGCATGCAAAAGATTCATGTTGTGATACTCTATCGAGAAAACATCGACAAATTTACTCAAATTTGATGAACACTTTTTGGACAAAAAAGGTATGGATCCCTTTTTCAAAGTCTTTAAAAAAGTTAAATGATTTTTGAAAAAAAAAACAAATTTTTAATGTATCATATCAGAATCCATTTAGAGAGCATTTAGATATTAATTTAAGTTTTCATTTGCCTAACTTTAACATCCGAAACTAAAGTTACAAACATACTATTATTCGAATTTGCTTGTTTATTTTGCTGTTTTTTTTTTATATACTCAAAAAATTATGGCTTTGTGTAAGTTTTTGAATCAACGTTGATTTACAAGATATAATGAAATTGAAGATATAGATTTCAAGTTTTCATCTTTAAGCTTTAAATGAACTTTTAGAATTATTTGTAATTAATATGAGCTGTATTGAATTGTAGTTAAATAATACATATTGTCTGAATAGAATAATGAAGTAATAACAAAACATTCTCGAAAAGATTTTTAAAATGAGTGTGCCTCTTGAGAAAATCAAAATTTTACCTAATTAATAATAATTTTTTAACTATGACTTTGTATTGCTGGCACGTAAATAAAACAAGTAAAGGAAATCAAAAGAATTGATCCCATAGGAAGCAAAACTTTGTTGAAGTGAAACATAAAAATACGGAAAGAAGGAAGTTTGTCCTACTTTTTATTATAACTCCTATTTAAAAGGAAAAAAAACTTGCTTCATTTTAATAATTTCTTTTTTTTTATCCCGCTTTTTCCCTTTTGACTTCACAAAAGACAACAAAGCACTAATTTTATCACGCATACTTCTTGTTCTTATTCCATATTATACGGTAGGCAAGTTGTGCTGATATAATGTCGCTTTATACTCAAAGATTATTATTATTTTTAATAAAAGAAAAGCATTGCGCGACAGTGTATAAACAAGCTTTTGTAATATTATAATTATAATAATAAAAATATGGAGACCGTAGAATGGATTTTTGCATTCGCGAGGAAAACAACAAAAGACACAATATTTGTCGCAAAGAGTAATAAAAGTAAGAAGGAAAAAGACTGAAATAATATGAATAAAAACGAGAGATAAGCTCTTGGGTAATGAAATGAGGGGTTTTTTTTACCTGTGCGAACATGAGGAAAAACAAAACATCTACTGTTGCATTTTAACGCAATTTCCGTGAAGCGCTTCACGCAAAATTGGCCTAAATCAACTTCCTATCAATTTATACAACATCAATATTATTTTGTAATCAATATGAGTGAAAAAGCGAAAGAAAAGAAAATTCGGGGTTTATTCAGGGCAATTCGCATGAATCGATGATGTATGTATCGTTTTTAGGAGCACATTTACATTTTTCTTCAGGGGATGAAGTGAAGGAAAAAATGAAATGAAAATGTGTGTTGCCTTTCCCTTTATTTCCTAATCATATTTACATAATAATCAGTTGATTACATAAATTTAATGCATCGAATGTGAGTGAGTCAGGAAAAGGCGAAAATACGGTAACCAACTTGAAATACACTTACAAGATTTTTTTTAGGAAACAAAAGCAACAAGGTTACCTTCAATTCTTTTCGACAAATACGGAAGGAAAGAAAATAAAAAAAGGAATAAACACACACTCAGACAAGGAGAACGGAAGTCGTAAATAAGCATCTTTTCATTTCATTTAACATATTCATGACGAGAACTCATATGTAACAAAATCACCGCCGCCGCAAAGAATACAGTGTTGCGCCTAACCAGCAAAAGTAATCATCAATTCACTTCTACTATGTTTGAACATTGAACCTAACGTGTCAAGGTGAGAGTAAAATGAAATGAAAATCCATGAAAGAGAGAAACAGAAAATCGATTGCATGCATTTCTATCGTGATTCTTATGGAAGATTTTCACATGATACATAGGAACAAGATAACTAAATCAATCGTTCACCTGCTACTAATTTTGCTTGCTGCTCGAAAGCACGGATACGACGTCAACATAATGAACCCAAGACACGTATTTCAGTGGTAAATGCGAATCTTAATTGAAGTTGAGTGAAATCTCGCAAACAAACAAGAAAACTTACTTGGCAACATTTTCCTCAATCCTCTTTCAATACAAAATGTACTGTACATACATATATTGTTTTATACTCTGACAAGTCAGCAAACGAGCATCCAATACATAAAAATTTATTTAAAAGTATATCAGTGTCGCTCGTGATTAATTTGCGGTCAAAGGTAATTTATATGACCATTACAATGTTTCTCTTCTATTTCTCTCAGTCATTGTTTCAATTTGTGTATGAGAATGAACTTGAAACAATATTTTAGGAATCATCTTACGAAACATAGTAAATGTTTTACATACTTAATTTAAAATTGATATTGATTTGTAAGTTTTCGTTCAAGATAAGGAGTGTGAAATTACATAATAACAATACAAATTTATCATTAGATTTATAAATGCTTTATTCCAACGAAAGCTCAAATTTTAGAATTGACTAAAACATTATATTATTAGAAACTTATTTCATTCTTTAATTAAAGTTCTTATAAAATTGCTTTGAATGACCATAAGCAAAAGCTCCACATAAAAAAACCACAAAAAAACGTAAAGGCATCCGTGCATCGAACGGGAGTAAGTTTCTCGTAATTAACTACACTTTAGTGCCTTCTCATAAAGAACTTTTTGGTTTGTTAATATTAAACTTTGAGCGATGCAAAAGGGTTTTGCATGAGTTCCTTTGTTTTAAAGTTTTAAAGCGAATTGTATATACATCCATAAAAAAAATATTCCAGTTATTTAACGACAAAATTGAAATTTTATAAAAACACAAATGTAAAAGATAAATTTTATGAAGCTCGAGCTCCAAAACGTAAAATTTTACTTTGATCCCTATAGATGAGGGTTGATGAATATTTTTTCTGTTCTCAGAATTATTAATACTTTTTTTGCATTTAGTAAAAAAGACGAGATCCGTCTTAATTTTCTTTTCTATCCTTTTGAAAAATAGGTATAACAACAAAAAATTTAAAATTAATTGGACAAAATCTCTCTTTTATCTTCTAAAGCTTTCACTTTGATCTGATATTTATCATTTCGCGACATTTTTCGGTAGGTTTTTCTTATTTCTATCATCGTTTAATTTGTTATTATTATTTTTTTTTTTAAATAAAATCAATATAAAAGGTGTAAAAGTAGATGTTTTGATAACATTAAACACAAAATGGTACTTTAATTGTTTTTTAAGTTTGTAATTAAAGTACAAACAAACAAACGAAAAGTAATAAAAAGAAAGGTATGAAACATGTAATTATCATGTGACTTTTTTTTAATAAGTAGAATGATGTTTTCATGCGGGTTGAAAAATTAAAATAAAATTGAATTAACTGAATCTGAATATTTTTTTCCTATTTTTAGTGAAAAAATCCAACAGTGCAAAAATTATTTTTAGTCATAAATTTCCATTGCTTGATCATACTTAATTCCGTATTTAATTAAAAATGAAAAAAAAATACTGAATACACTTTTTCCCTTTTTTCATTTTATTTACGAAGTTCCTCCCGAACGTATTAGTATAAAAGATGAATCAAATACTGAACGTACGTCAGTTGTTGGCCCCTACAGCGAGGGCGATATAATTAAATTGAAATGCGATGTATATGGAGGCAAACCAACACCAACAATAATGTGGTATCGCGATGGAATTCCGTTAGGCGCCGAAACAAATTTTTTACCAAATGAACGACATTTGCGAAGTTCAATAACGCTTGGACCTCTTACTCGACAAGACTTAGGCTCTCGTTTGACATGCAAAAGTATGAATCATCAGAAATCTACGCCGATTGAAACAACCGTCCAACTAGATATGAATTGTAAGAAAACTTGTCTTTTTTCTTTAATTTTATTACACAAAAAAAATCGTGAATATTTTACGAATAAAAACACATTTTTTTGTTTTTCAATTTTTTTTGTGAAACGAATACTACTTTTTGTGTAATGTAAAAAGGTTTCTCGTACTCGAAAATTAAAGTTTTTGCTTCATTTTCAATTGAATTAATTTTTTTTAGTCGTGCCATTGAACATTAGATTATTGGGAGCACATCAACCATTATCAGCAGGTCGACGTTATGACTTATTATGTCAAAGTTCGGGATCTCGTCCTCCAGCTGTTATCACATGGTATCGTGATAATCAGCGTCTTGACAGTACAACGGAAACGGTAAGATACTTTAAGTTTCTTATTGAAACGATTAGTTTTTTTTTTATAGCTCATTGTTTTTCTGTTAGACATCGAGTGATGGTAACCAAACCACAAGTACGTTATCAATAACATTGAGCAGAGCAGATGCTGGAAAATATCTTTCTTGTCGAGCTCATAATTCTGCTGTACCATCAGAAGCTCTTGAAGATGGATGGCGATTAGATATTCAATGTAATGAAGAGTTTATTTGAATATTTTTGATTTATTTTAAAATTGATGTTCTTTAGATGTTCCTGAAACTCGAGTGCGTTTAGGAACACCCTTGGATCCAGAAGCAGTTCGAGAGGGCACAGATTTATATTTCGATTGTATTGTATCTGCACATCCATCTGTGTATAAAGTAGAATGGCGACATAATGTAAGTTTTTTATAAATTTTTTTCACGAAAATGCGGAAAGTAAAATAAAAGTAAATGGACGAATAACAAAAAGGAATAGGTACTAAAAGAGACTTGAGGCAATGTTTACGTTACTTTTATTTTTTTGACAAAATTTGTTTTATTTTATAAAGTTTTGCCTCGGAGAAAAATAATTCTCTTTTATTTTACGACTCTTTTCGTCTTTTTTTTTGCGTGTTGATGCGGTTGTTTTCTTTTTGTTTGTCATTAGAGCCTTATTTAACTTTTTTTCTTGTGCCCAATTGTATGTTCTATTTTTTTTCTTCTCGTTTCTCCTTATTAAATGTCAGAACATGACCTTTTTTGCCAACTAGATTGTTCTGATTGTAGTTTGTAGACAATAAAAGACTGATTTATCACAATTAATCATTGTTTATACTTTTAGGGAGAAATGTTGCCGCAAAATGTATCCAAGGGTGTTATAATAAGCAATCATTCATTGGTTTTACAAGGCGTATCACGCACAACAGCTGGAAACTACTCATGTGTCGGCTTCAATTCTGAGGGCGATGGCACAAGTCCTCCTTTTGAATTGAATGTGATGTGTAAGTATCTTCGATTTTATTAACATTGATTATTTTTTTTCCTCTCTGCTTAACTACAACTAAACAAAAAAAAAACCAAGCCGAAATGTAATTAATCTTTATTTTCTTTTTTTTCCTTTCTATCGAAAATATAATAATAAAATAATTACAAAAATCATCAGATGCACCAACTTGTGCTCCAAACCAACCACGTATATATGGCGTTGCGAAGCAAGAAAATGCCCAAATCAAATGTGTTGTAGATGCCAATCCACCCGAAGTAGAATTCAAATGGACATTTAATAATTCTGCGGAGAGTATTGATGTTGCGGCGAATCACGTTGCCAGATTTGGAACATCATCCATTGTTTCGTACACACCAATGACAGAACTTGATTACGGTACACTTTTGTGTATGGCTACAAACAAAATTGGCAAACAAAAGCAACCGTGTGTTTTTCATATTATTGCAGCAGGTGAGTTCAGTTTTGTTTGTAAAAATTTTTTGTGTACATTTTCTGATAATTTAATAAATAGCTATTGTCTGACGTCGAAAAAAAAACTAATCAATATTGATTTTCTCAGAAAAAAAAAGGAAATTGAAAAATAGGGTTCGTAATTTTTAAATAAAAGTACTCTTCGTACTCTGCTTTGATTGTTTTTGACCCTCATTCGAATCTGCTTAAGCATTTTTAAAATAAAAGCAAGCGAAATTTTACTTGAAGAATTTTTCCGGATGTCAGGATGAATCGATCAAAGTTTGTGAGATTCTAAGTTCTTACGAAATTCGGAATTAGGTTTGATAAGTTGTAAAATGTAATATGATGAATTGATATTTGAAAAGAATAGTGTTAATTAACTTAAATTAAAATATGTATAATATACATATGATATATATTATAATAATAGTATATAATAATTAATATAAATAATGTACATATACAAATTTATGAATTATGTAATTAATTTTATTCTTTACACATATCAATTCATATATACGTTGTATATGTTTCAAAATATAAATAAGATACAATGAAATTTTTTTTTTTGGAGCCTTAAATAAATTGTTTCTTGCATCATTTTTTAAAATATTAAATTTTTAAAGCATGCTCGAACAAACTCGGAGTACGATCAAGAATAATTAGAACTGACTTGAAGAAAACTCTTAAAGTTACGAACCCTAAATTAAATGTAAATCTAATGAGAATATCGATTGTTTTATTTAATTTAGAAAAAAGGTTTTATTAAACCACAGAGCAAATAGATCTTTTTCACGCTGTGAATTATAAGAAATGCTATATTACATTGACTTGAGATTATCGTGATGTACGAGAGAAATGTTAGCTTTATGATATCTGGTCTCTTTATTACAACTTTACAAAACCATTTTGTTTAGATATAAACAAAACACACACTTTTTGGGGCTCTTACAAATATTTACTTTTTTTCTTGTTTCGACTGAGCCAAGAGAGGCGATGCATAAAGGACAAATACAATAATAATATCATTTATATTTGCTAAAGACATTTTCAAGCATACGAAACCTCTCACAGCAAGATCTTTTCAAGGAGGTAGCGTACAACAAGGACTTTATTTTGCCAAAGAGCATTCATAATAATAAATAATAAAATCGTAGACAATACAATAAACATAAATAAATGAATAGCTTGAGAGGAGTTTGCATGAAAGTTTTTGCTTCGTTTTCATACAACCAGACAGTGTGTGAAGCATTTATATGGAAGAAAAAAGAATGACAATCATCTACACACAACATGCACTTAAATGCAAAATAAGTTGAGAAATATTATTATTTTGCGTTCCAATTTCGAAATCATAAAATGAAATATTGCTGGGTTTGAAAGACATTTAGCTGTAATATGAGCGTTATCATCGTAAAAACATCCAAACAAAGACTTTAACACCTGAAAGTAGAAACGAAACAGCAATAGTTTTCATTGACATTTTCAATATTTATAAACACACCAAAACAAAATTCAATATAATTATTATTGTTGTGTATGGTTCAATAATCGGAACACAGTAAGGAAATGTCACAAACCACTCTACTCTAACAAATATCAAATAAATAGCATAGCTGACAAATACAGCAACGAAAGAGGCAAAAGCTAAGTTTGTCTCTCACACATGCAAACTAACTAAATAGGACTTGTGCTTTGTTTATATCAGTTTATCATATGGATATTTTGCTCTGTCGATGCATAAATTGTATGAAACTCCATAAATCATTTTGCTGGTTGACTGCCGTTCTCATGATTTTATATTTATTTATTATTTCAATATTCAATAAATTTTATGGTGCTGTTGTTTTTCATTTCTCTGCGATACGTTTATATGTGCATTAATGTAGTTTGTCATTGTCGTGATGCTTGAAATGTCAGGCGAGATGTTGAATTTTTTGAGTGAATTTACGAGTGAGAAATTGAGATAATCCAGACGTAATTCTAACGACAATTTGTCTTTTATATCATCAGGTCGTCCCGATCAAGTGCATAACTGTACAGTTTCAAATATATCCATGACATCTTTGGGCATTAAATGTACTGAGGGCTTTAATGGCGGGCTAACACAAACATTTTTAGTTGAAGTTCGTGACATGCACACTCAGGAAATGCGTGCAAATATTACATCGCCTATTCCAAGATTTACTTTAGCCAATTTACAACCCGGCGGATTGTATTCTGCCTCTGTTTTTGCATACAATCCAAAAGGTAGATCCGATCCCGCTGTATTACAAGCAGCAATGTTGCGTTTGCCAGAGAAGAGATTAGAGAATGGTAAGCATTTTCATGCATTTTTTTTTTGTCTTTAATTTATGTTTTATTCGTTGCACATTACAATAAAGAACGTCCTAAACCATCATTACATCCATTTGGGCCAATGGTAACATTAACAATCGGATTAGCAATGGTTTTGGTGATAGGAACGTGTGCAATTGTGTTAATTGTGAGATGTGCTTGCGGAGGAAATGGCCAAAATAAGCGAAAAGAATTTGTGAGAGCGCACGGCGGAACAACAGTGAGAACAGCGTCACCCGGCCCAAGCGATAAGAGCGCTACAAGTAAAGAAATCGATGGTAATGAGAGTGATGAGAAAAATCCAGATGTTATTCCCGATACAATCGAAACGGATGAACAGGTATGCGATGAGTAATGAATGTTTGCAGATAAATTCATTAAATTATTTTTATACAGATTGATTACATAAGAAGGAGACAACACATATCAACAATTGATACAAATAGCCCTAATAGAGTGATATTAGCGTCAAATAATTCCTCGAATCA
Organism: Culicoides brevitarsis; assembly: GCF_036172545.1. Classification (NCBI taxonomy): domain Eukaryota; kingdom Metazoa; phylum Arthropoda; class Insecta; order Diptera; family Ceratopogonidae; genus Culicoides; species Culicoides brevitarsis. Next base: position 119,398 of record NC_087087.1, on the reverse strand, counting down.
AAGTTTTGTTCCGCTTCCAACGGGAGGAATGTCATTTAGTAATCCAATGGGAGGACATACTCCATATGGGTACTGTACATTACGTAACGGTGGTTTACCATCACAATCAATAGCAACTACTGTGTCAATGGTATGTTTATCCTTCTTATTTATTTTTAATTTCAACCGATTCAAGGTTAAATTATCAATGAACAGAGTCCTGTGCCAAATTCATATCCAACCACACACAATACATCAACATTGCCTCGTCATCCTGTTGGTTCAAATCATTCTCAAATTGGAAATGCTTGGCCATCATACGGAGGAACCATTGCGGGTGTTCGAAATATAAGTGTGAATAGTAATAATCATATTGTGCCGCCTCCGCCGTCGACGATAGCAATGCAACATCTTGGACCAACAAACGGGCGATCATCAACACGAATCTACCAACAACAAACGCCATCGATGCAAAACCAACAAACTTGCTTATTGGAAGATGATGCAACTGTAGAAACGCCACTTATGTTAAAACGTGAGAGCACTGTATGACTATAGGAATCTCACAGGGTCGCTGGAGATACGGCCCTGTGAGATGTTCAAATTCTTTATTCGGTTGTTTGTATTCGTTACTTACTCAAGGTAAGAAAAAAACATGTATTTAAAAATATTTAATATTCTCTAAATGAGAAAAAATGTTGAAAAAGCCTCAAAGGCTTCCAATACGTTCTACAAAACCAAACCAAATATGAACTACATGTACATTGAGACTTGTTTTTTGTACATTTTGAAACAGTTTAGCATAATTTTGTATACAAAAATAGTTAAATATTAAATATAAGCGAAATTGTTAATAAAAAATAATTATGATCAAAAAATTAGTCAAAAAGAATCGAACTTTATTCATGTTTAGAATATGATATTTAGACAAGTCTATTTAAAACTTAAAGTAAAAAAGTAAATGCATACACATACAAAGAATAATCAAAATAAAAAATCTCGGACTGAACTCGTTGATACTTTTTTCTCTTTAATAGGTAATCTGTGTTTAGTATTAAAAAGAAAATAAAATATAAAATATAGATATCGATTCCTTTTCTGTTTTCATTACCACCGATTTTTGATGGTAAGATATTTATAAGAGTTTTTATTTGCTGAAATTATTACTTTTTTAAAAATTTATATCTTATCATACAAGAAGCAATTTTAGACTTGTACGATAGTAATATTTTGTATATTGAGAAATATCCTCGTAAAATTATAGTTTAAATTACCTCTTCCTCCGAATTTGTATTATCTGCAAATCATATTCATGAGCTTACTCATAATCAAACTATTTGTGTTTCTTTCATAACAAGTTTCCAATTTTCATATACATGTAATAATAATATTATATTGAATGTAAATATCAATAAATAATAACTTCAAACAATGAAGACGATTATATTGGATTATGTGAGATATAATTTTCTCTTCTCTTTTTATATTCCTTTCTTGTTGTTTTTTTCTTTTTTCTATTATTATTATTTTCCTTTTCTTACCTTTCAACCAAAGGAAGCTCATTCCATTCGTAAAGCAAGAACCAAAGAATTTTTTGAAAACTTCATATTTTAAATGAGAGTTGAAGTTTATGTAATATCTACAGAAATAGTGTAACAAAAGAACATATTGATTATTTTACATACATTTTGTTATAAGGTAATATGAATTAGTTATTTAAATATATATTTATACTTAGCATAGGATAGGTACATAAAATATGATAATTAAATTGAAGCAGATGAATATTATAATAAAATTGACTGTTCTCCTGCTTTTCTTCTTTGTACAGTGAAATAAAAAATACTTGTAATATAAAAAAAATTTACCTTAAATTATTATATTAAAATATATATTATATATATAGTTACTATACAGAACTATAGAAAAAAACAAGAAAATATAAAAGATTAATTCCAAAACATATAAAAAAAACTGAAAAGATTAGTTTTTATTAGTTCTATTTGATAATTGTAAGTAAAATGGTAAGTACAATTTTGAGATTGTTAAACAACCCCTTATCAATATTTTTAGAAAATGTGTCAAAAAATTGACAAATTTTCGATAAAATCCATAAAATAAAATAACCTTAATTAAAACATGATAATTAAAGTTATTTTCCATTATCGTTCTTTAAACAAAATGAAGGTATATTTTCAACGCGAAAAAAAGCTTAAAATGTTATACAAAATTAATAATAATAATAAAAACCCTCGGCTTCTCTTTCATTTACGTTATGTACAAGCTTTAACAACATGTTGTTATTGTATGTCTAACCCATTTTAAAAATGAAATAAACTAACAGGCAAAATATATTTGTTAATATTTTTGATATATTTGATGAGGAACGGCAATCATGATGATGATGAAAATGACAAAGTTTGTATCTCTTGTTTGGTGAACTGAAATGACAATCATCTTCTTAGAATGAAAAGAAAGAAAAAAGGAAAGGCTCTTAAAATATTGAACGAATGATAAAATATGGTTTGTCAATTATAAATGTGTGAACATAAAAATAATGACTTGAGGTATCGTTTTTTATAGCTGGACGCTTTCTTCTGTATAAAAGCACTCTTTTTCGTTGAATTATTAAAAGAAAAGTAAAAATGTCAAGGATGGCAGTGATGAAAAATTGTTCTCTTTTGCGCAATGACTACGCAAGAGTGATAAAAAAAACGTAATATTTTAATAATAAAACAAGACAAGACAAAAACTAGACATATTTTTATGTTTTTACAGAAAATAAAGTTATTTTTTTAATAAGGATCTTTAATCATTAGATAACTCTCAGAACACATCATCATTACAACATGCATCACAATTTTCAAATTTAAAAACTTGGCTGATGTTCTTCATCCTTTTTCAGTCTACTTAGTTCATTTTCAGTTTTTCATTATTTTTAATCATAAAAATTGTACATTTTTTGTACTCTTTTCTAATTAAAAATACAATTATGATGTTTCCAGTTTTTAACGTGCCCTCTATGCCTGCTTAGCATCCCTTGTTTGTATAAAAATACATGTAAAAACAGTAAAAAGCATCTCAAATAGTAATATTTTTCAATGAAAAATTATAAATTGTATAATTTTATTATAGTATGTTGTATGTGCAAAAAGTAAAACTAAACAGTTGAAGATAAAAGAAAAATTCTGCAAAAAGAAAGAATTTCTTTGTAAACATTTTTTATCATTTTATTAATAATATGTTTTTGCTCCTCTAATTTAATTTCAAGAGAAAATAGTTTTTTGCGCTTGTAGAAAAGCAATAAAACAGAAAAGTAAAAATGCGTTTTCTTTGTTGAACAAAATTAAATCAATTAAAAATCTTATTGCTTTAATAATTGCGTTTTGTTTCATCTTTATTTCCATATATCATTAAACAAAAAATAAACACTTTTGTCAAAAAATAACTTTAAAAGAAATGTTTAAACTTATTGTATATTTTATTTTATACAAGTTTGAGTACTAAAAGATTTATAAAAATTAAGATTAAGTTTTTTTTTTGATATGATACATGATAGTATCTTTTTATTTTCTTTTGTATACATTATGCCTTTGAATACCATTTTACATTTAATGTGTAAAATTTTCATATAAAATAGTTCCGTTATGTTTTAATTAAAATAAAATTATTATTTTATTTGACACTTTAATTCATGTGCAGTAGTTTTAAAATTATTTAACACTCTAATGAACAGATTGAACCATGCAATTATACATTATGTATATGAACGTAAATTTATTCAATTGTGACTTGAGCTTATAAATAATACATATATAGTTTTTATAATAAAACGGAAAATTATTTTACGTTAAACAAAAAAGGCGATTGTATCGAAAATATGTTGATTTGAATCAAAAATACATGTTTTTTTATTCTTATAAACAAAATCCAAACAACAAGAATATATTAATAATTTGTGAAAAGTAGTATGAAAACAACAAATAAATAGAAAAATGTTCATTTATTATCCTCTTTACAATAAAATTCAACTCGATTCTATTTCTTCTGTGAAATGCGTGTAATGTTTATGTTAAACATTTAATTCAAAAAAATGAAATAAAAATTTGTCAAAAACGGAAAGGAAAAAAATGCTTTGTTAATAATGCAAATAACTCTCTGAGAATAACGAAAAGAAACTGAACACAGGTGTACAATTTAATAGTCTATATATTTTGTTTTTAAAAAAACTCGTGATTTTTTTTGATTTGAAATGTTTAAGATTTTTCGAGAACTGAGGGCGTTCATTATTATTCTAAGTGAAAAAAAAATCATGCTTATTTAAATTCTGAAACAAACCACGAATTAGGCAAAGATTTCACACTCATATAATTGAGCAGAACATCGGAATTTCAAATTATTTCCAACGGCGGTGTCTCTCTTTTCACTGTAACTGCACAGGTAACGTAAGATTGCCTTATGTTATTCATATATGTATGCTTACATACACAAGGGAAAATAATAAAATGAAATTGCTAAACGCTTCATTTGCTTTAACAATATTTTATTTTATTTTTAACTCCTCTTAGCATGTGCTTCTCTCAAATTCCATCTATCCATCTACAATCACTCGCCTTTATGTGTGTATATGTGTGTGTATTTGTGCATGACGATGAAAAATTGAATGCCATAGCTAATTAGTTATTCACATCACGTTCCTTAATAGTTTTTAATAATGTTCATGAGCAGCTGGTGTGTGAAGCTGTACTAATGGGCACGTAAAAAGCTTGAAGAATCATCATCATCATCGCATTGTTGACTCTTTTATTCTCCATCTCTCTCTGTTTTTAACTTAAGGTTTCTAATAACAACTACCACTTTCCATTAAAAAGAAAAACCTTTGCAAAAAGTGTGTAAATGGGTTTGAATTGATTTAGAATAAATTTTCTGTGCCTGTTATAAAAAGTGTGAAAATTTTCTTTTTCAATAATGCTACCCTATTTCTGTCTAATTTTACCTTATATCTCTGTAATGCACCAAATTGATAGACTTTGTGTCAGCAAACACACTTGCAAATAGAATAAGCTTTAAGAAAAATTTACACTCTATTAATTCGAATCATTTCTTGAACTATTCTTTCATATATTTTTCTCCATAGTATTTTTCTAAAGATGCAAAGAAAAAATATACGCTTTTGGAATCCTTTGGATTATCTGTTAAAGAACACAATATGTTTTAGCAAGAATCTGGTCAAGGGAAAGTCAAAACTATTTGAAAATCAATTGTCTAAATTAATCCCATCAGCAATAATATGACTCTCTACCTACAGGAAATTAAAAATTTTTGCGAATAAATAAAAAAATATATATGTGTCACAAGGATTAACAATGTAACGAAAATATTTTTTGTACATGCACAAAATAAATTGAATCTCTAAAATAACATTTGTTATGCAAAAAATATGGATTAGCAATGATATATGTTGACCAATTCTTTTGTTTTGATTTAATTTAGGTTTGAATTGATTAAGAAAGCAATATTTAATAAAATATTTAAAAACAAAAACTAAAGTTTGTAAAGCTTTTTTTAAAAAAAATAATAAGCAACGATATCAAGCAAAATATTGTATTATATAAATATTATATGTTTTAAAAATTATTATAAATTATTATATTATATAATGGTTGCTGAATGAAAATTATTCGAAATGATAATGACAAAAAAATATATTTCTTTTTTTTGTTTATTTTTTTTCGATAAGTAAAATGATATACTTTTGATTTTCTTAATCAAAACACAAAAAAACTGTTGAAATGTACAAAATATTCAAACATATGTCAAAAAAAAACTCTTAATGTTATATTTATTATGAATACCAAAACACACACATTGAAGTTCACTCTCATGCTTTCATACAAAATGGGATCCGATGAATGAATTCAATTCTATTCACGATTTGTAATCTATTTTTTGACACAACTTATTACAAAAACATCATAACGCTGTTGTTATTGGTATATAGAAAGCCTTTCATTCGTATGACACAACAACACAAATCATATCAATTGTGAAAGACATATTTATTATAACATAAAATAACTTCTCTTCTTTGCTCATATGCTAAAAAAATAAAATGTTTCAATATGATGAAAAAAAAATTGATATTAACGGTCAAATAATTGAACTCTTGAGATTTAATAAATCTCAAATTACACAGAGTACCCTACACTGTTAAATGTTAATGTTCAATGTTATAAAACAGATTCTTTATTTTTATCAAAAATTGGAATAAAATGACAAATTGGAACTATCATTCGCAGTGACAAATTTTCTAATCCACATTGCGTTAACTCCAAATTTGGTAGAAAATGGTTTTCTTTTTTGAAATATTGCACCAAAAATTCTGTATGAACTATAATAGAAAATCGTCTGCCAGTTCTCAACCATATGTGATATGGTTCTTTTCTCCATGTGTATGTAGATTGCTGATATGAACAGACTCAGATATATGATAAATGTACATTCGTATGTTACGATTGTCATACATTTGTAATTTTTCGTTGATATTTTCTCGTGTGTGTGTGATCTGATCAAATATGACGTGAAAGGGGTAGAATTTGTGACAACGCAATCGATTGCTATATGTATGTATTGAATAACAAAATATAAATGAAACATAAATAAGTTTTTGGGAGTACATCAATATCATCACGATGATAACAAAAAAATGTCTCTTCTGTTCAAGTTAAGTTAGCTGCCATTCTAACAGATTGGTACAATTGATGAAATATCAGAATGATATACCAATATATTTTCAATATTGATTGAGTGATCAAGTGATTTGTTGCGATATTGAGAGATTTTCCATAAAAATTTTGTAGACATGTGTATGATATATTATTATGAACAAATTGATTAAAGTAACAATTTAGAGCTTTTTTGAATTAAACTTTTAAATTAGAGCAAAGTATGTCAAAAATCATTTTTTATACTGCCTTACTTTCATTACTATGTCTAATTTTTTTTTTAAGTAATTTTTATGCCAAAAAAACATTTTGGAATTTTTTTGTTTGATTGTTATCCTTTGTAATTTCTTATCATCGAATAAATTTGAAGTTCATCTTAAACTGATAGAAAACGTTAAATTAAGCAAAAGAAATTAAATTACAAATTAATTAAATTAATACACAAAACGGGTCTTTTTCATGCCAAAAAAATATATTATATGTCATACTGCAAAAAAGGAGAAAAAAAAATAAATTTTACATATTTTCCAAAGCTTACAATTTTCAAGTTAAATGACTGACATTACGTTTGTCTGTTTGTGAAAAAAGAGAATATTAAATATTAAAATTAGTTTTACATATTAAAAAAATTTTGTTCGTCTACTAAACACACAAAATGCATCACATGAAGAGTCAAGATAAATACAAATAGGCGAATGTATATGCAAATAGTAACAGTGTTTTGTTCCATTTGTATGCTTTTTTTAAATCTAATAGGATGAACATTTGCTCAAAGAACTAAAGATAATGATAGAAACAAAAATAATTTGCGAAACACTCTTCTTTCAAATTGCATCAAATGCCATTTTATTAAAATTTTACGAAAGACAGGTTAACTGCAAGAACACGAAATTACAATAATCATAATCATAAAAGTACGAGAAAATAAAAGCCATGAAGATGTCAGCTCATGATAATAATAATATTCAATTGTAAAAGAAATCTCAACGAGTGAGATAAAATGAAAAAGGTCAAATATCTCGTTTTAAAAAAAAATTCATGGCATAATAAATTCACACATGCAATTTATAAATTTTCTCTCTGTTTTTGTCTTTAGCTAAAAATAAGATCAGTATAAGTTCAAGTACAAAGAATATGGATCAAATTAATTAAGTCAAAATTATATTTATATTTCGGATTACTAATATTTCAATCAATACCAAATAATAAATTAAAGCTTTATGAATTTAATTTACAGATCTCACGTTATGTATGTGAGATATAAAGCCAAACCCTGAAAGTAACAAAGAGCAGAGAGCAAAATGTTTGAAAAATTAAAATACTATTACAGATTTTTTTTAATGAACACTTAATTTGTGCTGTATGATTAACATTTCTTAAGAAAATTTTGAGTTTAAAAAGCATTAGGCGTCTCCATTCTGATCTTGTAAAAGAAAATATTTGTGTAACTAATTTAATATAGAAAAAACCTACAAATAAAATTGAAGAAAATAATATTTCAATTACTCATTTTGTCATCGTTTTCTTATATCAAGAAAAACAATTCCTGTTTACAACCTCGAACATGTCTCGATATAAAATTGAGATTGCGAAAAAATTGTTTGTCATAAATTCTATGAAGTGTAACAAGAACGGGCTTCAAATTTATAGATAAGAGGATAATATTAATAAAAAAAACTTTGTTTAGAGATATTTAACAATTAAAGAGACTTTTTTGTATTTAAGTTGCTTGTTTAAATGATGCATTTTGAGCGCTGCTTGACCAAATGACTAAAATTCACATTGATTTCCAAAAGAGTTGTTGTTACATTTCAAAAAAAAAATCAAATACAAAAACAAATCATTCTGGCATCCTTCCATTTTCTGTGAAACGCATGAAAGATTTCGCATTGATAGTGAGAACATAAGATTTTCTTGTTTTTCTCTTATTTCTTCTTCGTAGCTATTGTATTAGATAGATGAAAAAAAAGAAGAAAAAAAGGGAAAATGTTTTTATAGGAAATTAATAATATTTATTTTAGTAAGTCGGAAGGAAGAAAAATAAATACATGTTTGTGTACATTTTATGATATTTTTATAATGTAAAAGGATTTGAAAAAATATTGACTGAGGATGTGCAATCAAGCATTTCACTGGCAAATACTTTATCGTTTTTGCACAAGTCCTTAACGTTGCTCATTCTGTAGACAAATAAACAAACTCTACTGAAATGAAGCATATAGCCAACAATTGACGGTTATTTTGGGTTTCGTCGCATATCTCGTTATTTAAAAATTGATTCGGATAACCGTCAACACATTTCGTTATTGATCTTCTCAAATTACTGTGACACGACAATCCCTTTGACAAATAAAAAATTCAAGAAAAAAAACCATTTAAACATACCAGTTTATTAATATAATTTCCAAAATTAAGTTTTCTCATTCTATCGCAGAGAAGAATGATTCATATTTGAGTTAATTTTTATTAAAGTAATTTAAAAAAAATATGTAAATAATAAATCATAGCAAACACAAATGTTTAAAATTACGTTATAATTTTATCGATGACAGTGTCTTAAAGTTTCTAAACTGTAACTTCAATAGATTTCACATACAATGTCTTCAAATCATTAATTTTTTTTTTTTTTTCATTTTTGTACGGCATTACTTTTTTAATATCAAAACAGAGATGAAAAATTAGTTTCAGCAAAAATCTCAGGTAATGAAAAATGAGAAAGAGCACGAAAGTAATAACCACATTTTTCTACTAATAATATCCATAGCCAGTGACTTATCAGGTTTGTGAATCAACTTTTGAAACTGAAACCAACCAAAACACAATACGCGGATTTGTATTAATTTGTTATGTTCCGGCATGCTTGTAATATCTATTATTTATCGTCAGTTGTACAACATTGTTTCTTTTATTAAAAATTGACCTGTTTTCAATGAAAATAGAAATAAAAAGAGAAAACCAAGAATAATCGTTTGTTATATATATATTTTTTTAGTAAGTAATTACTTTGTTATTATTAATTTTCCCTGCAATTCTTTTTTTTTCCTTTAAAAAAAAAATAAAATTAAAACGTTTACATTTTTTAAAATAAATGAAAACAGTGTCTGTTTTACAAGTAATGTGCTAACAACACATTTCACATTGTATTAATTTTTAATTCTTCATTCTCTTAATGGAAAAAATATACAGAAAACCGAGAAAAGGATTTAATGGAAAATGTAACATCATATAACCACATGTTGATACACATTTTCCATTACTTTTTTTGTTATTTTTTTTTTTCAATTTTCATTTCATCCTCACATGCATTATCATTCGAGAGACTGTTTGCATATACAAAACCAAAGTAAAGCTTGCGCATCAATGAAGATATTTATGTAGGTGAGAGCATAAAGTGTTGTGTAATCAATTTAAAACTAACAAGCCATAAATGTGTTTACAAAAGTATTTATTTTAGACGCGTCGATTTAGCCACACTCACACAAGCGACGAATAGGAAAAAATAAACGAGAATTTCCCATAAGGAGAAGAATAAATGCGGACCCAATTGATATTGACTTATATAAATAAATTTAGTTAGCTACAGCGAATGTATTGTTAAAGTCTGTATTTATTGAAGTGAGAGAATGAAATGGGGAAACACTGTAAGGGAATTTGAATAAATAAGGATATCACAAAAAAATTGTCATCGCAATTGAAATAATAAAAGTGTATTTTAAGTGTTGCCAAAAAGACAAGTTCGTCATCTTAACTCCATAGTTTTAGATACCAAACGAAACGTTGTGAAATTGAATTCGATATCGTGAAACATGGTTAAGGTTTAGCGAAATTATTTTAGAGTTCACGTTCATTTCTTTTTTTAGCAGTACAGCAAGTACTATATTGCAAAACTAAAACAAGAGCTAAGTCCTTGTATTCTTTTGCATATATTTTTTTGAAACACGAAATGCTTCCTCCGATGCACATTTATCTTTGAGATACAAATCACACATACAAACTAAAAAAAACTTAGGTACATTGTTCTACGAAAGCTCTTGAGACAATTTGAAATTGGTGTCTTTAAAATGGAATTTCATGCAATTTATAAATAAGAAAGGAAGCGTTACTTACTGCTTCTGTTTATACTACATGACACATTATTCAGTTAGACGCACATATCGTATGGAATAAAAAGAAAATTGTATATATTTTACCTTCTTTGTGAACACTTTTTTATAGCTGCTTTTTTGATATATTTACGGTGATTTTTTCCTTTGCTGTAACATTTATGCAAGCAATGTAAAATTATTTTCCACTTTATAAATTTTACTATCTTTTCTATTTTTCCTCTTGTTGCTCCTGATTCTGTTACTTTTTGCAATGAATAAATGTATTTAATGCTATGATGACGCGCAGCGCGAGCAAGAAGACCAAATAGAATGCAAACAAATGATGATGTAACGTATGAAATATATTCGCGTGCAATTGAATGAATAAGTAAGTTTGAATGAATGAGGAATGAGAGTTGCAGATTCAACAATTTTTATGCACGATTTAATATGATCATATTATACATAAGTTTGTATGTGTTTCGAATAGAAAAATATATTTTTGATGTAAATAAAACTCACTTCACAAAAATATTTTTTAAAAGCGAACTTGCGCATTTAATTACATTCTATTTTTTCTGACTTTGATCAAAACTCAATCTTCATTTCAATACGCGCCGTCATAAAAAAAATAGAAACAAAAATTTCAAGGTGCATTTTTCAGTATTTTATTGTTTTTTTTTCTATCTATTCATTTTAAGTAGGAGAGGAAAAGTTTTACAATCCTGTCGTAACTCAAAATATATGAAGCATAAAATATTATATATATATATAAACGATAAAATATCTAAAAACAAAAGCATATAAGGAGCATATTGCGAAATTTTGCTCGCATCTAAACGAAAAAGTTTTCTTTTGTCACTGCAGATTCTGATTATTATTTTAGAAAAAAGAACTTGACTCTCTCTCCGAAATTGAATGTCAGTCCTTATTCTATGTATCTATAAATCGCAATAACAACACACGCCTAACCATTCTAATTGAATATTATTATGTTCCTACATATAATTTTTAATTCAATAAACCTGTGACGTGAGTCATACAAATTTTTGAATAATTTGGTAAAAGAAGATTATAAGAATCATAATGTGAACTTTAGTATAAATCAGTTTGATGATTCAGAGTTTGCCATTTATTTCAATTGTCCTGAAAACTTACATACCTTTTATAACTATTTTATTCAAATTTTTTAAGTCAAACCTATAGATTAGAACTTTTATACAGAAATATTTTTTTTATAAAGTTTTTCAATATATTTTATACTTTTGTTTTAACCGGAAAGCAGTGACGGATTTTCGAGTGAAACAAAATTTTTGAAAAAGATTTTTTAACGTCGTTTTTTAGCTTGAAATTCCACAAAATGTCTATTTGACGGTTGTAAAACTTAAAACTAAAATAAACAATTTTTTTTCAAATGTCTGTCACTGCCGGAAAGACATTGCAGTTGTTCGAAAAATGATACAAAGAGCCAATTGCAAAAAGTTGAATGAATTGAAAAATATAAAGAAAGTTTTCATATTTATTTTCATCTTCTCTTTTTAATGAATAATATGTTGCACCTATGGGATCCATGTTTTAGTGCACAGTTGATGTAAATTAAAGTGAATGAAGTTTAACAGTATCAACAAAAATGGTAATGGCATTCAACGCAACTTTATTCCTTATCTCGATAACTATATGTATATTGTACCCCGACTTATTAAAATATCAATACACGTTGTTCGTATCATTTGTACAGAAAATCTGCATAACATTAACATCCTATTAGTTTATTTTAGTTTTCAAGTATGTATCCTTGTAATTTGCAATTTGCAAAAGCATTTGTATCCTCTATAGGTACAATATATACAATAAATATTCTGAATGAACGAATGAAGGAAATTCTCTTCGTTCATATACATATGCAGTTTATCTCCCATCGTACCGAAATAACGTATGACGATAATAAAATGTAAAGTTTAATTACAGAGGAAACTTTGTAATTACTTAAGTATGTGAATATTGTTTGTATGAGAGTTGTATACACACTTTGTAATGATTTGATGTATAGTATTCGTAACATGAGCTTAGCTCGTTATATGCAGAACTTTAATCGGAAAATGGAAATTGTGCTTGCTTCTGAAATTGTTTATGATTGTATTCACATTAGTCTAAGTCATGAAACTGTGTGTGGATATTGTTCGGTGAAATTGTAAATGAAAAGGAAGCGGAAAGAGAATATAATTTCATGGAAGAGATATATTAATGAATTAAATGATTTTTTGTCTTGAAAATCCTAAAAAAGGACAGTAAACTAATTATTATATAAAATAACTTATCAAAAAAAAAAATATATAATAATAAAAATAAAATAATTCAAACAAAATCTGATCAAAACTCGAAAATTTTAAATATAGGTACAAATTATCAATTTTTAGTGAATGAAGCGGATCAACATCTAATACCATCAAATCAAAAGACTTCACAAAAATATTCTTATTCAATCCATTCCGTATATTTTCTATACAGTTTACTGATCCGGAACATAATCATTAAGATTTATTTTTATTCATTGAGGTGTTGCGTGTCGAAGCAAGCCTTGTAAATTAGTCAATTTTCAGCGTTTTATAAAATTTTGCTTTTCCATTAAAATCAACTACCCTCGACTAAATATTTGATTATGTATTGTTTAAATTACCGCCAGGTTTCTCATTCACTACGTTGACTCAATAATATTTAGCTTGAATGAAGGCATCAGAGCATCTTAATGACTGTTGTTGAAAATCCTTAAATTGTGTGTATATTAACGCACAAATACACCCTTTCATAATACCTTAACTCTTTTGTCTCGTTACTCAACGTTTAGTAACATATTTCGTTCGTTATAATATGCCCGAAAAGACAAATTTAATTTAATCCTAGTTGTTTTACTTAAATTGAGTGTGAATCGACTATTATAGATAAACAACTACTCATATTTTTGTAGCTTACGAGTACGCATACGGTTGTTGTGAAATTATTCAACATTTTGTACAATTTATCTAAATGAAAAAGAAAATTTGAAATTTAAATTATTGCCTGCTGTTCACCCTTTCGAACAGCGGAAATTATGTATTTCTTGTGAAAACGATTCTAAAGAACAATAATTAAGCTCTCCATATACCAATTATAACATTGTCAAACAATTCGTACTAATTTTAAATGTCTGCATTTTCCATACAAATTTTATTGAAAATTGATAACACACAATGTTGATAACATGACATTCCTGTGATGTTTAATATTACATAGATGCAAAATTGAAATTTCATCGTACTTTTCAAAAGTCTTTGATATGTCTCTTCACTTGGTTAAGGTTCATATGACATGTAAAAAAGAGTTAGGTACCTACTTAACTTTAGAAGTTTGTCAGACGAACCCAAAAAACTCATTTATATACATTTAGTCATCTTTAAATATTAAATTTATAAAACACGTTAAATGAATATGTACAAATTACTGTTTTCAGAAATTTGTATCATTTTCTTAAAAAATAATCTTTTAGAATTACTTTTAATGAATAATGTTGTATGAAATGTACAAAGTTACATAAATATTTTGAAACTTAGATTTTTATACACTTTTATACGATACAAAAATCATGCATTAGAAAAAATTCACAAAATTTTTCAAAAGTTGTAATTTTCAATGATACAAAATTTAAATGAAAAAATGTTTTAAGCCCCAAATTTTATTTGTATTTCAAAATTTTAAGTTTTTTTAAACTTAAAGCACGCTCAAAAATAATTAAAGTACACTTGAAGCAAATTCCAAAAACTACGAACCCTAACAATAAGAATTACAACAAAGCCTTTATCTTTCAATAAAAAAGAAAATATATGTATTTTATTAGGAATGTAATTTCTTTTTATTACAGTATCAACAACAAGAGATTTTTTCATTACCTTTCAAATAAAAAATAACACCATTATTAAAATATCGTTGTTCCAAATTAAACTGTGGAAAATTTAATAAAGCACATCATCGTCTCATTTTTTTCTCTCTCTTTTTGTGTAATATACACCTATAATATTCATCAAAAAAAATATCCAGAGAAAAAATCCAGCGTATCATCGACGATGAGAAGAGCGACGTGCGGTTTTGTAACTTTTTTCATGCTGTGAACAAGACTCACCCTAATAAAATTTAATGGAAATCATTATAATGTAATTTAATATTAATTTATCCAACGATTTAAATTTTGTATATTGGTTGACGTGACCTGATGTTAGCCAAAAACAGTAGAAAAACGAAAAGCTGAACTGTCACTGTTTTTGATACATGTCTCATCATCACATTCTCATAGAAAACTGAAAAGAAAAATAAAACATAAAGCAAAAAAAAAAACATATTTTCTCGTCAACCACACAATACATGTATGATATGTGTGCAAACCAACAAAAAGACGAGAATATATTTTTAAATGGAATGATATAAAAAAAGTCAAAGGACGCATTATGCAATTTTTTCTGTTTTATGCGATAAAAATGTGCTTTAAAAATATATGTGTGTGGATAAAAAAAAGATATAAAATAAAAACGAGCATGACTCGTTTTATTTTTATTTGAATAAAATATCTTGTATAAGAATATAATATAATGACGGAAAATAACAGGTAACTCTCTAAGTTAAGTGCATTTTTTGTCATACAAAATAGAAACAACAAAAGGTTCGCCAAGAAAAATTTCCTTTTAGCTTATGAACAACGAATGGAACTGAACGAGAGGATACATATAAAACATTTATTTATATATTTTTTTGTATAAAGAAATATTATTATTAGATAATGCAACAAAAGTATAGAAAGGAGAGCATATTCAATATTTTATATGCATTTTTTGCAAAAAAAAAAAATCTTTTTTCATGCATCTACATTAGCACAGATACAAAATGCAGTGAACGCCTCGAGAAAATTCATATTATTTTGGATAAGTCCTTGTTGAATTGAGTATGTGTAAAGTTTAAACAAATTGAGTTTATTTTTGAGACGTAGCTTGAATTTGATTTTTTTCTAATAAATTTGCAGTTAATTTTTTTTTTTTTTTTTTTTTTTTTTTTGAAAAATATGTATGGCAAGATTTTCAGTTAATCCAACAAATGTTTGACCTTTTTTCTTTTGTTGTACGTGTGATAAAGTCTGACAAGCAAGAAACAACAAAATTAAATTAAAAAGGCAACAACATTTATCTTAGCTATTTTACACAGTCAACAGTTTATTGTATAATTTCACTCGACAACCGCTTAGTCTACATACATAAGCTGCGATACATATTAAAATTATAAAACAGGTACAAAAAAAAATACATCAGGCCTGATCATAATATATCACAATCCTTTTCTTATTCTATTTACATTATGTGCTCAACAGCGACGATGCTTGTTACAGTAATGTATGGATAGATAAATATATTGATATTGTTCAACTTTGTGGTTGCGAAGAAGCAAAACAATTTTTACTTGAACTTGTTCAATTTCACAAGAAAATTTCAAGGTAATTTTTCAGTGTCTTCTATGATGCCAATTTCTTGTTAAAATTGTTTTTTGATTTTCTTCTTCTTTAACATGAAGGTAATAAAATATTATTTTTTGCACACATCTGAGAGAAACATTCACGTAATGTATGTAAAAATATATTTCTATTGAAAAGAAGATTGATCAGTTTTTGTTGTTATGAGAAAAGGTAAAAAAAATACATACGTGGTAATTTCATTGATTAAAAACTATTTTCACATACCTTGAGCAATTAATGATATTTAACCTTTTTTACATTTTAATCTTTCAATTTTTTATTTAAAACATTAAAAATTGAATATTTCAAATATGTATCTAAAGAAAACCAAAACGTTAAAACTTGAACAAAAACTCTTGCATATTCATGTTAATTAATTAGTTATAAAAACGTTCTAATGGCGATATATTTTCACGTATTCAACAACTTTATAATACTTTCATTCTTGTAAAAGTGTCAACAAGAGAAAAATTCAATCAACACAGGTAATTGTTTTGTGCAAATTAATTAAATCATTGTTATCAAGCACAATTGCAAAGGGTGAGTTTCTGATATGTATTTCTTTTTTTTCAATATACAAAATGTAATGATCAGTTAACCAATGTCAACAAGCTTTTAAAAAAGTTACAAATTCAATTTATGTTGTTAAGAGAACATTGATAGCTGTTATAAGGCATGTTCAAAAATGTTATATCTGCAAAAGAAGTCCTGTGGCGAGAAATACTATTAAAGTTTGTTTACTTTTAATTACGGATAAAAATGCATCTTGAGTATTTATGTCTCAAAAATTGGCTTGTTTATATTAAGCTGTACCATAATAATATATAAAGAAATCATGTTCATCACGCATAACATGGCGTAACGCAGAAGTAAAACATATTTTTATCATAAATTCCGTTTTCATTGTTTGTTTCACGGGTATCGAGAGCAGTAAATCAGCAAAAATATATTCGTATGTTGAAATATTTATAATACAACGAAATTTATCTCATCATCATCTGAACAACAACAACAAAAAAATCGGCATTCTGAAATAAAAAATTAAATTGATTTATTATTGAAAATAAAACGTTGCTGTCTATTCACAGTTTATTCATTTTATTTTAGATGTTCTGTTAGTATGTGTGTTTGCATGAATGATGATTGACAAATTAGAATATTGCTTATACTACAAATAACGAAAAACAGACAGTTCATCCGCAGTTTTCAGATGTTTATTCGAGAGTGAAAAGGAATTCTCGATTTTTATTTTCAAGTATACATATGATCAAAGAAAATGTGAGCAACAAAGGTATCATGGAAATTTGTATGTATGAAAAAGGACAAATATATATTACAAGATGGCGCAAATAAGAGAAAAGAAATCCACTCCTAATTTTTTCCATTTCCCTTTTTTATTTCATGGTATCATGCACCAACTCACACAATCATACAGACGGAAGACGACTTTCTTTCCTTCTGTGCCTTTTTTTAGACTTAGAGGAGAGATGTAAAGAGAATGCTTTTAATGCATATTTGTCGGATTCGGATGTGCATGGAAGCAAAAATAACTTTGGACCGTTTTTTCTTCATTTCTTTGTGTCTTTGTCAGCTTTAGTTTAAATATGATCAGAAGGACATGACGCGAATACACGAGGTTCTCAAAGGTGCAGACAGTCTTTCTACTATTGGTTTAAAAAAAAAATAAAAAAAAATGGATGAAAAAGGATCAAAAAAGGACCTTTGCGGATTAAATTAGAAAAATATTTGTTATAACAAGCCAAGGACCTTACACTAAAGACAACAACGAAAATGTGCTTGATGACATATTTGGATTTACGGGCGCGTTTCTATAGTTTTTCTACCTTTTTTAAATTTCTATAGCGAAAAAATGAAAGAAAAGGTAATAAAAACATAAGCATGGATAAGCTGTTTTCAATATTCAAAACCTGTTCGAATCCCTTTTAGTGTTTTAAATTACAATTATTTCCAATTGCTTTCAAATCGAATTGTAAATAACTGATTTATGGAAATTTTAACAATGTTACCGAACAGGAAAACAAGGAAAAGGAGCTTAAAATGTCAAGTGTTTGTAAAAATAAAGGATTAAGCGAATATATGCTTAAAAGAGAAAGCAGTCTTTTCAACGAACAACAAGTCAAAAGGAACAGACATAAATTTTAATGCGAAACAAAGATTTATCAATTCAATGAACAAATAATACTCATAAATTCAATCGCTCACACACGTAACACATTGAAATGCATTGAAAAGCTAAAAACAAAGAAAATATAAAGATAATTTATTAAAAGTTTGTTCAACCATATCTTGTGCAATATTTCATAGAAATTTATAAGAAGAAGAATCTTTCTTTTTCCTCCTCTCCTGAATTCTATGACCAAAAATACGTAGAGGAAAAAGTTTCAATCGTCCTTATATACTTTTCAAAGAGTTTGTATGTTTTTTCATGTAATTGATATCGATATATTAATCCAGTGTGTCGATTTTATAGGAAGAAACTTTCAATTTATAACATATGTTTGAAAAATTCTAAAATGACTTTTTGGCGTAATAATGAGAAAGCTTTAAGTTCTCGAAAGTAAAATACCTGTCGACTTCACAACAAAGTTTACTCAATTAGTTGTTATCAAGCACTAACTGTATTATAGGTAAAAACGAAACATGAGCAATGTTGATATCCAATGTTCATCCAGCATGCTAGCTTCTCAATTATGCAGATGTGAAAGGCAAAACCGATTCAAACAAAACCAAAAAATCTTATCGATTTACCATAGAAATGTGTCACTTTCGGGGTGTTTTATACAATGTTTTGCGGTATAGAGCACACT
Source organism: Culicoides brevitarsis (assembly GCF_036172545.1). NCBI lineage: Eukaryota > Metazoa > Arthropoda > Insecta > Diptera > Ceratopogonidae > Culicoides > Culicoides brevitarsis. The sequence continues at coordinate 100,254 of NC_087087.1, read as the reverse complement.
TCGACAATGTTTTATATTTTGTTTTTTAAAATTCGCTACGTATAGTTATTTTCAGAGGATGAGAATGAGAGAGAGCAGTGCACAGAAAAACAGCAAGCGAATGTTTGGTGCATCAAAACAAGTCAAAATTAAACCAATCGAATTATGAACAGTTGTGGCTGAGTAATTGCATGTGACTTTGTGGTGACACATTGTGCGTGCTTTTATCATAAATCTACGAGAAAACTGTATGTGTTTAAAATATTTTTAAATAATATGCGAGCAAAAGACTTTGTTAAATATGCATAGACATCGATGTAGCTTTAAAACATATAATTGTTCGTACATAGTTTTATGTTGCGTGAGTTTGATGTTTCAGCTAACATAAAATTCAATTTTGTATTTGACAGTTGGACTGACCAAAAACTGTCAATACATTTGGACAATTGCCGTTATTTTCAGTGACATTAGATACTACCTTGGCATGACTATATGCTTCTAATATGTAATGCTACAATTAAATCGATTATATCCAACTGCCATGACATGTTATTGTCAATTTTATGCGTGAATTACAAAAAAAGAATCATTCTGTTGACGCAGTTAAAATTAAATGAAAAGACAGGTGAGTAACAATCAAGAAAAAAAATAAGATACATTGTTTGTTTCGAACTAACATACTACGTGACACTTTGTTTTAAGTAACGAAAAAAGCTTCAATTCCAACAAACTTTGAATGAAACGAGTGATCAAATGACAAAGGCGCTTACTTCACATCTCAATCTCTTCAAACACATAGATAAAGTTTCTCTTTTTGTATTTATTTTTCTTTCTACTAAATAAACATGAAAAAAGTTTACCTTGATTGGCTACGTTTCGCATTCGTTAAGAGCACACGCTCATATAACGCCTGAATTGTCATGACTGTAATTAAACATGTTCATTGCCTTTCTTTTTTATTCAAATTGAACAGAGTAGAACATTCTCTTTATTTATCAATCATCATGCTAATAATGATATTCATCAAGATTGGCAAGTCTTGAATGGGATTTTGGTTCAAGTTTAGCAGTGAAATGATATCTGAACAATCCTCATTTATCTGATCAACTTCAGATTCCATAGAAAAGACTTCTGTTGTGTATTTGTATCCGAACCAATTGAAATATTGCAAGATCAATTTATTCAAAACAATATGTGGTTTTATCTTTTCATGAGAGTCAAACGTTTTTATAGTCGGAGTCAATGTATTTTGATCATTTGAGTGAAGAATTTCAATAATTTTGGATAATAACTCTGCCCGTATTTTACTATAATCGTTTCTTTTAATCAGCATAGATTTAATAGCTCTTTGAAAATCAGCCGTCTTCAAATTTTTCTCTTTTGATTCCATTTTAAAATATTTCGTTTGGTTTGTTATGAAGAAGAATTCAGTGTTTACTTCGATAATTTTTTTATTACAAACAGGTAATCCATCATATTTACTTCAGCAATGAAGACTCACACGTCACAAGTTTCACTTTCTTTCTCCAATATTCATTGAATGATTGATCTGATATTTGCCTATTTCTTATCCCATGAAACTTTCTTTGCTTCGAATGGAGCGGAATGGATATCAGATTATATGGTCGAATTATTTGTCTATCTTATTAAATAAGTAAAAATAAGAACATCAACTTTTTCTGGTTTCTCAATTCTCTTACGCAACTATACGATACGCAAAGCAAAAAAGGAAAAGTAAATATTTAGTCAAAAAAAGAATAAACATAATCTTATTGTTAAACCTACATGGCTTTTCTTTGGTTTGATTCGGACATATGTATGAATACATGATGATTGATTAACAGTATCATCACAGAAGAAAAGTAACTTTTTACTGTGTGGATTAAAGATATTGGAAATGATTCCATACTGAGAAGACGAATTAAGATGTCATTTTTGAGTTAGGTCAAGAAGTTTTTCGTCAAAACCAAAAGCTTAAAGTAAAGACTTTTTAACAGATGAACTATAAAATTTGACTTTTGTTACAAATATAAACATCATATGTTTTAATTTATTTTTAGTTCTGATCTATTGCTCTGCATTTTATCTACTTATAGTTGCTTTATTCACTGCATTAAAATAAAAAGGAGCCCAATAAACCGGAAACATATTATTGTTACATAAGCAAATACAATAAAAGTAAAACAACAATGGCAAATTTGATATATAATAGCAACTCTCACATGTTTTGCCACAAACGATGAGAAAAATATAAAAGAAGAGCTACGGTAAAAATATATGTAAGTATGTTATGTGTATAGGAAACTAATAACATTCTCGAATCAGGGTAAAAATTATAGAGGTCATGAGAGATTTTCAGTTGCAAAATAAGAACATTTTTTGGCATACAACTAAATAAAACAATACGGTAGACTGACCAAACCATTAAAAACAAGAACAATAGAGGATGAATAAAGGTAAAACTTGTTCTTATACCTCCTTTTTATGTGATGTCGTTATTTTTAGACACACATACAGAGGATGTTCTTAGAAAAAGCAAAGAGATAATCGGATATTGTAAAACTAAAAACAATAAAATAGAACAATATGTGTGTAAACTGTAACCACAAATTTCTATTGTACAAGAGAATTCGCCACAGAAGCCTGACTGTAGTTTAATCCTTTGACAAGAAAACTTTTCTACTCAACTACACTTTTCGTGTATGAACGTCTATTTAATGATGAAGCTTTTTAAATTTCGCATAACACCATTAAACAAAAGAGGAAGGCACTCAAATTCACTATGTATTCGTCTATAATGCATCTTTTTAAAAGTTCTTGTGTTTATTGAGTTTCTCGTTGTTCTCATCTGTGGTGTTGTAAAGTTCATGTTGAACAACAAAAAGATGATATCGTTTGTGTGTGACCAAAGACAATATAGATAAATACCTTTTCTCTATTCATCATTCTAGCCACAAAGTTTCCTTTTTGTCGAGACAAAGACAGGCAAAAGTTGGTTACAAATTTTTGCGTCTCCTTTAACATTAACGTAGCTAAACACTTACTTGCTAAGTAGATGAAAGACAAGAAAAGCAAATCCTTCGTAATATCTAAAAACAAGGCAAAATAAACTTTAATAGTGTTCAAGAAGAAGGACTTTGAGACAACAAAAGTTCATTTAACACCCTGATCTTTCTTGTGGTTTTTTTTTGTTTAAAAAAAGTATCGGCAAATACATTTATGTATACCTAACAGGAAATAGTACTATCATTTGTTAAATAGTATTTTTTAAAAACCCTTTGTATCATAATTGGAAAATTGCGCATATTCACAAAACATATTATATGCTAATTAGTTATAAAATCATAAGCAGCATCGTTATTATATGTATAATATTACATCCCATGAGACTCAGGATAAAGTATAAACGTCTATCAATCACTCATGTTGCCAAGTGAACACGACAATTTGTCTGCCAATCATCTACGTACACATTTATCAATGCAAATGAAATGCATGGTTAACATGTCTCATATTAAAAATTAAATTAATTGTAACATAATTAAGCAAATTGTCTTACTCCATAAGAGAATATTAATTTATATAATGAAAACGATGTGAAAAGCTGCTTATGAAACATAAATAAATATTGGATTGACTATAACTTCAAATAATATGAAAATCAAAGAGCAATCGAATACTAACGAACGAAAATTTAACATCTCATTTAAATGTAGTAAGACTCGTTAAAAACACTCCTCGATAACTGATTATTTTCTTATTAATTAATTTACAGAAATTTATTCAGCATCATAAATTACAAAGAAGAAATCACTGAGCTCCAAAAATTTAAAAAACCACTTCTTTCTAACCTAAATGAATGCGCAACGTGCCAACAATTTTAGTTAAGAAATAAACAAGAGTAAAAAAACGTTTTAAGCAGTTCTGTATATTGTACTTTAATTGCTCTCATAAATCTCCGACAAGTATTTATCATGGCCAAAAGTGAAACTTTTCATGTTATAATAGTTCAAACTCCTTCACATCTTAAGACAAACACGAAAAAAATGCAAATTTAGTTATTTTTTATGAAAAAGTAAAAACATAAGCTCTTACAAACCTACAAGTAACTCTGAAGGAAATCTCCATTAAAACTCATGTAGAAACAATTTTGCTTGAGGCCATATTAATGTTATATTATCACATTTGCTGTTCAGTAGCAACTAAAAATATTTGTTTTTAAGAACTCTTTCAACTAAACAAGAGTCCTTCAAAAAAATTGCTGCCTTGAAAACTCTTCGTGTCTAATTTCTCTTTTTCCCTGTATTTTTTACATGAATAGTTAAAAAGTTCAAAGTTAAAACAATGTAAAAAGTTTACAAAAATAAAGTTCAAAAATGACAAAACATAAAAAATGCCGATTTTTTACGAAAAAGAAAGTAATAAAATTACGAAGAGGCTTTTAGGCAATTCTACCATAGGTGTTTGAAATAAAAATGATTTTATCTTAAAAACTCAAAATTATGTCAATTTTTTAATATGAAGAAAAACTCTTCTTTCACACAAATAGAATTTTTCTGTTGAAATGATGAAGCAAAAAAAACTATAAAATTATAATAATTTTACACCTTATATGTAGAAAAGTGAAAATGTATGTGATATTTATGCAAAAACTTTTCTTACTGCTTGAAAAAACGAGAATAGAGGTATATGAGTATATGTAGCACATTGCCGATTTTCGTTTATTGTGAGGATTATTATATAACTTTTTGTAATATAAGGTGAAAAGCATTTTCGTGACGTACAGATACTTTTCTAAACTATAAACATGTGCCCATGACTCCTGGATAGGCTTTTTCTCCGTTTTATTTTTTTAACCATATTTTGCATAATATCTTTTTCACAGGCAATATATCTCCATACAACACAGTCGTCTTTTGGGACAATCATCATTTTCCTGCTTTTCTTATTTTTTTCTCTTCATTTTTTTCTGTTTCCCTTCCCAAAGCGCACAAGTGAAATCCCAATATCTTCAAGCAATATACCTTGCAAGTACTCAAACAAGGACACTAAACGATTTCGCATACACAAACGCAACGCAATAAAGTAAATTTATTTCACCATATTCCAACCAAATATGTTCGCATCTAAATTTAAATAAAAGGAACCAATTTATCCTATGGCCAAATCTCATGAATATCTCATTTTAAAAAAAAAATATTGTTCATATTCAAAGAAAAGAAAACCACTCATTTTGTTCTAAACAATACAAACGGAAAATGTGAAGTAATAAATACAGTTACCATATCATAATTTAAATAAAAGTTTATATAGCGCGTCGACAATAACGATTACTATATATAAACAAAAAAAAACGGAACATACAAAAATATAAAACAACATTTGAGGCATATTTATGAGAAAATAAGCATTCATTGCGCGACAATATCATGCTGTTTACAACTCGACAACATATCTCTCTCTCTCTACTCTGTGTTCATATATTAAGATCAGCAGACTCTCTTTTCAAACAATGGCAACATCAGCACTAACAAAACAGCACAACAACAAGAACCACATACAAACATACTGTGTTTTTCATTTAAAATGAGAAACAACATGCTCATACTAGCGGAAAATTATGGCACAAAAACATACTTTAATTTATACGCACACATCATCCATTTATTTGATTAAAAACAATGTTTTTACAGAAACGACGACGCCTTATTATTTGTTTGGGTTTTTTCGTCGTCGTTTCGTTTTTGTCATATGTGTTGACAAATTATTGGAAACTTTTTTTTGGTCCATTTCCAACACAAAATATTAAGCACTCTGAAATATTTGGATACATGTTGAAGTTATAATATTCTCTTCTAAATTATAAAATATTCTCATCAAATATTTTAAGATCTACCTTATTACATGTAATTACATAAGAAAAAATAATATAATATTATTAACGAAAAAAATGTTGTGATTTCTATTTTTTATTTAAAGAGTATCATTACGACAGAAATTACAAAATAAAATAAAAGAAAAACTTTTAAGCCTCTTTTTAACTCCAAAACAACTATTCCACATTTTATAATAATTTTTCTCAACTTTGTTTCTTCTTTAGTATTTAAAAAGCTTACATATATTTTATTATGAGTCTGTGTTATGTATGTATATATGACAAAGCAAAAAAATATTGCAGCACTTTACTACTTCAGCTCGTTCGCTCATTGCTAGACTTGTTATTTCATCTCATAAGTACCTAATATACATGCGATGCGGATTGTGCATGATATGAGCTATTATTATAATACCGGAGGTAAATGCGATATTATTTTCACATTTATTTCAACTTAGGCAAAAAAGCAAAGCAAAAGTGTGAAAGTGTACATAATGATGTTAATTTTAAATGTGTGTGTTGCTTTAGTTGTTGTTGTGTCATTTTAACAACTTGCTGCACTCGCCGGATAACTGTGATGATGATGATGATGCCATACAAAAAATGCGGTTTGAAGAGACAGGAAGGAAAAAGGATTCTTAAAGGACTTAATGTCTTCCTGTTTTCGTTTTTGTTCTGACATTTGACCTTATTTACGACGTTCTATCAATAACATTTAACATTTATGTAGAAAATAAATGATACAAAATTGTACATGTACTTAAATTGACACACGCAAAGTGCAATTGATTTAATATTAATATTTTTCAAATTTTGTTTCTCCAACGAAAAAAAACGAGTAATGATACGCTGCAGTTTTTATATATAAATATCACATTGTCCTGTTATTCCAATGCTTTTATGTTTACAAAAACGCATATAAAGAAAGAAACAATAATAATAAAAATATTAACTTCTACATGAGTTGTTTTACTTGCCTGCTGTTGGAAAATATCCAAAAACGGACTTTACATACAACAATCAATAACACTGACGGAAAAATGGGAGAAAAGCTTGAACAAAGAAAAATAAAGTTATAGGAAATACAGCAGGCAGTGACAATACATATGTTTGTAATACGAAATAGTAAGATACAAAGGTCCAAGGAAAATAATATAAAAATAACAGTTGAATAAAATGACTCCTAAATGTTCACTTAAATGTTATATAATATCGTTACGTTGTTATTTCTATTTTTTTTTTCATGATAAAAAAACATCAGAGATTCTGACTTCATGTTACGAGTTCATACTACAATAAAATATCGAGTTCCAAGACTTGAACCACGGAAAATATTCTAAAATAATGTAGATAGATACAACCACAAATTAAGCTTGAAAACAAATGCATCGAAAAAGTATTTTAAGTATATTTTATATTTGTTTTAAATTAGCATATGATTTGATTATTTAACTTAGTTTCTTTTCTATTATTTGTCTGTCATTATATTAATTCATTTATGCTTGATTGTTCAAAATCAATAAAAAGGCTATACTTATTATGACATAGAATTTCGTTTATGTTCATTTTCTTTCACATATAGATTTACTTTATTTACGTTGTTGCTTATAAATTTTATTATTTATTAAAATCTGTTTATTTTGGCCGTTATTTGTGTGAATTTTAACCAAAAAAATTGTATAAAAAACGGTTAGTGCGCAAATATATTCCAAATGGTTTATTTACATTTAATTTTTTGCCTTTTTAACTTTGAAACATTCATATATATTTTTTTACCAATATGTGAGAATGAAAAAAACAATAAAATCGGATTTTCAGATCCACGCTTTGAATTGAGTTTAAATTAATAATAAATGAATAATGGATGAGTTGATTATTATTATTAAAAATTTTAAAGAATATTTGTGAAAAAAAATATTGGAAATTCATAGAATATCATGCAAACTTTAAATGTACTAAAAAATGTTCCATATCATTAAATAAACCACACTGAAATAAAACTTTTGCCCTTTTTATGATCTATTCACTCAATATATAAATTGTTTTTATACTGTGTCATATTGTCCTGTGTATTCATACAAGAGGATACAAGTACTTGAATTGTAAAAGTGACGCATTTAAATTGATAAAATTGGTGACATGTCAGTCCCCTTTTCAAAAAGCTTATGCATATATTTAGTATAGACTACAGTACCTAACAGATTTAATGTACAAAAACTAAAATAAAATAAAAAGAATTCATGTATAGATACTATTTTGAAAAAAAATTGACACAAAAAGGGATTGACCAATCCATAAAATTTAACATATAAAAAATGGTTGCATTAGAGAGATGTCAAACAAAAGCAAATAAAGATGTAATAAAAAAAAGTTTAGCATTTTTGGACATAATGATATTTCGTTTATTGTGCAAACTACAAGAATTAATCAATCAAAATTATTTAAAACATTAATAAGGCTTGAAATAAATAAGCTATGTAACTACAACAATTGTAAATCCAAATTTCACTAATTAAATAAAAATGTGTTTTTGAAGTAATGGTGCAGTCGCTTAATTAGTCAAATGTGAAACAAACTCTTCATATGAAGTAATTTTCATCAAACTTTATCTTCAGTGAGTGAAAAACATTTTGTACATGTACATATATTCATCGACAAGAGCTGAGGGAACGAGCAAATTTCTAACAAAAATTAATTTCCAAATTAATTTTGTACAATATTTGGCTACAATTAAATTCACCTTAATTAACAAAAGCTTTTAAATGAGTATTTGTGTGAATTTGAATTCTCTTAGTAAAATATTTGGCAAATGTTTGTTTATGTTTGCACAACATATCCCTCGCGTATGCTTGCAGCTCACACTTAGATACACAAAAGTCATCATCAACGCGTTGTTGTTGTTCAGAAACGATTTATTCATCCCAAATTATTTGTAACATTCGTGTATGTATCTACATAAATCTTGCAAAATAAATTAACTTTAGCTTTTAAACAATTTATTTTGTCGTACAATAGTCAAGTAAAATACCGGAACATTTCCAAACAAATTGACGTTCTTTATTAACACATTACGGATGTACTCGAACATCAACAGATATTAATTGGCATGGAAAAGAGATCTTAGTCTAATAATATACAAATATTTCGTACATGTACCAAATGAATTAGAGTGTCAATGTATATTCGACTTTGTTTCCTTCAAAAGTGCTTCAGTATGATGCAAAATGTTTCATCTAGTTTGGTCGTGCATTATAAAACTTTTACACAATTATCTGTGTAAACATAGTTCAGAGATTTTCCCCGCACACAAATAATAATAGGATAAACTGTAACTTCTAAGACCAACAGTAGGCATTAAATTCAATTAAATTAGTGTTTGTACACAATTTGTCCATTAAAACACATTGTATGTTGTACTTCTCAAAGAACAAATTGGTCAAAAGTTAAATCAGCTGCTTTCAAATAATTTGCTTTGTCTTTAGTTTTAATCATTTATTTACTTAAGACTGATAAATAAATTAATAATGTTTTTGATTTCTGAAAACTTTAGGAATGAGATACATACTGAACGATTTTTTTCTACAAATTTTATTTAATTTTTTGCACTACATATTTTAACAGAAGTACAAAAATATACATAACATAGATTTTATCTTCATATTAGATACTTCTACTAAAAAAGTTCCAAAGCTATTTTTTCTTATGAATAAATAAACAAAAATAATACTTGATTCGATATTTTTTATTTCTATCTTGTATCTATTATTCTATTATCTTATGTTGTGAATGTGACCTTTCATATAATATGGAGATTATGTAACTTATATATATGATGAATGAATATTAATTTATCAAATATTGCGTTTTTTGTTTAGATATTATTTAAGTGATGTACACATAATACATACATAACGAAAATAAAAAAAATATTATATGTAGCTCATAGACTCCGATAGTTCAAAAACCACGCAAAAACTGATTTATTTTCATCACTTTGATATTCTTATACACTTAAAAATTAATGTACACACTCCGTCATTTTTAACAAAAAAAATTTGTCATCAGTCATAAAGCAGTTTTAATAAAAACGAGAAAAAACAAATAATCCCTTTCAAAGTTTGAACTCTGATCATTGTTGATAAAGTGAAGTCTATCAATCAATCCATTTCCTTTTTATTTTTCTTATTATTCATTGAAAATATAATAACGAAACAAAAATGGAAAATGTTATATGGCGGCTAATAACCCAAAAACGATGTAAATTTAATTAAAAAAATTGTTTTATGAAATTTGAAATTCAAATACGAAAGGCTTATCGACATTCAAAAGATAAAGGAATCATTTTAATACGAACGAAATGATCTCTTCTGGCAATACACACATTTTACATAAAACTGCAACGTTTGCTGTTTTTCATTAATTAATAATTTTGGTTTTTATTTATTTTATATGTTTACAATGTTTAAGATTGACAAATATCACAACATGTATATTGTTGGCTCTAATCTATCTTGTAGTAGTTTTGTTAAATTTTTTGAATTTTTTGACTAAAGTACATTTATTAACGCAATGCAATAAATTAATGTTTTTAAAAGTTCAAAAAATCATCTAACATACTTTTACTGTCAAATCAATCTTTTGAATGCAATTATTTTGAACTTTACGAATATACAGTTATTCACCTCTATTCATATTTGTACATATATAAATCCTGTGTTGGGCGTCAGCTTTCAACAAGTAGGATTATATTGTAATATAAAACGTGACGGGCTAAAATTAAGCACATTCATTTCTTCGTTGTCTTTTAGATGATAAAAATATTAGATCAACGTAAATTCATGCTTTAGCCAATTAGTTTAACAAAAAAATACCTAAGTTATGAAATTCCGCAGAGATTTTAGCTTTTACAGTTAATGCAAGTTTTATTGAAAATATAAAATAAATATGTTTAAGCAAGTTTTTGCTGTTAATAATAATAATAATACGATGATGAAAACATGACACATGGCATTGTATTGTTTAGGCTTTACTCGTAATAATCAAATGTCAACCCTTTTTAAGCCTTTTTCTACCGTTTTTTTGGTATTCTTCTCCAATTTCAAACACAAAAACATACATACACACAAAATATTGTGTTACCTTTTATTTTATGACCTTTTTCACTTCTTAACATGTAAAATTACTTCTGTCTTTTTTGCAATAATGTATTGTATTTCCTTTTGTAATGTAATTTACTTCGTCATTATGGAGAATTTACCTGTTTTTCATACAATAAGTACGTATAATGGAGACGCCAGTCCAATAGTTAATCAAATTAACATTATAAAATCTCAAAGAAGATAGTTAATTTATTTTGAACACACATCAGTACTGAAATGATCGATAGCAAACCACAACATCAAAAGAAACACCTTTTATAGGCAATAAAAGCTTCCCAAAAATGGTCGTTTTTATCACTTTCTCTCTATTAGTACATTTCAACAAGCGAACGCGTGAAAGAGATATTAATAACCAGGGACAAAAAAATATTTAAATAAATATTTTTTTACATATTTAACACGTTTCGTTTCACATATTTGAATAGAATCAATTTTTTTCAATATTTCAATAAAATTTCTGAAAATTTTTAAAAAACTTTAGACAAATTCTGCATTTCAAAATAAATTTTGATCTTTATAAAATCATTAAAATTTAATAATTTTTTATTTGTTTATTTAAATTATGTTGAGATACTTTTTTATAATTTTTTTAAAAATTATCTTATTTTTAGTTTTTGTAAAATATTAGGTACTGCAATATTCTGTATACTAACATATATTTTATAGCCCCTGTTTATAACAAAAGACGAAAAAAGGTATTTCTTTGAGAACAGAAAAAATACATTAAAATAAAATTGGGTCACTTAAAAAACCATTTGGATCTGCATTTATTTCGTGTTGTTTGCCCAAACCAATATGTCACGTTAACGCAAATATCTATAGAAAAAAGGAAAATAAATTGAAAAATAATATTCTCAGGATCCGAAAAAATAAGTGATACAAGCAAAGAAACAAAATAAAAGGGAACAACAAAAACATTATTATGTGAAAGTGCATACTTTTAGGCAAAAAAAATGCTGCCATCGTTAATTAATATTTGAGTAGGAGAAAGAGAAATAAAAAGGAACGTGTTGTAAGAAACATACAACAATTTATAGCTCTATGTACGGTTGCGCTTTTTTAATTAAACTTTTTCTTGTGTGTCTTATATTATGGATAGCAAGTTGTGAAGATATTTTCTTCTTCGTTCAGATGTTAATGAGAAAAAATGTTGCATATTACAAAACACATTTACCTACCAATATACGAGTTCTTTTTTTAATCTGGAAAATTATTATTATTTTACACTAATTCAGAACGCTAAAATTAACATATAATTTTCATAAACTGTAATTTTTGTTTCCTTTAAAAATATTTTTAAAATATAATTAAACAAACGATATAATTCAAACGTTGCCATTTCTATGTCAACTTTTGACACCGCAAAAAAAGTTAAGTTTTTTATACCGAACAAAAAACAGAGCCAAAATGACACCGTTTTTCTACAATACAAACATAAGCTCATTTGTGGGAATCATGGTTATCTTTCATTTATTTACAACTTTTAAAGGCAATCGTTCCATCAACAAACCAAAAAAAAAATAAAATTTCATCAAAAAAAGTTTAAAATTTCCACGAAACAGTGCAAAAGAAAAACTAAAACATGACAAAAATAAAACATTTTTAGTAAGGCCGCTGTTCTTTCAAAATTATTTTTAATCAAAAACAGTGAGAAAAAATTTCCCTATCTATTGCGAAAGTTTCATATCTGTAATTGAGCTTAAAAAGGACTGACAAGGAATTTGAACTAAAAATTAAGGGGAAATTGCAAATGCAAATACAAGATTTCCGCAAAGAGGAAACATACAAATTTTCTTGAGAAAAACTTTTGCTCACAAAAATATGTCAAACTTTCTACTCTTCTATTGTAAAACAAGCAAAATTTTCGGTGTAAATTGAATGACAACGAATGGCTTTGGATGCGCTTTTTCAGGAAGAAAAAAAAGATATGAAACAGTAAGAAACAAGGCGATAAGATTGGGAGCCAATATCAATCTCAAAATATTAGTTTTGTTCTCTTTTATTATTCCAATTTTATTATTTTGCTCAAAAATGAAATTCTTGACAAATTTGTTGTAACTTTGTCTTATTTGTCGTATCGTCATATTTTGTAAATATTTAAATTTGTAAAATTGAAATCCGACGAATTTTTACAGTATAAAAATGAAAGTCTTTCTCCTGTTACTATTAAATGTGTTGAGTTCTTCAAATCAATAACCAATGTCTTGGTCTACATTTTATGACGTAAAAAAGCAACGCGATATATAATATGCTAAATAAATCCAATTCCGAATAGTCAAGTGAAAGGCACTTTTTATTTATTTCTCTTTTATATCATTTAATTCAAATCAAACACTTTAACTCTTTCTTCTTGATACTTAAACTTATATTCGTACTGTAACTGTTCTGAAGTAAACTTCGTCAATTCAAACTCATAAGAAAATGTTTTTAAATTTTTGTTTGTTATTTTCCATAATTTTAATATTTAACACAAAATCTTCTACACAAAATTTAATCAAATCAGGTAATTTTTTTTTTTTTTTTGTAATGAAACAAAGTAATAAAATCTCAATTACATGTTTAATTTTTTTTAATTTTCAGCCGTAACAGAATTAGACGACTTAATCTCAGCTTCCGAAAGAGAGCAAAATATACAAAAAGACCCTCATCAGCATTATCTTCCAACGTTTCAATCGCCTTTTCCGCATATACCTTATCCTCCGACACTTCATGGCGAATGTCCTTTTTGCGAGCCAACTGTTTTTTCTTATTGCTATGAGAAACAATTACATGATGTCTGTTGTTGCTCATCTTTTCCTTTTAATAATCAATTTGGAACTTCTAATTATGACATTTTAGGTGAAATCGGATATCAATGTAGATTTCAAGATTGTAGTTTTTTGTTTGCTAACACATGCGAAGAAAGTCTATTAATATCAAACTGTTGTTGTAATACACTAAAATAAATGTTATTTTTTAAAATATTTGTTTTATTAGATTAAATTATAATTATCAATAAATTTTATTCTGCATTACTCAGTTTATCATCATTCATTTCTGTAAAACTTTTATTTCTAATTTAAGTTACAAGTTAAACTACATGCTCATTTATTTATATTTTAATAAAATTTAAAAAAAAGTCGTATTCTTGTTCTTTCTCTATGTCAATGATAAATTTCTGCTTTTCACTATATATTTATTTATTGTAAAAAAATCTATCTATTAATTCAAATTATTCAATTGTAAGTATTATGCATAAAAATTTAAAATTTTGTTTTTTTTTTATATAAAAATAAAACTTTTTAGAGATAAATTTAAAAAAAAATATATTTCCTGTTTGATCACATTATCTTTTAACTTTATACATTGAACAGTCGTTGTTACACAATCAAAAATTTTGTAAATGTTTTCCTATAAAATGACAAACAACAAAAGTGACTCTATGAGACCTGATTAAACTAATTTTCTATTTAATAAATTATCATCATACTTTTGACTAACTTAAATATGACAACATATGTATTGTAAAAATATTGTTAATATACTTTTACACAAATAAGCAGACAAATATCATATAAAAATAAACCTCAACAAAACTTTGTTAAATTACTACTCTTCTTCGTCTTTCCATTTCTCTTTAGCCTCCATTCTGGCATCAGGAACTAGCTGATTTTTAACACCACTCAAAACGTTTGACGTTGCTTGTGTTGCCAAAACGATTGGGCGAACAGCTGTCGGCGGAATCTGACGTAAAACAGCACCAACCGCTCCAACAGCTCCTTTTTGATCGTGTTCTAAAGCCGCCATTTCACAAATTTGAATTGCAGTGTCTCCCAAACCCTGAAATAGACAAATGTAAAGCGATTTTACTTGTAAAATTTCTTAAAATTACCTCTTTAACAACTTCATAAGCTCGTGCAACGCCTTCGCGAATATCTTGCGGAGGAGGATGAAGACGTTTACGTTTGCCCTTACGATCACGCCTTCCTCGATGACGAACAGATGGTCCTGGCGAAAGCATATCATAAGCAGTTTCGGCAGTTATCTATTCAGTAACAAGATTAATACATACTACAAAAATTGTATTTAAAGATAAACTTACTTGTAATAAATGTATGAGGCGTGTCGTTATTTCTAAAGCTGCAAGTGCTGTTCTTGCTGTAAAAGATTGAGCACCTCGTTGTAAGCCACGAACAATTCGACCATCTTTCTGATATTGCTCAATTGGAAGCCAAAACAGATCGAATATTCCTTGAACTTAAAATATGTAAGAGTAAAAATTTTATTTTTAGTTACATATTTTAAAATAAAAATCTTACATAATTGAATGAACGAATACATTGGTCCAACTCCTCCTAAAATTTTTGGTAATTGACGTTTCTTTATGTCATGTAACCATTCTTGTATTAAAAACTTAACCAATTTATCAATTCCGAGGATTCCACGCCTATAAGTTATTCGTTTTAGAACTAATTCAGAACATTGAAGTTGTCCTAAACCCATTAACAAGCCAGCAATCGGCCCATGACTCATTTCAACTCTTTTTCCTTGATAGTCTAAACGAATTGGAACATCTGGTCCAAAAATAATGCTTCGGAAATAAATTGGTGCATTATCTTCACACTCACTGGATGTCTCGATATTACTTTCGTTATCCTGATTCTCTTGATCTTTATCCAAAAGTAACATTAAATTCTCATTTACCATTTTGCGTGCTTGCAATTCTTGTGTAGCATCTGGAATTTCAACCATCATTATTGGCGGATGATAAGGCGTAATTTGTTGGTTTTGTTGCGTTTGTAATTGTTGTTTTGTTGTTTCAGAGATCGAGGAAGAAGCGATATCTGATGTATCATGACTGCCAGCCATTTCATTGAAAAATTTTACCAAAAACAAAAGAGAATCTTGATCAATGTTTAATCGTAATGGAAGCATGCTTATGCGAAGACAACATTCTTGTGAAGTCAATTGAGGATTCGGGCGCAAATGTAATGCCTTAATGACTATCATATGAGGCGTTCCTTTAGATTTTGGACCTATTAATGGATGATATAGAAATTTATTGATATTTGATGCAGCTAAACGATCACGAATTTCCAATTCGGTAATCAACAATACTTGACGACTCGCTTGTTCCGTATTGTTTGGATATTGCTCATGAGAAAAACGAACTTTGTTTATTATA
This sequence comes from Culicoides brevitarsis, assembly GCF_036172545.1. NCBI lineage: Eukaryota > Metazoa > Arthropoda > Insecta > Diptera > Ceratopogonidae > Culicoides > Culicoides brevitarsis. The sequence goes on along the minus strand of NC_087087.1, from coordinate 84,077 downwards.
GCTTCCATTAACACGTCATGTTTACGCCCAGGTCCTCCGCGAGTTCGCCATGTGAGTTTCGACCATGGAGAAGCTCCTAATTGCATCGTCGGCGATCCTTTAGAATAAGATACACCCATTCGATAAGCATCCGACATGTTTTTATTTGAAAACGTTACTGTAGGACTATTTGTTACTCCACGTTTTTTCTCCTTCTGTAATTCTCTTTCAACATCTGGATCAGGAAAATCATTTCCCCCATAAATATGCCAAATTAGCGACATTTCACATAAAGTATATCGCATTACAGCCATTGGAAACTCTGCAGGAGCTTTCAAAAGATCTGGCTTACCAGATGGTAAATAGAAATGATTATCAACAATTCGTATTGGATCATTATCCGACAAGATATCTTGCTCGTAGAAATATGGCTAAAAGATAAATAATATTATAAGTAGGTATTAAATAAAATTTATCAAATTTCTCTTACCCTTTCTTCTTCTGATATAAAACAAAAATCTTCATCTGTATCAGAGCTTATTTTTCGTCTTGGAGCTGATATCTTTTCTTTCTTTTTTTCATACTCATTTGAAATGCCGGTTTTTCCAACTTCTATTGCAACCTTTATTGTATCTCCAAGCTCATCGCGAACTTGTGGTAAAGCTTCTGACTCTGTTTCCTCATGTTTCAATCCAACCATTACAGATCTTTCAAAATCTAACAATTCACCCAATTCTGTGTTTACACTCTCCGTGTCATATGGTCGATCAGATGTAGATGAATGATGATCATCCTTGTAAGAATTTCCTTGAAGGCTAAATGCATCACTTATGCTATCATCTGATGCAAAACGACGTTTAATTGAGTCTGAACGAATACAAGAAACAGTTCCTTCACTTGAGATTGATGTTTGACGATTCTTCGTACAAGGCTGTTTTGTTTCATTAGGAAAAAAAAATAATTCCACGCCGGAGGATGATTCGTTATCTAACGTTGAATCATCTGAAAAAAATATTTGTTTAGAATTTAAAATGTTTTTTTTTTTTTTATTTTTAAAAATGCTTACGTGTCACATGTTCTTCCATGGCATCTGTTAATAGAGTATTTACGAAATTCTGTTGTTCTTCTGGTACAGTAACAACCTGTTGTTGTGCTTTAACAGAAAGTAAATCTTCTTCTTTATCGGTAGCATTCAAACTCGTCGTTGACATTCTCGTATCATCTTCATGTTCTGCGTCTAATTTATCTTCCAAATCGCCTTCTGCTGCCAAATATCCAATTAAACGTGCCAAAGCTTGGGCAGAATCTGAACAGGTGCGTATATGAACATCGTTAATTGCTGCTCTCAAATCGAATTTCGGGAAAGAAGCTGTTACTTTCTCACTTAGCCGTAAAGAAATTTCAAAAAGGCCTAATTCGAGAACACATACAAGTTCAGCAGAGGGAAGAACAGTAATTTTATTCTCTATCGGTTGATATTTTTCTTTATTTTTTGCTTCTTGACTAACTTCAGGAAGAATTTGCGGTGCTAAAGACAAAGTACAGTCTTCAGCTATAAATCGAAATGTGCATCCAGTATTTTGTGATGCAATGTTACTACTGATCATAAATGTACCTAATGTCACAACTGCTCGATATGGTAGAGATAAGGGTCTATAATCGATTGCACAATCCCACAAATGAAGATGCAACTCTGTGATGGCACTCGTAGATTTATAACCTTGAATTGGATAATCATTTACGTCAAACATATCCATTAATTGCGTTAACCAAATGTGTTGAGGACGAGCAGAGTAATGTCGAAGCGTCGTTAATTGAATTCCAGCGGAAACGCGAATTCTTTTGATATTTTGTTCGGGCATTTTTTTAATTTGAATTGCCAAAGATATCATTTCGCGATTTGGACTTCCTTTGTTTTGTTGTTGTGTCAAATCTTTTGGTGTTGGATACAACGTACTTTTCATGTGAGTAGGCAACATACTGCCTATTAATCGTAATGGAGGATTCGATGACGGCGATGGAGTAAGACCACAATGATAAACTTCAGCAGATTTGCCATTGAAACACAAATAAGCAAGATTTGGATTATTACGATATCCATTAACGGAAAAGAGATAACACGAGCTAAGTTTAATAACAAACTCGCCTAATTGACCGGGAATAACGTGATTTTGAGAGTCTCTAACCGGAGCATAAACTGTTACAACTCCTTTTCGAATATTCATCTTAAAAGATGATGTACTACTCAAATCGATAAATGGCTTTTTTGCTTGAGAAATTGGCTTTCGTGTTGGTCGAGAGCGCCCATACGTGGAATAGAAAACGTTATCTGATTCAGCTTCTGATTCGGAGTTTGATGCACTTGTGCTCGATTCTAAATTTATCTTACTTTTGCACATTATAAATGGAGCATAAATTGAATCCATCATCCCAACATTCAGAGAGCTCTCCGCAATTACTAATTTTGCATGATCCATAGCAGCGGTTAACGTACTCGTTGACGTTGTTCCTGCTAAATTTGTAGCATATGGAGCTCCTGGCATCCACATTAATAAGTCAGAGTTCAAACGGTTGTACAAAACCTCATAAAATTGTTTAGATTTGAGTTGCAAACTAATTGTCGGAAAGTCGACTTCAATTTGAATTTTTGACAACTTCATTGTTTTGTCACAAAAATCACTCATTTCCGCGTTATCCCCCGGAATTATAAAAGATTCTGGATCACTTGTATTTGCATTGCTTGATTCGTCTTTTGAGTGACGTGTTTCACTTTCTCGCAGCACTCGTTTAGAACTAAATGGCGAAGGCTCACATTTGTTTGTTTTTCCCAATTTTATGCTGTCTCCTGATGTAGGATCACTATCCGTTTCTTCTGCACTTGCAACACAAATTCTTTCCTGTAAATCTTGCAAAGATTTTGTTGATGGAATTGAAATACCTATTTTTGGATACTCTACAGAGGCTGCAGAATATCTTGTATTAGGAAGTTCTCGTATCACAGTTCTTGCGAGTTCAACAGGCTGTGCGTTCTCATGTTCCTGAAAGACAAAAAGAAGAAAAACAGAAAGTAGAATTAACTCCGAAATTTTCTTTACTCAAGTTATTCTATTTTGTACTAATAAATAAAAAATGTGTAAAATACTCACATAATAAGATAAATCCATTTGATTCGCTTGCAAACCAATCCATGATGGAATATTATACGTAAAATTCAATTGTTGCAGATGCAATTGCAAAAAATCTTGACGAACATTTCGACTCCAAAAAGGAACACGCTGCGGATCGTGAATTGGTCTTAAATCAGCAATTGGAAATCTGAGTTTCACATCAAATTGAGAACAATCGATTTTTAGCTCTGTTTTTGAGTCGCCAAAGCTTTTTGTTTTACTTTCATTTTCTATTGTATTAGTTATAATATGTGCTATGCTGAATGGTTCTTTATACAACACAGCACTTATACGATCTATTATTGAAATATCAAGCTCCATTGCAGATTGTGCCAAAGATACATTAAATTCACTTTTAGGCGGAGCAAGACGTTTGCCTGAAGCTGTATTTTGAATTGCTCTCGTTTGTTTGTAATTCACCATTATTTCGGGTCTCGAAGGCAAACCAGGGGAATTTCCTTCTCGTATGAATTTCAACAAAGGAATGATAATGTCATTTAAATGCTCACTAAAATCAGCACGTGCAATTGAGACATTGCATTTCAGCATTGTACCGCTCGTGTTACGCTGCTCTTCGCCTTCAACAATTATTGGAGTAAGAATTAATCGTAAATTGTGATATTCCAAGGCATTTTCAATAGTTTTTGCGATTTTTGTGATGTCATTTGATCCAATCCGCACACTGCCCGTTACACTTTCAAGCGTGTCAAAAAATGAATCTGACTTAATTTTTAATTTCGCAACACTGTCTTCCGTCAATGGAGCTTCATGAGACATTGTATCTGCTTCTACAAGAATGTCATCATGCAACAATACAAAAACAATGCAAGCAATTCTTAACTTGAAATGTGAAATATCTGCATTTGGATCTGCTTCAATGCCACGTTTTCGTGATTTACTTCCTGCACTTGTCGCTGAACTACTTATTGAGCTTGTCATCGAACTGTTGGATGACATAACTGATTCACTGATTCCCGCATAAACATGAGAGGATGTCTCTGTTGACTTGTAAAGTTGATCATCAAGATCGGTTACTGTAGAAGACCATCCTTGCTGAGACGTCATGCCAATTACTCCTGACATTGCACTAAACTTTTGATTGTAAAAGTCGATATCAGATTCACGCGATTTTTCACGAGTATTCTCTCGTTCTACAACGGGTGTTTCAGTTGGTTTTTTGGGAATCGGGGTTAAATACAGCAAAACTTCAACTATATAACTGATTAAGTGCAATTGCCTTGGTGACATTAATATGACAAATGAGCCTAAAGTCATTTCTAATTCAACTTTTGGTCCTGGCAAATTTTCAACTTGTTTCATTTTTATGCGAATTTCCTGTGTGTTTGTTAATTTTCCCAACAAAATAGGTTCAGTTGACAAAATTTCAATTTCTGGCTTGTAAATTTCATCGCCTTCGAATGCATGTTGTTCATCCGTCGCATCTTCATAATGACTTTGATCTTCAGGGCTCAAATAAGCAGATAAGTTTCCCGGAATTTCGTTAATTGCACTCAAAAACTGATCAGGCGATAATTCACTTGTATTCAACAATGTATCCGACTTTGGAATCGTCTGAAAATCGTAAAAGAAAACTATGAATAATTTAAAAAGTTCTAAAAATATTGCAAATAAAAAATAACCTACATGCTTTCTTGGGTTATAAATTCGGAATTCTTCTGTGTAAAAAGTAATACCATGCATTTTCAAATGATGTGACGAATAGGTCGAAAGTAAAAATGACTTTTGTTTTCCTTGACTCTCATGTTCACGTTCTTCATATTCTTCATTGTCATTTTTTGAACAATCTTCTTTATCAGGAGGATCGCCGCCTGCCTCATTTTCATATTCAACACTGCAATAAATAATAGCTTTTTTACTTCAGATAAAAATATGTAAAAAGATTTCAAATATTACTTGTCAATTTTTATAATGATGGCAACTCCATAATCATTTTCGGGACACAAGTACTCTAATCTAAGTGTTGTGTTTACAAATTTGGCCTTGATTCGATTCAAAACTAAAAGTATAGAAAATATTTATTTATTTTTATGAAAACAAAATAAGGCCGTTTCAATTTTTTTCTATGTTTTTGTCCCCTGCCCCATTTCAAAAGTCGAAAATCCAATGGGGCAAAATAAAAAAAAATTGAAAATTTCATCAAATTTTACCGTTTTTTGGCCTTTTTTCATATTTTTTCAAGAAATTTTGAAAAAGTTTTTAAAATATTTTCGATTTAAAAGAATATTTGTATTGAAAAACGAAATTTGACATGAATTTTCTACAAAATTTTTTGAAGCTTATTTTTTTTAATTTTTTTTCTCTAAATTTTTTATTTTTAATATTCTGAGATCAATTTTAAAGTTTCAAATCTCAATATTTTTACCAACAACTAAAATATTCATTAATGATCAAAAATCGTTAAAATTTTGCCATTTTGTATGAAAAAGTATTAATTTCTAAAAATTTTATCAAAATGAAAAATTACGTATTTTTTATTTTTCAGTTTTCAAGCTTAAGAGCCATCAAAAATAACTTTTGATCAATTTCAAGCTTGAAAACCATCAAATGAGCTCACAAAATGAAAATTACGTATTTTTTATTTTTCAATTTTCAAGCTTAAGAGCCATCAAAAAAACATCCAAACAAATATTCCATAACTTTTGATCAATTTCAAGCTTGAAAACTATCAAATATGCTTTCAAAATGAAAATTATGTATTTTTTATTTTTTCAATTTTCAAGGTTAAGAGCCATCAAAAAGAAATGGGCTCTCAAAATGAAAATTACGTTTTTTTTACGTATTTTTTATTTGTCAATATTTAAGCTTTAGAATCATCCAAAAGACATCCAAAGGCAATTTTCATAATTTTTGTTTAATTTCAAGCTTAAAAATCATCAAATATGCTTTCAAAATAAAAATTACGTTTTTTTCAATTTTCAAGCTTAAGAGCCATCAAAAAGAAATGGGCTCTCAAAATGAAAATTACGTATTTTTTATTTGTCTTTTGTTCACGTATTTTTTACTTTCAAAATGAAAATTACGTATTTTTTACGTATTTTTTATTTGTCAATATTCAAGCTTAAGAACCATTTAAAAGACATCCAAAGGCATTTTTCATAATTTTTGTTTAATTTCAAGCTTAAAAATCATCAAATATGCTTTCAAAATAAAAATTACGTATTTTTTATTTTTCAATTTTCAAGCTTAAGAGCCATCAAAAAGATATGGGCTCTCAAAATGAAAATTACGTATTTTTTACGTATTTTTTTACGTATTTTTTACGTATTTTTTATTTGTCAATATTCAAGCTTTAGAATCATCCAAAAGACATCCAAAGGCAATTTTCATAACTTTTGTTCAATTTTAAGCTTAAAAATCATCAAATATGCTTTCAAAATAAAAATTACGTATTTTTTATTTTTCAATTTTCAAGCTTAAGAGCCATCAAAAAGAAATGGGCTCTCAAAATGAGAATTACGTATTTTTTATCTTTCAATTTTCAAGCTTAAGAGCCATCAAAAAGAAATGGGCTCTCAAAATGAAAATTACGTATTTTTTATTTGTCAATATTCAAGCTTTAGAATCATCCAAAAGACATCCAAAGGCATTTTTCATAACTTTTGTTTAATTTCAAGCTTAAAAATCATCAAATATGCTTTCAAAATAAAAATTACGTATTTTTTATTTTTCAATTTTCAAGCTTAAGAGCCATCAAAAAGAAATGGGCTCTCAAAATGAAAATTACGTATTTTTTACGTATTTTTTTACGTATTTTTTACGTATTTTTTATTTGTCAATATTCAAGCTTTAGAATCATCCAAAAGACATCCAAAGGCAAAAAATCATCAAATATGCTTTCAAAATAAAAATTACGTATTTTTTATTTTTCAATTTTCAAGCTTAAGAGCCATCAAAAAGATATTCTCAAAATGAAAATTACGTATTTTTTACGTATTTTTTTACGTATTTTTTACGTATTTTTTATTTGTCAATATTCAAGCTTTAGAATCATCCAAAAGACATCCAAAGGCATTTTTCATAATTTTTGTTCAATTTTAAGCTTAAAAATCATCAAATGGGCTTTCAAAATTCAAATTACGTATTTTTTACGTATTTTTTATTCATAACTTTTGTTCAATTTTAAGCTTAAAAATCAAATATGCTTTCAAAATAAAAATTACGTATTTTTTATTTTTCAATTTTCAAGCTTACGTATTTTTTACGTATTTTTTATTTGTCAATATTCAAGCTTCAGAACCATTTAAAAGACATCCAAAGGCATTTTTCATAACTTTTGTTTAATTTCAAGCTTAAAAATCATCAAATATGCTTTCAAAATAAAAATTACGTATTTTTTATTTTTCAATTTTCAAGCTTAAGAGAAATCAAAAAGAAATGGGCTCTCAAAATGAAAATTACGTATTTTTTACGTATTTTTTTACGTATTTTTTTACGTATTTTTTACGTATTTTTTATTTGTCAATATTCAAGCTTTAGAATCATCCAAAAGACATCCAAAGGCAATTTTCATAACTTTTGTTCAATTTTAAGCTTAAAAATCATCAAATGGGCTTTCAAAATTCAAATTACGTATTTTTTACGTATTTTTTATTCATAACTTTTGTTCAATTTTAAGCTTAAAAATCATCAAATATGCTTTCAAAATAAAAATTACGTATTTTTTATCTTTCAATTTTCAAGCTTAAAAGCCATCAAAAAAAAATGGGCTCTCAAAATGAAAATTACGTATTTTTTACGTATTTTTTTACGTATTTTTTACGTATTTTTTTACGTATTTTTTACGTATTTTTTATTTGTCAATATTCAAGCTTATAAACCATCTAAATTACGTAAAATCATGAAAATTACGTATTTTTTATTTGTCCATATTCAAGTTTAAGATCCATCTAAATTACGTAAAATCATGAAAATTACGTATTTTTTATTTGTCCATATTCAAGCTTAAGAACCATTTAAAAGACATCCAAAGGCATTTTTCATAATTTTTGTTTAATTTCAAGCTTAAAAATCATCAAATATGCTTTCAAAATAAAAATTACGTATTTTTTATTTTTCAATTTTCAAGCTTAAGAGCCATCAAAAAGAAATGGGCTCTCAAAATAAAAATTACGTATTTTTTACGTATTTTTTTACGTATTTTTTACGTATTTTTTATTTGTCAATATTCAAACTTTAGAATCATCCAAAAGACATCCAAATACATTTTCCTTAATATTTAATCAATTGCAAACTTTTCTTTGATATATTAAAAATGAAAAATATTATTTAAATGTAAAATTTTAAATTATATTTAATTTTCAATTAAGGCCATTTTAAATTTTTATCTATATTTTTGTCCCCTGTCCCATTTCAAAAGCCAAAAATCTAATGGGGCAAAATAAAAAAAAAAGTTGAAAATTTCATCAAAATTTACCGTTTTTTGGCCTTTTTTATTTTTTCAAGAAATTAAAAAAAAATTAAATTAAATAGCATTTTTCTGCATGTAACAAATGTGTCTAAAGCAAACTAATTTAATTTATCGAAATATATTGAATTGTTCTGAAATTTCTCTTTCGAATTATGTATTATTATTCTTTATTTTTTTTTTACCGCATTTCAATTTTTTTTGAGTTGTTAGTTTAAAGACTTACCATTATCTATCAATTGTGCAAATCGTTCTAACCCATCAATAGTATTAGATGGAACAAGCGGTACATCGCCTTCACGTTCCAAACATTCTTGTGCAAGTTGCATCGAGCTACTCATTGAACTCCACATAGATTCAAGCATGCCAGTTTCGTCTTTTTAGTGAAGAAACGTGTTATTAATGTTATTATGAATAATTATTTATAAATAAAAAATGCTTACCATGCTTCTGCCTTGCCATTGGTCTAAGTGAGATAAACAAATTACCTATCTCAATGTAACTATCTTGAGCCATTGGAGCTTTCCATGGTACATTGACAGTAACAGAACCAATTCTTCCTCCTGTTACTTCTACATCCCATCCTTGACTCTCGCATATTTCATTTAATGCCTAAAAATAAAAAAAAAATATTGATAAATTAGCAAGGTGTAAGTAATAAGAAACCTCTCTTAAAATAATTGACATAAACATAAATTATCGAATCTTTTACTCATCAATATTTTTTCTCAGGAACATATTTTCATAAATTTATTTCGATAATATTGAAATAATTATAAAAAAAGTGATTTTGAGAAAGCTTTTTTCGTTTCGAAAAAACAAATTGCCATATTGCCTATCATAAAAGAGTTGGTTCGAAAATATGTTTATCAACTGTTGCTTTTGCATTCGCTTGACCAGCATAACATCAACCGACAAAAAAACTCACTCACAAACACAATGATTTAGAGAAACTAATACACATACGTAAAGACAGCTGCTGTGTATGGAGCTTTTTCTTTGTTGTCTCCAACAAAATGGCTCACACAAGAATATTTTTGTTCTACATTCCAAATCGTGAGTCACTCTTTCTGCATATTGACACAATAACCTTTTAAATCACTTTGTTACACAATTTGAATTAATTATAGAATCCAAAATGACAAAATATAAGGTGAATTAAAATTGAACGCATATACAAAACTCAGCTGATTGCCATAAAATGGCCTTGTACTGTGTCATAAACAACCATACAGAAAATATCGCAATTTCCTGATTCAAATATGCTCTTTAGGAATCCATCGAAAATGTCAAAATAGCATATTTCTTACCTCACTCGATAGTGTTACATTTTCGACGTTGCCTTTTCCATTTGTGAAATCAACATTTAACTGTTCCAACTTTAGTTTTTCCTCCAAAAACTGTCCCAAGTATCGTTGTAACAAATATCTGCAAACTTTTTTCTTAATTGTATCTGACCACGGCAATTTAAAGTCAAACCACGGCATCTTTTCGTTTGTCTCTACTTCTATTCGCGAGTTTATTGCCTCGTTTTTTTAAAATATTTTTTTGTTTCTTACTTCTCTTTTCAAAAACTACGTCTGATTTTAGTTAAGCGAGGCGGATAAAATTGTGACAAATGCTATTGTATACCTAAGGCACTTTTGAAATTTCTTCATTAGGGTGATACAGCAGTCAAAAATGTTTTGCCTTTCATAGACTTTTGAAAGACAAAATGTACTTATTTCAATAAATTCTCAATGATTATTTTCCTGTATCAAATTGAAAATTTTTCCCTAAAGTTCGAAGAATATTTTTTATCTACTTTTGACAGAAATTTTGATATTTTTTTCCTCCAAATTTTAAAACTGAAAAAATTATTAAGATGAAAAAATTCAAAACATTTCTGACTATTGTATCATCCTTATTTACTTGTTTGTAACATGGGTAACTACTACATATGTAATTTGATAAGAATTTATAACAACTATAAGACTTTTTATTGACTGAAAAGTTTTTAAAGAGGCTACAGATTTATTGTTTATTAAGCTTCAGCTTCTTCGGGTTTTCTTTTTGGTCTTCCGGGTTTGCACTCTGGATAGTTGTCAGTGAGAAAACTTCGCAATTCTCCGTGTTCTACAAGCATATTTAGGCGAACTTTATCCTTGTTTCGAATTGTTTCTTGTTTCTTCAAGTAGATTGGCCAATAAGGCAATCGTGTATAGAATGGAGGATGTTTTTTACGTTTCAACGGAACACGATTATTCATCGCATACAACTTAAAGTCTGTAACTTCGTCGATATCAATTTCCTCTTCTTTACGACAACGAGATGGCCGAGCAACAACCTTTGGAAGGCTTCCATCTGTTTTCCGATTCTCAACAACGAGCAATCCTTTTTCTTCCGCCAACTGTTGCAAATTTTTTTGTTGTAAAATTCCAATGAAGAATGCTTTGACGACGTGATGAACGCAGGTCGAACCTTCAACTTTAGCATGTAAATCCTTTATGCCCAACAATTCGCAACACACTTTGATAGCACGATGACATACTAATCCATAACCTTCGTGCATTCTTTTGGCAAAAATCTTGGTTTTGCTAAATTGTGCAAAAAAATCGTGGATTATTGTATGTCCATTATAGAGTTCAAAATGAATCAAATGCTGTCCCGCACGATTTTTCGCTTTTCTCATCGCCGCTCTCGGATCGTTAGATTTTCCTTGAGCGAATCCGGCAAGTCCGTTTTTGTTTCCCGTAACAACAAACACTGACCAACGACGTTTTCTACCCATATTTCCTTTCATGGTAAAAACTTGTTTGTGCTCGATGACTTTTGTATCAAATCCCTCAAAATTATCTTCACCAATTGGATCTGGAGGCCCAATACTTCTTCCAGGCAATCGTTTTCCGGACCATCCTCGATCCAAAGCATCTATTTTCATCCGATTACCTTGCGGCGCATTGTCACGTATCTCCAATATTTTGGATTCGTGATTTGGATTAGGCGGAAGTCTTTGTTGATGTACCAATTCCTTGCCTTGTATGATGGGCGCATTTAATCCAGGCCAAATAATATTTTCTTTTCCTACTCCAATAATTTGTCCTCGATTCAAATCACGAGGGCGCATTACAGATTTTCCACGGCCTCGTTTCTTTCCTGCGTTACTGACAGAACTAACGCCTTTCCATAGTTGAGAAGCAGGCACTGAAACACAAAACAAAAAATGAAAATCAACATGATAATACATAACCTTATGGTGCAAAAAAAACTTACCTCTGCTGAAAAATCCAACTTGTCGCACAAATTCTAACAAAGGAGCATATTTGTTGATGATGACACTGTTGATTGGAACAAATCTTGCATTACTGGCAGGCAAAATTTTGTAGGAATTCGATAAAATATTCACCGAACGGAGCAGCAAAGACATTTTTCTGCTATGACATTTAAGGCTGATACAAAAGAAAAATTTGTTTTATTTCTCAATCATTGTCTTTGTATGGGGAGTATTAATTTGTGATATGTTTGAATAAAAATGTCGTTCATTAAATCACACCACGTGAATGCCTGTGAAAGTATTTAATGCTTCATTTAAAGAATTGCAAGCTTAAAATTCAAAAGTTGATATAAGTTGATATAACATTTTTAGACGTCAACATATTGATATATAATAAATTTTTCAAAAAAAATTGTTGCATTATACATGAAAAAAAAAAACATTTAGTATGAATCTTTTTGAAGAAAAGTTGAGGTTTCCTTACTTTCTTGATTATTTTATTTAAAAATTAACTCAAAAATTTTAGAAAATTGAAAAATAAAACTTTTGCTCAAAACAATTAATTTTTATGTATTTTCATATTTATCAATTTTGAAGCTTACGAAAATGTTCGTAATCTTTGAGCTGAAAAATTCAAATAAGACATTCAACAAAAATTACGTATTTTTCTAATTTTCAATTCTGAAGCTTTACAACCATCAAATTGACATTCAAACGAAATTTTCTTAATGTTTTATGAATTTCAAGCTGAAAAAACTCAAATAAGAGTTTTCTCGACAAAAATTACGTATTTTTTTTACGTATTTTTGTATCTTTCAATTTTTAAGCTTTACAACCATTATATAAAATTTCAAAAAAGTTATGTTTTTTACGTATTTTTATATTTTCAAGGTTAAGAATCATTAAATAGACATTCAAAGAACATTTCCGTATTTTCATTACATTAAATTATGTGTTCAAATTTTTTTATTTTTACAGTTGAAATGAAAAAATTACTTTTCTTGATGTCAAAATATGTAAGAATTCATTTTTATTAAAATAAAATCAATTTTAACGAGATGTATGAAAAGAAAGATGAATAAAAGAGAAAAAGGAAAAATTCCAAGTTGCTGTTCTCTTTTAAATGCTAAAAACCATATTGACGAGTCAATTTTTTTATACAGGATTGAGAGGCCAAAAAATAACAATAAAATAATATAATGACAAGCACACTTTGCTGATCTTCATAATATAACGTTCAATGAACATGCAGTGATAAAAAAAACTAAGGAAAAAACATTGAAGCACACTCTTGCGGATTTTGCCCTTCCGAATAATAAATACTATATGTTTGACACACGATACTCTTTAAGAGAGAACCTTCATTACCACTATTACCAATTCAGAAACATAATGAAATATCATATATCGCTTGAAATACTTTGTATTTGTAGTAATATTTAGCTTTTTATACCTTTTGTGAAACTGAGAAAATTATGATCATTAAGTCAATAGAAAATGGCTGTAGATAGTCAAGGTCAATTACTGAATTTTTAAATTACATTACAATACATATATATACTTTTATCACAAGCTGACCGTTAATGTTTTATAGGAAATGAAAAAAATGTTTCAAATAGCATTATAGTGACAAAACAGAGGTTTTCAGAATTTTCGCCCCGAATGCACTTCAAAATACTTTATTGCATAACAATAGACATTTAGGAAACATGTCATCAAAGCACAATTGATGAATGTGAAGCCACTTAAGAATAAATTCATGAAAAATTATTTTTTTTTATTGTATATTCAAGATTTCATACAGATATATACAGACAAACGACAGTAAAAAAATAGGAAGCAATACGTATGAAATGAATTATCATTAATAGGGTGATTTAAATCTATATTGTTACAGTTATTCTCTGTTAAAATTTCAAGGGGCTTTCTATTTTTTGCTTAATTTATCTTGTATAAATCACAGTGAGCAAGCAAGGATTTATAATAATAAAATAATGGAGAACACAGAGAAAAAAAAAACACTTTTTTAACGAAGTAATTTTCCAGGTGAGTTTATGTGTTTAAAAAATTCAAGTCACTTGTCATAAGTTTCTTTCTTATTACAGATAATACACTCTACATTACATCACATTATTACCCATTATTATATAATCATACATAATCCTTTTGTAATCCTAAAAGAGACATAAATCATATCACCCGCCCCCAAAATATCGCATCATACGAAGTTTTATTAGACATTATGAATAGTAAATGGGATTAAATCTCTCACTCAAAATTTATAATCGCATCAATCTTCATGCGTTTGCATGGCATATAAAATTGTTGGTGTGATAAATATAAACATTGTAACATTTCAGGATTTAATGATCTTTAATGTTCGTTATTACAGGACTCTGTAATTTTGTGCCGGCGGCAAAATCGTCTTGTCTATAAAATTTAAATTTAAAATTTCAACATTACTATATATCGTTTTCAACTCTATAATTTTTTTGAAATTTAAAATATTTGAACAATAATGACACAATTCCCATCACAAAAACTAATTCTTCACAACAATAATTTCCACTCAAAATTCAAAATTATATTCAACATACTCCGCAAAATACATATATACCATGTTTTATTATAATGTATGGTTTTGAATTCATATTTTCAAGTGTCTCATGACACATACAATGCACATAGCATGAAATACAATTTCCATCAAAATCATAACAAAACATTCATGCACAGCTATGAAAAAACTCAACAAGGCTGGCTTATTTCACACCTTTTTATCTACATGCTGCTAAAATATAGGTACATATATTGGAGAGTCTTTAATATTTAATTTGATAATAATAATAAATATAGTATCAAGCACTCGATGACAACCATTCACACTCATCTATTCTCAGTGCGGTTTTTATATTTTAACAAAAAAAAATAATTCAAAAGTGTTAAATATTATTATTATTTTTTATTATTGAAAGTAGACACTTTAAAAGCTACACCAGCCTATTTATTTATTTGTTTATTAAAATAATAAGCATTATTACCTTTTTAAATAAATTTCATTATTTTGCTTTAAAATAACGAACATAAAATACAGAGGTGTTAATTTACTTAAATTTTTGCCTTTCTAATATATGTTAATTTTATTTTGAATATAAGGAACCAGATTGAAATTTAAGATAATTAAAAATTATTTAAAGAATTGTTTTAGTAACGCACTATTTATATAAATAAAAGAAAAAAAAACTATAAGCGATTTAAATTGAATGTATATCAATAAGACCTTTAGAGAATATACGATCTCAATCTGAATGATTTCAAGTGCCTACTTCAAAGACTTTTCCGTATATGTTTTGGCTTTGCTCGATAAATGGGCTGCTTGCAATAAAACTGTTCTCATCAAACGTTCAAAAATAAGTATATATGGGTAGGTACACAAACAAACTTTAGTATTTATATTATAGTATTTGTAGTAAATATAATACAAAAGACTCTCCAACAAAACTCAAAAACCTCCTCAGACCGCGTTCGAGCGTTCTTCTTTTGACACCTTCAATTTACCTGTGCTTTGTTTTTTTTTCTTCTCTCACTCTTTTATTCTCTGGTTGGCAATATCGATGTCGATAATTACAAACTATACGAAATGTATGAATATAGAAAAAGAGAATCTAAAAAATATTGAAACTCTACTGCGCATTAACCGAATCATATGCCCAATTTATATTCAACTAAGTTATACAGACAAAAAAATATTTTAAGATATAGCAAAAAAAAAACTCTCAAATTTAAAACTAAAAATTGCTTCACTTTTTAAGAAAGCAAAATATAATATATGTTCATATTATAAGGAATTATTGTCATCCTATTCCAAACTTTTAGTTTTTTTACGATTTTATTTTTTTTATGCATTGAACTTCCTCAAATAGCTTGTATGTAACTATTTTACTATAGGTACTTTTTACGGCTTTGCACGCACAAAAAGCTATAAGTCAAGATGGTACTTGTATTGGTGCAAGCAGGAAAAACTTTAAAATCACTTTTCTTTCTATTTTTGTATGTGTGTACATATTTACTTCTATATAGAAGGATTTTTTTATTATTCCGAACGACAACCGATGAATGCAAATTTGATTTTCTATTGAAAAAAAGCAATTCTATGCGAAAAAAAAATGTCTCGTGTTTTTCAATGTGATAAATGTATGAGGATAAACCGAACAAAAGACACAAATGCTTGAAGTAGACACTCACAAATAATTTCTATAGGCTTCTACCTTTGTGCTTGCAATTAACTTTACTTTTAAGATTTGAGATGGAAATCAAAGGAACGTGATTTTTTATAAGACCAAACGTTTGTTGATGTAGTAATAATTAGGAATATAGCTTGGATGAACGAATGTCTAGATTCTATATGTAATAAAAAGCAACGAAAAAAAAACGAAAGGTGAAAATGAAGGAATGTCGTGTGACGCGACGTACTCATTTTTTCTGTTCTGTCTCCAATATAACAAAAACAAACACAATGAAACCTTTATCATCATCATCTACACAAAACAACGCCATACAATTGCGGGTAACAGTGTTCCAACACATTTTTTTATACCATATTATAATCCAATTGCTATTCAAATATTCTATTTTGACTCCGCCCTTGTACAATATGAAGGGTTCTTTAAATCCAATCGAATGGTTTTAATGTAAACCGACAGATGAGTAAAAATAAAATAGAAGGAGGAAACGATTGTGTTACGTATGAGCATTTATGAATGTGTGTGAACGAGAGTGCGCGTTTGTCTCATTCATTCACATTAGCTTCGCTTGCTGGCTATGTTGCATTCATAAATCACTCTCGAGCACGCAGTACGTCGACAGCTACGAACGAACAACAAAGTAAAAGTGTTGTGATGGAAAACGGCAAACAAGGCAGCAATGCGACAAGTATTTTGAAAAGCATTCGTTAGTTTATTGTAGACCTCTTGATTCATTTGACGGAATCGTGTCGAGTGGAATATCGTCCGCATCTCTCATAGAAAACCAATTTGTATTATATTTGAATGATTGAAGAGCAGTAATAAGAATAAGAAACACTCTTTAATAATTAACAAAAAAATAAGTAAATAAAATTTGGAAAAGTGTTGCAATTGAATGAATAAAAAATAATTGAAAATTTCGTTATAATTTTTTTCGGAAAAAAATTGACAATAATAATTACAAAAAAAATAATAAAGGAGATCAGAAAGTGATATTTAAAAGAACTTTTAAAAGAAGTGTTCCAACATAATTAAAAGAAGTTCAGCAAACGAAAAAAAAATCGAAAAAAAAATAACAAATTAAAATAAATGTCATGTGATAAAAGTCTCATGATTTAAAAAATTAATTAAGAAAACAGAAACTTTACAAGCTTTTGTTGTATTTATTTGTGGTTCATGACAACCATATTGCATCAAGATTCAACTGGAGATTATCCAGAGCAAGAGCACGGACAAGAAGATACAACTGAGCACGATACCGTTTTGCAATTGCCAGAATTAAATGGCGTCGATTTGGTTATGAGCCTTTCGCCAAAAGGCACTACAACAACAATTACCACAAATAACAACCTAACTAGCTTACAGCAATTACAGAACTTACATAACAGCACTTTACACAATCATTCAACACCCTTCAGTGTTACTGATATCCTGAGTCCAATTGAAGAATACCGAAAACTGGAACTTAACGCAAATCCTCCGTCGCCTTACAGGTATATTTTTGTATTTGGCTTTTTTTAAAAATTCAATGGGTGCATTTAAAAACGCGCATCGTTTGCATCATGATTTTTTTTCTTCAACTCTTTTTCTATCATGAATATGTTTTCCGTGCAATTCATCAAGTTTTAACTTTTTATTTTTAAAATTAATAAATAATATTATATATAAAAATATAAAATTTATATATATATTTTTGCTCTGAACAAAATGCATGCAATTGTTCATAATCGAAAATTGCGCCACATTTAAGTAACTTCGTAATCTTATCATTTCTTTGTTTAATGATGTTTTGTAATATAATTGCATTATCATAAAACAAATTTTATTTGTTACAAAAAATTTATTTTGATAAGCGGTAATAATGAGAAATTAGTGCAAAAATGTGGCTACCAACACTCAAGTTGAAGACATAAATATCAATATTTATCACATTTTAAAAGAAATAAATTGGCTTTTTATCTAAGATACTCAAGTTTTGTCATTGCAAACATTGATGAACTACTTAAATTGCGAAAAACTCAATGTAATTCTTATCAATGCATTTCGTAAAAATGCAATATGTACTTATTGCATTGTAAAAAATATTACACTTGATATCTTTTATTTAATTAACGATTTTATGATAAGACTTACCTTTTTCATTAATTTTTCTTTATATTTTACCTTTTTTAGGTCTAATTCCAGTGGCAGTAGTGTCAATTCACCCGGCACTTTAAGTCACGGAACAAGCATGGCCAATCCATACACAATGGGTCCTCTTTATCACAGTCCAGGAGTACAGAGTTACTGTACACCAACAGATAATCTATCGTTAGCAGGCCATTATACGGATATGAGTCGATCTGCAGCAGGATGGTATGGTTCAACGGCGAATGATCCGAGATTTGCAAGTAAGTAATGATGTTTGAGCACGGCATTGACAATGAAAAGTGTGAGATTTGTTAAATTTATGCAGAAGTCAATGTACCCCCTTTTGCATGACGAAGAAGCGATCTATGTAACGTTCAAATATTTGCAAAAATCTATAAAATAAATGTTCATTACTTCTGCATTCTTTCAAATGTTTGTTACTGAATGTTTGCAATTTTATTATTTGTTTTGTTAAGTTAATGAAATGTGGAGAACTTTGTGTGCATCAGACAAATATTGGAGTTAATACTGTGTAATGTTGATTAATCATGAACTTGAGTCTTAATGACTGAAAAACTAATACCTACCTTTTCTCTTTGATATCAATAATATTTATAATGACGAAACTACGTGTCTTTCGTTTTCTAATTTGATATCTTCTGAACATTTGTGTGATTTTCTTTTCTTGTTATTTTTACATTAAAATGTCCCTAACACAACACTTGTGATGAGAAATGCATAATAATAAATGCACTTTCAGGACCATTCAACATATTCTCACAGACAGACTGTTTATTCAACGATAGAAAAAAGCAAAACTTTATTTGCATTAACTCACATACATATATTTTCAACTTCTATACTATGTGTATGTGCAGAAAGATAGAGGAGCGAAAAAATAATAAATATTAGATTTTACTGGCATTTTACTAAACAAATATTTATTTTTCTCTGAAATGTGTCCAGTATCGTTTTATGCTTTCTTTTATGATACAAAAAAAAAACAAGAAATAGCACTGTCATGTTCAAATTGAATAAAACGAATATGGTTGGGCATTTGATGACAGTTATAGAAAGTTTAAGGAAGCTTTAAAAAACGTTTCATAGATTCTCTTAAAGTAAAATTTCCAACCAATAAGTACGTTGTGGCTAAAATAAAGAAAAAAGATCAAATTGGCGCTAAAACTACAATGTGGTATCAAAATAACACAAAAAATACCCTTGTATTTGGGGTGTATAATAAATTCCAATGAAATTTGAGATTTTTTTTTGTTTTCTGTGTCAGAAAAAAAACTCTTTTCCAAAAAAACTACAACTAATAACATTATTGACATTAGTTGTTTTTAAACTATAAGTAGAATAGAATATTGATTTTCGGCTCATGTGTCACATGATATAGAAAAAAAAAACTTGCAAAAAGAAAGAAACAAAATATTAGGATACTCTTTAAATGTTTTTAAATAGTTTTAAATGTTCAAGTTGAAATAGCTTGTCTGAAACATGAAAAAATAATTTTCCTCATATAATATCACAATTATTGTCTATTTTTGATGTAATTTATTCAAAAGAAAAATATAAAAATTGATTTGTCACGTTTTCTTTCTCATCCTCACGATGAAATGGTAACAAAAGCTAAATTTTCACATGTAAATTTTTTGCTGAGTTTAGTCTTTTTTTTTTCAATGAACGCCCATGCCGACGATGTTGACGACATCAGGCATAAATTAAATTAAGTTTCAAGTGAATTGTAAACAGCAATCTCACAACAATTTTGTATAATTTAACATAAATTAAATTGGTGCATGTGTGTTGCGAAGACAGGAAAAGAAGATGAGAAGAGATCTAAAAATCAAGCATTTTTATGATTTAAAGTATTTTATTTACGGTTTTACGCAATAAAACTTATCAGGCAGCAATGAAATATAAACTTTGAAAAACGTAAAAATAGGTTATCAACTTTAATTTTTAAATAAAATTTTGCGCATTACGTCAGGTACAAACCAGACGAATATCAAATAATAAAATAAAAATAAAGAAAAGAAAAGAAATCAAAATGGGTTCTGTCTGCCTACTGAAGTAGCAATATAAAAAATCAGATTATATTTTCTCTTATAGTACAATAAAAAGTTCAAGTAGCTTGAACGTTTTTAACCTTTTTCCCTATTTCAATTTTTATATAAGTCGCATTATTATTACGTTTTATAAAAAATATTTATTATTTTCATCTATTTCCTTGCCTGTTCGTCAATTTCTTCTTTGCGAGACTACTTGAATAATCGCATGACCGTGATTTATTATGCCTTTTATTCAAAGAAAACTTTTTTCAATAATAATAAATACATATATTAAATTAAATTTCGAAAAGTAGTAAATTTAGAAAAAAATTAACAAAAATCAGTTTTAAGCTATACTGAAGTAATTATTTTTACATATGTATATTTTTTTATTTTTTGAATACATATGTTATTTACAGAGAATAAAAAAATATTGTTTCTTAAAAAATTTGTCATCTCCATTACCATTTATAAACTAAAACATTCTCAAAAGATATATATAAGAAAGTTCATGTAAATAACTCATATCAATTTTGTATTTAAGAATCTTTTATTCTTTATTACTTAATCGTATTTTACGATGATGACATGATATATACAGAAACAAATAATAAGAGCAACTAAATTAAATTGAATTTATTGTTTATTACATTATTCTGGTACAAAAGGCATGAAATAATGCTTTATCACGTTTGTCTTCTCTTCTTCATCTTCTTCATTCTAAGTATCTTCTTTGCTCACATGGCAATCGTATTTGAAAAGCGTGTTTGGATGGGAGTTGCTTGTGCGCAATAATCTTTTTTACATTTTGATTGAAAAATAATACTTAAAACACATCTTTTACAGTTTCACGACTAATGAGTGGATCAACGGGCGGCTCTATGGGACACATGACAAATATGGGAAGTTTAGCTGCGTGTAGCGTAACTGATTCGAAACCGATGCAATTTCCTTTGGCACAACGAAGAAAACGGAGAGTTTTATTTACACAAGCGCAGGTTCGTAAAAATATATCCTTTTAATTGTGTTGGATAAGGTGACTTTTTTCCGCATCATGTTTGCAAAGAAAAAACCAAAAACATGTTTTTGTTTATATGAAGCACACATTTGAAGGACAAACAATCCACATAAACGCTAAAAATAATAAAAATGGGGAGCAAAATACTTTATCAAACGTTAGTGTAATGAAAAAAACGAAAGAAAGGGAATTCAAACAAAAAGCTTGCTTCTGTTTTGACGGTATGGCAGTTAAACTTGGCATTTTAAGTGCTTGGTAAATAGTCAATTTCAGACTTGATGTATGTATTTGTATGAAATAAAAATATTAAATTTGAGAAACGTTCTGTCTAACAATTTAAGAAAAACATCAAGTCCATTTGTTTCTCGGTTTATCAGTAAAATTTAAAACAAAAAATTCTATATAGGAATCATGACAAATAAAATTAAAATCAGAACAAATATTTATCAATATGACGTACCTCGCTACCTGTCTCTATATTGATTACTCAATATAAAGTCTGTACAAGAATAAGTAAAAAAAAATTTTTAACATTAAGCTTAGCTGAGATGTTATGAATGCGGGAGAAAAAATACGAATTCATTAATTTGTTGTTGTTATTCTTTCAAATCAGTTGTTTAAGTCTCCTTTGAGGCTACTATATATATTTATATTTGACGTCAATATACAAGCAGAACGAGTCATTTTAAAGCCTTGTATTTGAACACAAAATAATTTTTTTATGTAAGTCAACAATTTTTAATGTGGTTTGTCTGTTTGTCATCTATGTGTTTTTATATTAGCTGTTTTATGTTGAAAACGTAGAATAACAAACAAACACTTGCTAATAATTGAGACAATATACTTCTCGAGATTTATTTTAGCTACTGTTTATCTTTGATTTTTTCTTGTTTCACTTTCATGGAAAAATTTCAACGTTCAAAATAAATATTTGTTTCGTCTGACATATCAATTGTAATTCATTTGTAACATGCTCTTAAAACTAAATGTGTTGTATTAACTGAAAAAAGTCAGGGTTGCATTTGTCGAGGCGCCATTATACGACTATTACTATGGTATAAAACGATGGAAAAATTTCATTTCAACTTTTAATTACCGGAACAAAATGCGATTCAAACATTTGTGTAGTAATGAAAAATAATAAACGAGAAACGTGAAGTTTTTTTTTTGTTGCTAAGACACCGTAATAGGATTTTCAAAGGAATTTCGTTATTACGAAAAGAAGAAGTGTGCATTTCGTTCCTTCAGTTAAATATAGTATGTATTTGAAAAGTAGATTACACAAAAAATAAGCTCGGTATAAAAACTTTCTGTTGTTTAGCACTGTCTCAAATAATTCAAAATTTCATCAACCTGCGCGCATAAACAAATAATTTATTTGCATTCACTTTATAGATTATATTTTATTTTGGATATAACACAAATATTAAATTTAGAAGCAGAAGCACACCGCTTAAAGTATTGATAAATATTTATTCAAGTTGAACACAAACATTTTACTTTTTGGTATGTGTGCGAGCGTATATTTATACAAGTAAATGTTCATCTGGTTACATTTTCACAAAAAAGCCTTTACTATGAATATGAACATTTGTGTGAGCGTACACATTTCCAATGTAATGTAAGTAAAGAGCAAAGCAATAAAATGTTCAAGTGGTTCTTCTCTAAATATTTGATACATCGTTCGCTCTGACAGGCATGATGACAGTGCTACGCCACAATTTGGCATGATTTGCCCCCTTTTTAACAGTAATGCAATAATCATTAGAATAATAATATTTGACTGATAAAAAGACAAAACAGAGAGAATAGCTTTTCCCTTTTCACTTAAAATTAAAGACTTTTACTTAAATATTTTTTTATGTATATTTCAGGTATATGAATTGGAGAGAAGATTCAAACAGCAAAAATACCTTTCAGCACCCGAAAGAGAACATTTAGCAAGTTTAATTCATTTGACGCCAACGCAGGTGAGATTATCAAGCATTTCCTTATATACTCAAAGTTTGTCGAAACCCGCAAATAATCTAATTGTTTGTTACTTGTTGACAAAACGCGATGCAACTTTAATATAATAAACATTTTCTGTTTCATGCATCGTTTTCTCATGCATCTCAAATTCATATTTCATAAAACGACTTCCACAAAAGTCAAAGACAAAAATATTCAGAGTACAACCTGCATTCTTTCCATAATGAATTCATAAAAATATCAATCAGGAAATATATATATAGATAATAACAACAAAAATTGAGAATGATTTAAATAAGTAAATACATATATAAAATATTTGTTATCGCTCTTTTTCTATCACGTCACGTTGATCGTTCAAAATGCTAATTGTACTGCTTTGTTGCTTCAATGTTTATTTATTTATTTTCTTAACTCGTTCAACACTAAAAAAAATAAAAACTTATTTCGTATAAAATTTTCTCATGTATTTGCATACCTTATTGCTTTGGAGCAGAGACGCACACAACATTGATTTTTTCTAAGTTGAATTTTTGTCCCACTTTTATGCTTAATCATTTCCATAAATATTATGACGAGTCGAGAAAGATGACGACGATTGTTGTTCGTTCATGCACATAAATTTGTACTTGAAATAAAAATATTGATTTTCATTTCATTTTTCTTTCTTTTTATTATTATTATTATGAATTTCTGATGTTATTTACTCGATCGTCGATTCAATCCATCGATATTTATCCAGCTTTCCTTTTTACAAACAACATAGATTCTCTTATAAATAAGCAAAACAAATGCGAATTTTGATGTCTGTCTCATGCAGAATATTTTGAGGACTTGTTTTGATTCTTCATGGGATATTTGATTTTGAAAAGCAGGAAAAAGTAATTTAGAATTAACGTCTGCTACACACTTTAGTGTGCTCACATTAAAACCTTCCTTGAGAAATGATGAAAAGTGTGTCAAACGAACAGAGCGCATATAAACCAGATAAATTTATTGTGTATTTTAAAAACAATATGTATCGTATTTGTTCCTTAAGCCGGATAATATTGCAAACAAGACAACGCATGACGACGCGTGTCAATTTGTATGGTTGCAATAAAGTTCAGATTTACCGACGGAACAAATTCTCACCCGCATCTACTTTTTCTATTACTGTTTGAAAGAGAAGAATTTTCATAATAAAATAACAATATTTTATACTCATTATTTCATTTTTTAATATAATGATTTTACGCAAAAATGCACTAAAATATTTTTCTACTTATGATTTTATTCCGCGACCCGTTATTTCATTATTTCTTTTATATGGTTTCTACATTTGTGTTCTTTTTTGTTCCTTTAAAGGCACCATAATGTTTTCATTGCGTATATAATTTTATCATGTATTTACTTTTTTACCGAAGAACGTTGAATGGTAAAATGTAGAATGTAACAAGCCAGCCAGATGTTTGATGGTACTTGAACATCATTTATATTTATGAAATTTGTTGATGCATTTAAAAAATGGCATTATATAAAGTTGAATTATGTGAAATAAAAGGTTAAAATTCAAAATCAAATGTGCCATTTTTGAACTTTTGTTTATTGTACCAAAATTTCAGTTTTAATTTTAAATCAATATATAAATATATATACAAATATTTTAAATTCTACAAATTAGGTATCTCACGCAGATTTGTGGTAATCATATGAGCTCTAATAAATCGATTAATTTTCCAAAAATCTTAATTCAATTAGCATTCACATCGATTATTATTTTGAAATATGATACTTTTAGACAACATAAATTTATAAGTATCTAATCAAGTAGAAAAAGTTTTATAAAATATTTACAATTTCAAAACATGTTGTTTTGACATATAACTACGTATTTTTTATTAATTGAGTTTTTTCATTTGTTCGTTAGTTAATGTATGAATGGAAAAAGTTTTTGTAGCAAAATCCCTTATTGACTTTGGTACAGGATAAGGAATGAAAGAATAACAAGAAGATTGACATCTCGGGCCTTTGTATAATGGAATATCCTAAACAAAGAATGAAACTAGGATAGAATTTTGTTTCTCATCCGTTTCGTAACAAGTGAATATCTGAGCAAAATACCCAAATGCTAAAAGAGTATAAAAGAAAAATAAAATTAAAACTAATATTTTGCTTCCTTTTTTCTTTTTTTTTTAACGAGAACAATGAAATGTAAACGATAATTATCTTAAGGACACTGAAATATTTCTTGTTGTTTTCATTTCATTTCAGCATTTTGCAATATTATTTATACAGTTAAATGGGATTAAAGTTAAAATGTATCTCAACTAATCTATGGAAAATCCCATTCATTATAGATATTTAATTTGATTTTTTCATTCATGACATTTTTGACTAAATTGTTTTCTTTTTTTTTTTTTTGTTGGAAGAAGTAAATCGTTGATTGCATAATAATGATGATAAAGAAGTCGAGATTATGCAGGACTGATAAATTTTTTATTTTGTGTTTCATACATATAGATCGTTTTACGGCATTTATTTTTGTTGTATCCAATCAAAACACTTCCCCCCTTCAATTAATCGTTATGACATCCTGTTTCTTATTTCTTTTGTGTTTGTTTAAAATAACATTTATCTTCCTTTTGAGTGAACTTTGCATTTCCCCGCCGCATAACTTCATCCTTCCACGCACTTCACAGAGAGTAACAATGTTTGACACAATGTTCACGACGAAAAAACTTTGCCTGAAGGTAATTCATTGTCTGGTGTCCCGGTTGTTTTGTAAGTGAGTGAGAATAACAATAGTTTACGCCTCATTTAATTTTGAACAACACAGGAGAATCAAGATTATTATTTTTTAACTGCTGATATGTATCCCCGGTGTATTATGTTAGGCAGGCTACTGTTTAAAATCATGTTGGTTGGTTGTTAATAGAGAGTAAATAAAGGTTAATTCAAACTTTTATCCGAAGATCTCTTTGTCTGGGTGTATTTTTGAAAAAAAAAACATGAAAAGAAACCACCAGTTTTTATTAGTTTTAGACAGATTGGATTTGGGACTAATACCATAATTGTTACGATAACGTTTATTGAGCTTTAATATAATTTGTATGAATAAGTTTCTTGGAAAAACAAAATAACCTGAAACCTCAATATTTTTTATTTATATAAAATTTGATTTCTGTTATTTAAAAATTTATGCGAAATTATACACTTTTTTTTCTAAACATGATTTAAATTTATATAAAAATATATATAGGTATAAAATATTTTACATATATTTAATATTTTATTTTTTAGTATTTTATGAATAATAATAATTTAAATATAAAATTAAAGCAGCTCCTTTATACCACAAAAAAACGCATTATTGCACAACTTATTTATTATTTACTGTTTCAATGAGTCGAGTTACTTTTTATAATCGCCTTATTTTTTTTTTCTTTCAATTGATTTTAAGTGCGAATTGATCATAACCATCATATATAAATAACAATTGAAAGATTTAGGAGTGTTGAAAATCTTTTGAGAGGACTCATTTTTTTCATTTTGACGTATTTGTTAAAAACATTATCTGAATATAACAAGAAGAAAAAAAATGTGTTTGTAAAATAATCCTTTTCTTTGAGTGTGGTTTTTGGAGAAGTTTTCAATGAAATTAAAGTTTTCATTTTATTTTATTTTTCTTATAGGTGAAAATTTGGTTTCAAAATCATCGATACAAATGTAAGCGACAAGCAAAAGAAAAAGCAATGGCTGAGCAAAATCAACATAATCAGGTAGGTTTTTTTAATACCGTATTGTAGATAATGCTAAGAGAAAAAAATCGTTAAAATTCAAATTTTTTAAAATTCAAATTAAACGAAAAAATGTAGATGAGTTAAGAGGATGCTAACTTTAAAATTTAAAAAATTCTCTTCAATTTTTGACGTTTTTTTATATAAATTTTAATAATTTTAAATTTGTTTTTGACACTAAAATGGATAATTTAAAAATAAGAATATATAAAAATACAATTTATGATGAATTTCAAAATTTTCAATCAAAAATTATCAAAAGTAAGAATTTGAAAGTAAAAATGTTAGGAGAACGAATTTAGACTTTGATTTTCGTTAAGAGAAGTTATTTTTAAATTCTCTTAGCATTGTTTTCATCATGGTATTAATTTTTTGGCTTTAACTAATTTTCTTCCGTTAGTCAGCAAGTTCACCACGTCGAGTTGCCGTTCCCGTATTAGTTAAAGATGGAAAGCCATGTTCAGGCAGCTCAAATACAGGCAATACGCATTCCGGTTCTTCACATTCTCAACAAAATCTTAACAATATAAGTAGTGTAGCTGCAACGGCTTTATCGAGCGGATCAATTGGTTCGGGCGGCGGAAATACAAATCTCCTTGCTAATAGTGACGCCAATAATCATTCACCCGATACGCCATCCTCAATTTTGCCAAGCTACAATACGAGTGGGCATCAAACACAAATGCTACAACAACCATGCAATAATGCACTTATGTCAAATAGCTTGGCAATGGCATACAGAAATCAAAATAACTTTATGAGTAATCAACAACAATGCGGAAGTTATTTGCCACTGCAGGGGAGAGCTTGGTAATATTACGTAGATAAATTAGGGATAATGCGGGGAAATAACAACAACAATTATAACGATAACACCCATAATCAACAAAAATCCCAAAAAGTGAATATTAAACAAGAACCTGCCACAGAGAATGCTTTTGATGATGAGTACAACTATCAGGACTTCTATTATCAGTAAGTTTATTTCCTTTCAATTTATCTGCTATTTGTTGGTGATGTTTGTACAGGAAAACTAAAAACAGTGTTAGGGAATTTATTTATAAAAACAAGTTATCGATAAAATAAAACACTAACCTTGTGAATAAAATGTACCTTAAATAATTTAATTTTAATGGAAAATCAATTATACAGTCTCTGTAAATAAAACATATTATTCTTATTCCAAAAGGTTCAAGTATGAGTCAAGAACTTAAGTTTTTCTTGACATTTTTAGCTTTTAGAAGTAATTTTCATAAAAATATTTTGACTTTTAAGTCAAGTCCTTCATTCAATATGGAAATGTTTTGTTTTTTTTTTTTTTTCATTTAAAATCCGATAGTGACTGAATATAAAACATTTATAAAAACTTATAACAACAGAGATTATCAATTAAAACTAATTAAATAATGATTCTTATATAACACATAAAATTGAGGACGAAAAATGTACTTTAGAAATACTTAGGAATTAATGCAAAATGATTAAAATTAATTTAAATTAGAGATGATTTAAAAATAAATTTGTAAGGACAAAAAGTCATGGAAAATCGTTGTAACAAATTATATATATTATATTAAATAAAAATATACATATTATAAACTAAAAAAAACCCACAAAAATGTTATTGATTTACTTATTATAGATTTAAGATATTTAGGAAATGAAATTGTAATAAAAATTAATTTAAAAAGTATATTAATTAATAGTAATTTCATCATAAACAGTTTTAGTAAGTAACAAACACAAAAAAAAACATAGTGAATATATATATAAAAAAAAATTGATGTAAAAGGAAATTTTTGCAAAAGTAAATTAAATAAAGAAAGAAAAAATCATTATCAGAAAACTTTTGTTGAAAAACATATCGTCCTTTAAAAATTTGAGGTAAGATTTTTCATATTTTAATATTTTTTGCGTATGAAATTACAAAAAAAAAAGAAATCAAAGAATTAATTAAACATAAATCACGCAATGTCATAAGCGTCAAAAACACATAAAGATTTTCCGAGATAACATTACCCTCCGTAAAATTTGTCGCATCGCTGCAAAATCAACACACAATTAAATTCAAATTCTCACTAACAATAAAAATCTTTTATTATTACTATTCCAATATAAACAAATCATAAATCCCAAATAAGATGCACGTGAGTCACACGTGCGAGAGTCAGGTTCTTCGCTCAAACTTGATGACAGAAACAATCAAATTTATTTTAATAACGTACTTGTTTAAAACTTTATGTCTCCCGTTTGTGTTGTTAGGAATTAAAATTAACCGATGATTAGTTACACGCCCGGCAAACGTTTCTGCCAACGAGCACAGCAACGAATCAATTTATAAAGTTTTTCTTGATTGTTTGATTATTTATGGGGATAGAAGTTGGTGAGAATAGAGTTGTGTAAAGTATTCCCTCGTTTAAATACAAATTTCGTTCGAACACGCTTCACAATTATTTCGATGATTGTAACAGCAAAAAAAACGTTACTGAATTTGAGAAAGACAAACTTTTATCAAAAATGTAATTTAACGAGCACTTTCACGAAAAAAAAACAATTCATCGAAAAATGTTTCTTGGATAAAGCGATTGGAAACACGAGCGAAAGATTAAACGAATTCCAGGTATCTTTTTTTTGTTACATGTGTCTTCCGCTTACTTTACCTCTTTGTGATGATTTTGGTAACAAGGGTAACAAGCACGTAATAAAATTTAATCCTTGAACATAATTGTTGGTACAAGTGCTTTGCATGTGCGATTCCTGAAGAGAGTATATCACAAATAATTCACTATCAATAAATCCGTTACAGTTATTTTAATTAAGAGGATTTATTTCATGCTCAATTTCGTCACACACAAGTGATCAGTAATCCTAAATTGATT
Organism: Culicoides brevitarsis; assembly: GCF_036172545.1. NCBI lineage: Eukaryota > Metazoa > Arthropoda > Insecta > Diptera > Ceratopogonidae > Culicoides > Culicoides brevitarsis. Next base: position 54,178 of record NC_087087.1, on the reverse strand, counting down.
AATTTTAACTCACTTTTCCAAAAGCTTATTATTATGAGGGAAAAGGTTGTATTGATAAAAAAAAATATGGATTCAAAAACGCGTTAAGAAGAAAAGGCGAAACAACAAGTCTCATGAATACTAAAAATATTGTTTTCTTGATTTTTTACGACTTTTATATTCGTTCTTATTTTATATTCTTAACAATTCCTTATTCTTATTTTACTTTGCACAAGGAAGTACGTTAAAATTGTTTTTCTTTTTAAGACGACTTTTGTTGGTTTTCCCTTTTTTTATTTATTATTATTGTTCAAAAAGGGGAGACGAAGACAAAAAAGACTTGTCTCTCACATTTAGATACTTACTATGAAAAACCCAAAAATGTTCATCTGTTGATTGTATTTTTATTTATTTAAGAACTACAAAAAGGAACGACAATCTCATTAAAAATAGAAAAAAAAGAATGGACCAAGAATCACACATTTAGTAAAAAAAAATTAATCTGCTATCTAAATAGATGAGATTGCAACTTTTCTTTACTAAATTTATAAAGTGAAAGACCACCAACTCTGAATTTCTCCCTTACTTTCTTCTTTTTCAGTAGAAATTAAGTTGATTTTCAATTGTATGAGAAAATGCATCCTTTCGAAAAATCAAAGTCAATTAAATGCCCGCAAGTATTATTTCTTGCATTTGACTTGTTTGATTTTTTACATCTTGAAGCATTATGGACAGTTGATTGATTCGGGTGAGACTTTTTCCGAGATATCTTGCATTTATCCTTCCGCAAAAGTAAATTTATAGTAATTTTTGTTTTCATCAGAAATGCCAACACACTAAATTTACATGAGACCACCTTTGATGACGCGCGACAGGAATCTATCGTCAATGAATATGAACATAGGGGAAGGGCGCGTCTTAAAACAGCAAAATAAATATTAAATGAACAAATTATTTCTTCAATAATTTATTGAGGAATAAAATTAGAGAAAACGACACAGGGTGCACTGATGCTCATCTACTATTTCAATAGAAAAGCGGGCAATTGGTTTTATGTGAGTGATCAATCATAAATAATTATTATTTACAAGAAAAAATGTGAAGGTGCTTCAGAAGTCATTTAGGTGTGCAAGAAATTTCCATCAGGACGATTTTCGTGTGAATCGCTATGGGAACAATTCATCTAAATTTTTTGAACACGTTTTTTTTTTTTGATGTAATGCTTCATCGTTTTACTTAAATAAATTTCATTGCTATTAAAATGCAATATACCATTTACGGAAATCCTTTTGCTCGTCAGTTTGAACAACTTTCTTTTGTTCTACGTTGATTCTTACATCAGGCAGTAATGCAGTAAATTAGCTTTTTTCCACTTTTGACGTTTCTTTCATCTTTTTCTTTCAAATGGTGACAAAAGCTTAAAAGCAAACTTCTCAGCACATTCTCACGCAACAACCATCATGACTATGAGACTTTCAAATTCAAGAGAAATTTTATATTTATAATTAATCTTTGAAATACGTTAATTCAAATGCCTTGATATAAAAGACAAGACAGATATACCATTTTGGTTAAATTAAAAAAAAACTTTCAATAGATAAGTTTGAAAATATAAACAAACAAATAAAAGTCAGTGTCTTTCATTTCAAGAAAGGTGAGTAACCATAAAAAGCGAACAAAAGATGGACTATTGTAATCTCTAAAATGGCTGTCAGACACATATAAACAACATAAATTCTATGCTATAAGGCCACCCAATGGATAGTTTTTTTTATTTTTGATGAAGTGCTCGAGACATACGAAACATGAATATGAAAAAATAAAAAAAATGCTTTTTTTTGTTTATATTCGCGTTCGTGCATTGGAATTTTTCTTACTAAAACGTGACTTGCATAATATTATTTCATGTCTTATTTCTTGTTTCAATCGTATCCTCTTCAGGTGTCTGCCTACAATTGACGGATGAGTGATGAATAAAACCTCATAAAATTGCAAATTTAATTCAACTCAAAAACTAAAATTTTAGAAGTTAAAAATCACTGACCATATAATTGGATCCATACAACATGTAAGTTAGTACTATTATAATGTAAATTATGGCAATCTGCCCCTAAAGATAACACAACTTTATTATAATCTGCCGAAAGTTTATATAACGCCCTTTTTGTCCGAAAAAGTATCACACAAAGAATCGTTTTATATCGCCTGTTGGTTCATCTATAGTTATTTTCATTTGTACATACATATGAGGTGCCTATTTTATTTTATTTACACAAAGAAAAAATTCAATTATAAACATAAAACATTTTTCATTAATCTGTTACTGACATGTTAAACTGACCAAATATAATTTATCCAGGACAGCATACGCCTGTCTTGTTTTTATATAGAAAAATCTGTTTTTGTTGTAAAATACTATATATATACTATATGTATTAAATATATGTACCAATACGAATCCAAAAGAGTAAATTTTTTGGTGAGCTTGAAAAATATATTAGCAATAAAAAGTACATTTGGAAAAAAACGAAACTAAATTTTTCATTGACAATTTTTTTCTTTCTTTCGTTTCGTTTTGAATTATGCATTTGTTAAATCTCTCAAATAATATCTTTTAATTGAGAAAAATCGTTTATAATTGGGAATTTTTCTCTTTCTATGCTTATTTTAATGAGGAAACGGCACTTGTAACATGTCATTTTTTACTTTGGTATTGTCTGAATATTTTCTGTGACTTATCTGAAACGTGACATTGAACGGTATTTTAAAAAACGTCGACATTCGCACGACTTTAAATCATTTCGTCCCTTTGTACTTTGTCATGTAATTATAATGGAACACTTGTATTTGCCAGACACCGCATCATTTTCATCTGTTTCAACTTAAAACAATAGTCAAGAAACATATTTTGATTGTTCAGTCACGTTTCACGTATGATGATAATAAATTTGATATGAAAAGGAAGAAAGGATATAGAGGCGGATGTTATTTTTTTTTCTTTTCAAATCACGCTGCAAGAGAAGTATTATAATAGTATGAAACAAATGTCTACGCATTTTTATCATAATATTAATTACTTTTCCAAAATATGAACAAATAATAGGTTTTACAATAATTTATTCAATATAGGAAAAGAACAAAGCATTAACTATTAATTATAATAAACTAATTACAAATCATAAGAGTGTAACGATAAGTTCACATGAAAAATGACTTGAAATTCTAAAAATCCTTTAAATTATTTACAATCAATTATAAGTTGATCTCAACATAATAAAAGAGTGTTTTTGGGTTGAATATCAAAATAATGCGATGTTTATATAAATTAAAAAAGATAATATTCACGCCCTTCGCGAATTATTTCTCTCCTCCGTTGTTTGTGACAAACATCATACAATTATTATCTAAATAGAGGGTGTCAATCATTATTACGACTGAACACGTTAAATTACGTTAACTTTGCAATAATAATAAATACTAACAAGTTCAAACTCCCCTCGTCACTTTAAAACGCCTTCTATTTTCCTTCTCAACACAACAATAAACTAACAATGATATAATAATTGAATAATTTTCTGCATATGACAGCATTTTTCATTGTATATTTTCTTTAATGATAACATAAATGACATTTGTTAGATCTTACGCGTGTTTTAGTTCAAATAAAACAAAAATTAAAGTGAGATAGAAAACCTTACATATTTAAGCTAACAAAAAATTCCATTTGTTTTTGTTTCAAATCATCATAAACATTATACATAGTACCTTGAATAATCAATGAAAAAACAAGATTATATTAAATATATATCATATATTATGTTAATCAGGCTTTACACTATTTGTAATATGTTTACATAATTTGAAATGTTTTAAATAACGAATAGTTAGATTTGTTTCTAAATGCTTTTATAATGAAAGAAAGTGAAAAAATTGTAACTCCAAACTTTTTTAATGGAGGCATTTTATCACATTTATCAATCAAACACAGATCCGACTATGAACGTAGATACGTGTTTTCTTTCTCATCTTTCTTGTATATATATATATATATACTTTTGTTTCAACCTTATGTGCATGCAACTGTAACGTTTTTATTATATTTAACGCATGCGCCTCTTTCACGATTGGTCGAACGAAAAGGCAAAAAATAAAATGAAATACACACGCACACAAATACTGCTTGGGGGAAAACAAGAATGTATTGTGATGTTAAAGTAAAAATATAGATATGTTGTGATTTTATGTGGCCCATGAAACATGATATGTGTGAATGAAACGTATATTTACGCAATTAGTCTTACAATAAAAGCCATTCCAATTGTTTTTTGGTGTGTGGGCAAGGTACGAGATTCTTACAAGAATGTGATATGGCTAATGATGGTTAAATATGCGGGTCTCGTATTCCGTATTTAAGTAGAATTTCGGATGTTGGTAATTTAATATATTATTTTTATTGGATATCTCGAAGAATGAGATCGTTAAAGACAAAAACAAATCAAGTGGGTTCAAACACGTGCAATGAATATCTAGAATAACGATGGTTGCCATCGCAATTTTTAGTAAACCAGCGATTAAACACAAAGTAGGGGATTGTAGTTTGCCAGTTTTGAATGATTCTAAATTAAAATGAAAACAATATTTGACTACCAATTATGTTTTTTTTTTCGTTGCAAATTACGCTAAAACTTGATTTTAAGTTAGATATTTTTTAACGATGATTTTCGTTTCGAATGTTAAATGAAGCAAATGGAGGCTTAAATAAATGCTTAAAGTCTAAATGCTCTCACAATTTGTTTTCTAAACATTTTTTAAAGTTTTAGTCTTTATTTTTACATTTTTGAAATCCATCAACCATTGAAGAGACTGCGAAAAAAGAAAATTCCATATTTTTTACGTAAAGACGTATTATTTCCCCATTTTTTTATATTTGTCCATTTTCAAGCTTTACAACCATTAACATTCAAGATAATTTCTATATTTTCAAAAAGAAAATAATGTAAAATTTAGTTTTACTTGCAACTTTCGTTTCGGATGTCAAAATTAAAGAAATTAAGGCTTAAAAAAGCTGTGTGTTTGAAATGATAAGTTAAAATACTTGTGTTAAGGAAACATGAATAGATTGATATAGCAGTTCATCAATAAATTTTTGTTTCACATGTCACTCGCTACCATACACAAAAAAAAAATCATAAGTACCCACTCATCAATTCATAATGTATATAATACAATATAATCCAACGATCCTTTAAAAAACTGAAAAACAATAGCATTTGATACTCAACAGAACATATACTACAAAAATAATAATAAAGACATACATTCACCATTGTTCGCATCAAACTTATCAATAAGTTCAACGGATTTTATGCCCTTTTATAATGTTTTATTTTTGGTATACTTACTACATTCACAATATGGTCTTTATATCAACTGAAATTTCGCTAAATAAAAATAAAAAAAACCATGACTTCATTTATTTATGAAAAATTATAATGTGTAGATGGCGAGCAGTAAATTTTCAAGTGGTTACCCGCTAACTATTTTTTTTTGAAATATATATATTGACAGAATAAAATGTGAAGAGTAATCTAACGACAATTGAATTTCTTAGTAGAGATGAAATGTTATAACCGTTATTACTTGAAACCTCAATCATTAATATTCTGCATTTTTAGATAATTATGTAATATAAATTATAAAACTAATTTTTGTGATTAGCCAATATATTGAATATACATATATTTTGTAATTTCGTTAAACATTCAAGAGGCTTATCAATTTTTTTAACCTAACAATCCTAAATTTAAAGTTAATGTTTTTACGTGATAAATTTAAAGTTAATATTTTTAATAGAAGTTCATGTCTCTTATTTACTTTCTGTACTAAAAGAATATAAAAGTAGTATATAAATATATACAATTACGTTGCACATGCAAAGATCATGAAAAATTTATTTAATATCGTTTCCAGCTTCCGCCCCGACTTTGATGATAATTATTAAAGTTTTGTCCTTGATTTTGTCCAGAATTATTGTATCGCCCTTGAGATGCTTGATTTGAAGGGTACATATTTTGATACGATCCTCCTTGACTTCGTGGATTGTAACCGCGATCAGAGCCCGTTTGCGATGGATATGATGGAGGATGCCGTTGTTGTTGGTTATTATATCTATGTGCATTATTTCCGGATTGATAACTTCCTGTGCTATAATCTCTCCCGTAAGAGCGTTGTTGTTGTTGATAGTTGTTGCGACGGTCGGTAGGATCTGAAAAGTGTTAAAAAATTGTTTATTCATCTCACTTCAATATGATTATTTTTTAATTTTTTTTTTAAAGAGCACTTGATAAAAAAGACGTCTGATTTTTTTTATTTTTTCAAGTGCAGAGTGTTATCAGTGACGGCACAAATTTACTTTTTAATAAAAAGAGCATTCTGCATTTTGTACAATTTCTATTCAAATCTTTCATTCATTTTCATTCAACAAAGTAAAATGAAAAATAACGTGTACAGTAACCACTTGTCTTATCATCTGCATTTATTCACAATTGTGTGCTTCTTCTCGACTCATATACACAGATTCAAGTGGCCTACTCATTGACAGTCTCATCATCATCATCGTTTCCGTCGTTACATCAGGTAAGTGTAAGAAGCGCCATAAGATGCAACATACCAATAAAGTGCATCCATTAAACTTTTTGATACATAAATTATGAATAAAATTACAGCATTCAATGGGCATTCGTCGGCTTTCAAATGCCATACAATTTAGTTAAATGTGTATTAAGAGGAGTTGTGATAACAAAAGATGAAGAAAAAAAGACACATATATTTTTTTATTTTGAATTTGAATAACTTAATGAGAATGGAAAAGAGAATTAGTCATTAACAGTACTTTTTCAAGAACTATACTGATTTTTTTATCATTTAAAACAAATGAAAATTGAAATAAAAAAAACCTAATGATATTGAACAAGTGTCGTACCAAAGGGCAAACAAGTAAATATTTTTTTCATAATAATATTTATCGTCGTCATAACATTGCACTTGTATTTTGAGAAAAAGTTTGCATACATCAGCATAAAGTCATATTTAACAGACCTACGTAATTTAATACATGTAAAAAAAACAATCAATTAAAACTTTTTTGGACTACCTGCACAAATTTGAATGTGTCTTTTTAGTATACGTTTGCATCGTTAGTTGAACACTTCTACAAGCTGTGAATAAAAGTGCATTTTTGCATCGTATCGCGTTTGTTGAAAACAAATTTGACCATCCATCGAGTGCTAAACATCCGAAAAAATGAATAAATGGCTTTGCTTATGGTTTTTGTTATTGCCATCAGTCTTAAAGGCACATTATTTGCACGAATGTAAAGAGGGTTATAGAAAATTTCAAATAGTTTGCACTTTTGTAAACATCAGAAGAAACAATACAATACAAAATGCAGCTTTCGAAATGCGCTCGAATCAATACATTAGAACAGTGATATTTGAAAATTCAACTATATCTGAACTACCACGTACAATTTTTCAAAAATTACCAAATTTGGAAAATCTTACAATGAGCAACGTTGGACTAATAGATGAATTGCACAAGTATTCATTTGAAAAGGCGAATGCTTTAATCATACTAAATCTCATGAAAAATAATTTGACAGCTGTGGAAAAACATACCTTTTCTGAAGCAAAAAAAATACAAATCATCGATTTATCATATAATTCAATATCAAAAGTTGACGTCTTGGCGTTTGAAACAACAAATTTAAGACGTTTAACTTTATCACAAAACTTACTTGAAAGTTTACCTAACGAAATTTTTAACAAAGTACAAAATATTTCCATGATAGATTTATCGTATAATAAATTAAGAGACATAGAAAGACATCTCTTCATAAACTGTAAGAAGTTGCAAAATTTAAATTTACAGGGCAATCATTTGAAACATATTGCACTTACACTGCCATTCACAGTGCGTAGTTTAGATTTTTCCGACAATCGTATTGAAGACATTTTCATCGAACCGATTCACAATCGTACAAATATAGATCTCAGAGAACTCCTTAGGTTCATTGCAAACAACAATTCAATCAATAGTTTTGATGTACATACGGATTTTATCTTAACATACGTTGATTTGACACAAAACAATCTGAGTGACATCAAAAACATTAGCAAAATGTCCACAATAATTGAATTAAGCCTTGCTTTTAATCCTGATATTGGTGAATTGCCTTTGAATGTTTTCGAAAATATGACAAGCTTATTGTCTCTCAACTTGGAACACACAAATTTAGGTCGTTTGGATTTCGGAACATTCTCACAAACGACAAAACTTAGAAGTTTGGATATTTCTTACAATAATTTGGATGAAATTGATTTAGATATGTTAGCTGCACTTTCATCCTTAGAGGAAATATCATTAATAGGTAATAATTTGACGAAATTGGAGTACAATGGATTAATAGAGCTATTTCCAAAACTTCGATTTATTGGCATTTCTAATAATAACTTTGAATGTAAAAATTTGGCAAATATATTAAAGTATTTGAACAAACAAAACATTCGACTGCTCGAAGATCCTTACAAGGAAAATCATTTAATGGGACAAAATCTTAAAGGAATTTCTTGCCACAACACACCCGCAGTTTTACATACAGAGAAACAAATTCAAGACATAAATGATATTCAAGAAACAAAAGCACGCCTTGCTAAAATTAGCGGAAGAAAAGAAACACGAACGATAGATTCAGATGCTCGAGTGAAAGATGAGGGTTCAAGTGCCGACGTTAAAGCCATCAAGATCATGGTTTTTACTTTGTTACTAATTAACTTGATTTTCTTCGGTATAAAGTTGGGGCGTTACTTAAAAACCAAAAAAAGCTCACATTCTATGCGTTTGAGTGGTGCAATCCAAGAAGAGAATCTTATGGAAGATTTGGTTTCATAACAAATAAAGAAAAATCACATTTTCTCATAAATATACAGCGCATTTATAATTATAAGACAAAAAAAATAATAATAAACTTGCTTTTAAAAAGTTTTTGCTTCCGTTATGGAAGTAAGAAAGTTGTTTAAAACAAACATGTGAATAAATGAAATATTTATTTATGAAACTTTTCCACAAAACACAATTTAAACTTTTTCATCATTATATTGCGTCACTTCCCATTACATTTTTCACCCGTTTTCCAAACATACGATTTTCTTTCAAAAACATGACAAACAGCACGTAAAGCTAATTAAAAATGACAGATCCTGTAATATCATAATAATTATTAATCACGTTCTTTTAAGTAAAGATGCAGATAATACGAGTTTCGTAAATTTTGACCATCTTCATTATTTCCATAAAAAATTTCTCTCTCTTTTAAATTTTTTTTTTCACTTTTGAATTGATTTCAACAAACAACTTGTTATTGTTTTGATTACGTCAAAAAGTATTTTGCTAAGCACTTCAACATCATAACAACTTGGCAACAATGACGAGAATTCTCTGACGTGTTTTTGCTTTTGAACAATATTCTTCATGAAAAAATTGATAAAAAAATCTTAATTTATGTTTGAATTCTCCGATTGACTATTTCATTGAATTTGAGGATAATTGGATGGATTACGGCTTAAATATTTTACGATACTAAAGAAAACAAAAACCGAGAAAGGTTACGACAAAAACTACGTCAATACTTGCAAATGTTAAGAGGTCAAGGCGATTATCAATCATAACAGATTAAAGATGATTTTTTAACGAGAACAAAACGTGCGGAAAAGATTTCCTTAAAATGGAAAATTTTCACGTGCGTCATTTACGTTCTTCTTGTGAATATAGGCTGAATATTTAGACTATATGTTTGCAGTAATAATACATTAAAATTGCAAAACATTTGAATCTTCAGCGATATTATTTTTAAACAAGTTTTATCAATCTATTATAAATTGTTTGAAAATCACACGTTACCAAATACCATATCATTTTGAGCCTATGTACTTACTTGATTGGTATGCTGGAGGACCAACAGAACTATAAGTTCCTCCTCTGTCTTGTCTTTGTTGATATTGATTGCCGTTTCCAACACTATTATAATTGTTATTTGTATAATGGTTCAACATTCGATGCCCTGATTGATCCAGGTAACCTTGTTGTGTGCGATTTCCAAAGCCTATATAACAAAAATGTCAGAAAATATTTTAATGAATATATCGTAAAAACCGTGTAAAATATATCATACCTATTTGTGGTTTATAATTCGGATCATTATTATCGTGCGATTTCAATACCCTTTTGGGCATAATAGCCCCATCTAATTTTCTCGCAGGAAAAATAAAATCTATATCATACACTGGATTGCGAAAGTAAACGGTCAAAACTCTATTATCCTCAATTGCATGAAGGCTCTTTAGGGGTGAAAAAACTGTTTCTCCAATTTCGATACATTCATTTGTCAATAAGATGAAACCTTGCATTCCATCAATTGTAATGGGAATTTCTTTGTTATGCTCCATTTTTTCCTCATAATACTTCGATATGAGTTTGTAATTAGAACATCCAGTACCGATATACAATCGTTCTTCGCCCGTTGTGTTTCGTTTTTCTAACAAAGACAAGAAAAATTGGTAAACAGCTTGAACAGTTTTAATGTTTTAACCAACTTACTTTCTTCTTCAGACAATTTTTCTCTAAATGGAGCTAAAGCTTTGAATAACCGTTGCTCATCAACAAAAGGTAGCAACGCAACACCTTGCCACGCAAACTTCTTTCCATTTAAATCAATCTTAAAGTCCTCCGGATAAAAGTCAATTATAACTGATTTCTAAAATAAAAATATGAACAATGAAATATAATAATGAACATAAAAAATTAAGTACACTTACAGGATCTACCATCAATTCGGCAAAAACATCAGGAATATGTTTCTTACTTGCAGCTGGAAAGACTCCCATTAATTGCTCCAACGGTTTAAAAGGTTGTCCTTTGTCAAATTTTGTACTCAAACCTGAGATATTCATGAAGTCAGAAGCAAATGGCGCGTAATGATAAGGAAAATACCATCCCCAAGATGCGCATCCTTGATAATAGTATTTTAATACCCAACAAAGTCCTCGAACATATTCCAAAGCAACTGTTTGTCTAAATTGAATATTTTCCGGCTGAACATCAAACTTTGATTCATAATAACGATCTTTGAATCCAGACTCCCATAGACGAACCTCATCATGTGCTTGATCATCTTCTTCTTCTTCTTTTTCAACATCATCTACTTTACGTTTTGTTCCTCGACGATCTTCTTCAAAGCTGCTATTTTGACTACTTGAATTTAGACTCGAGTTCTTTGAAGATTGATTTGACGAGTTTTCACGTTGCATTCCAATAATTCGAAAATTAGCTGCTTCTTGACGAACATTTGTCAATGCACTTGGCGTAAAACCTTTGCCGAGTGCCGTTGGAGCGAATTGAGAGTTCATCATTGCAGAGAAATCGGGTCTTTGTTGTTTTGCTTGTTCTTGAAGCTTTCGTCTTTTTGCATTTTCTTTGTATCGTAATTCAGATTTTTGTCTTTCTTTAAAAATTTGATCTTCCATATAACCCAAATCTGTCATTATCATTTCGACTCTTTCCAAAGCAACTTCTCCTGAGTCTGTCAAATATCCGCCTGTCTTATAAACACATTTTTTATACAAATTAATGAGTCGATCTATGGCGTTCTCACGAATCTCCAAACTTGGTAAATGCGGTAAGAAATCATTACCAACGAAGAAACACATGAAAACCCAATCATCCAATACACGATCAAAGTTATATTCGAAAGGTAGATTCGGCATTTCCAATTCTCGTTCGAGATATTCTCGTAACACGGAAAGTCGAACGAAGATGTATTGTGTTTCTTTTCCAAAAACTGGAACATCAGGCTCGCCTCCTACAGTTGCAAGGCCTTGACAATCTTTGGAATCGTGTCCCAAACAGTTGCAAACATCACAAGGGCGAGGTTTATTTGGCAAAAATTCCTCTCGAATGATAGTAAAATTTGCTTCATGCGTTGCAAGACCAAGCATGATCAAATCCGCATCAGCTCCGCACAAAACGTGATGCGTATTGGGATCGTGTTCGGGTTGCGAGCGTTGTTTTCGAATGTAATCCATAATTTTGTGTTCTCCTTCGCCGGGAACATTCGCATCTGACAAAATGACTTTGATACCTTTCCATGCAGGATCGTTATTTAGACGATCGTGAATATAGTATTGAAGACATTTGCTTAGACGATCCATGAAGGGCGTGCCTGGCGTAATGCAATTTGAGTCAAAATGTTCTCCTTTTGGCTTTTCCGGAGGCAAAATTGCACCCTTTTGTTTCAACTCTTCACGAATTCTTTCGACTTCGGCAGCTTTTTCAACAGCTTCTTTCGAAGCACGAAAACGACGGGAACGTTGTTGATTCATTTTAGCGCGAGGCGCAACTCCATCGATAGCCATATAAAGTAGCTTTCGAGGACGAACAATATTAAAGAGGCGATCAATACACTCGAAAATGGCAATCATCATTTCGTCTTCATTTTTCGGCGCTGGTTTATCTTCCGGATGAGTGCAAGGATGAATAATTCCATTCATATCCAGATATAAATTATCAAATTCTACTCCATTCGGATTCGGCAAAGTAGCATCTTCGTGAATTGTTTTTCCATCGGCATCTTCGTGCTATCCGAGGTAAAAAAAAAGAAAAAAGTTTTATTTATTGAAAAATTATTTGCACAAAAACCAACTCAGAAAATGTACCTTTTTTTCTACACATTCTATTATTACACTCGGATATTTCCGCGATAACCATCTAAAAAAAGCTGGAACTCCCATTACGCTTTGTCAATTCGATATGAAATGTCTCTTAAATGCTTATTTTGAATTATTTATTTAATTTAGTAAAATCAATTTGTTGTTGTTGACACGAGTTATGGGAAAATCATTTCCATTCGTCTCAAAATTAGTTCCATTTTCTGCCGCATTTCCGCTTTGGTAGCTAAAACAGGATATTGACATGCAGCGCCATCTGACGGCTTATCATTTTCATTCGTCTCAGAAGCCGTACCGTATACGCGTATAGAAACAGGCATCCAGCATGGAATAATGGAAGCGATATTGGAAGTAATGGAAGTCGAGACTGGAAGAAAAAACATAAAATTTTAATTAATAATTTATTTTTTTCATTTAGTTTTTTAAAATTTTAAGGTAATTTTTGAATTTTTATTATTAGGTAAATTTTGCAAAATCAAAAATTATTTTTTTTAAATCAAAACCTTATTATGTATTATTATTTTTTTTTTAATTTTATTTTATTTTTGCAAGTTTTATTTTTAATATTTCTTATTTTTTAAATCAAAAATATGAAAAAAGTTAAAAAAAAAATATTTATTAATAATATTATTATGATTAGGTACAATATTTTTATAAAATATAATAAGAAAAAAAAATTTGAAATTTTAAAATTATCTTTTATAAAAGTTTTCTATGTTTAGGAATTTTTGATTCAATTTGTCTGAAATAATCAAAGGCTTCAGTAGTTTAAACCAATATCATATCGAATAAAAAAGGATTAAAATATTTTTTTTTGTCTCTTCTTACTCGGAAAAAAAGTTTGTGGGATAAAAGTTCGAAAACAAATTTCCTTTAAAGAATTATTCATAAATAATTTAAAAATGTTATAATAATATTTTTAAAATTTATATGATACAATACAGTTCAGTATCAATTTGTATAAACACAATGATTTTATTTTTATTTTCTTGCCCCAATATCTTTCAAATATGAGCTTTCGAAATTATAATTTTATATAAAACAATAATTAAATAAAACGTTATTTATTTATTTGATATCTATGTTAGAGTAATATTATGTTATTTTTTCGTTCCTTCTGCATCTTTCAAAGCACTCTCAATTCCGGCTTTTTTGAGTTCATCAACAAGCTCTCCGTTTTGATGCATTGACAGCAGAATATCGCAACCTCCAACAAACTCCCCATTGATAAAGACTTGAGGGATTGTCGGCCAATTCGAAAAAGTTTTGATTCCTTGAAATGAAAAAAAAAATTCTATGTAAGTTTATTTTTCGGGGTTTTATGATATTTCTCTACCTTGTCTCAAATCCTCATTTTCCAATACATTATGACTATCATATTTGACTCCGTGCATGCTCAGAATCTGAACTACTGCATTTGAAAATCCACATCTTGGTTCTTGCGGCGTGCCCTTCATGAAGATGACGACTTTGTTATTCTTCACCATTTTGTCGATTTCCGCCGCTTCTGTTGCCAAATAACGTAAAAATGCATTTTTTGCCACTGAAGAAGTCGGAATCCGCGTCAAAGCTCTGAGAAAACTCATTTTCACGAGAATCGTGATGTAAGGCTTTCCAAAACAAAACTTTTAGTTTTTCGGAGGAAAAGAGTACAAGTATTTATTAAAATGTAAATATATAAATACCTGAGAACAATATATTTTTTTAACAGTTATTCAACTTACCTATAAAATATTTTATCTTACTTTTATATTTAAATTTTTGCTTTCGCAAATTAAAACTTTTAGGCTTTCTTTTCAATTATAGAAAAAGTCAATTGACATTTGATTTCGTTTCAAATTGAATTCTTTCTAAATTTTAATCTTCTTATGATTATTTAGAACATTTCAGTAATATAAATTAATTGCAATATATAGAGTTATACATGGGTTTATTGTTCCAAGTTCTGTGATGTCGGATTTTGTTACGATTGGTCCAAATCGATTTCGAAATTCAATGATCCAATCAACATCGACCAAATATAATATGAAAAACAGTGCTTTGAAAATAATATTGAAAGTACAATATTTATTTATATTGAAATTTATATTTCAATCATAAATTTATAAAAGTTGTAAATTATGAAATTATATAATTATATAATAATGAAGTTATATTAATTATAACATATAGCATGTACAAATACATATAAAATTATAGAATATATTTGTTTTTTTTTATGTTTTGTAAAGCTATTTACTTATTAGTTATTACCCATAATATTAAATATTATTGAAAAAAAACAAAAGAAATAAGAGTTTACAAGAAAAAACAACGAATTTTTTAATACTTTTTCCTTTTTTTGTGAGAAGCCATCATGAGCAATGAATGTAAATATTGTATGATACACTTATTGTTCCAAGGCATGAAAAATATAAACGGAATGAAATGGTAATCGAATGCTCATTCGTTTTTCAACTCTTAACCAGTTTGGAGGTCTTCCTCTGTTTTGTATCATAAAATTTTGGAAAAATAAAATAAAAAAAAGGAAAAAAGAAGAAAATCGGTAAAAGATGAAGTATCTTTTATCAGCCATTGTGGTTTTGTTCCTGCTATCAGGTAATTTTACGTAAAAAATTTATAAAACCGGTGTGCTAAAAGTTTGAACTGACGTGTACTTTTGGAATGATGATGCGTTATTGTTGATTTTGTATTAAATTTCTGACAGAAACTTTTCAATTTTTTTCGTTTATCAGGATCCAATTTTGTTCGTGCTGAAAACGAAGATGCCCATGCTACAGTTGGAACAGTTGACACTGACTTGGGAGCAAATAAAGAAGGTTCTCGAACAGGTATAGCACTGTATACATACACGTTATACATACATTGACATCTAACTGATAAATTACAGATGCAGAGACAGTTGCACGAGAAGAGGAGGCAATTAAGTTGGATGGCCTAAATGTTGCCCAAATGAAGGAGCTGCGAGATAAAGCTGAGAAATTCACGTTTCAAACTGAAGTAAATCGTATGATGAAACTCATTATTAACTCGTTGTACAGAAACAAGGAGATTTTCTTGCGAGAACTTATTTCAAATGCTTCCGATGCTCTCGACAAGATCCGTTTGATGTCTCTTACGGTGCGAGAAGTTCTCGACTCGAATCCCGATATGCATATAAAAATCAAAGCGGATAAGGAAAATCGTATTTTGCACATTACTGATAGCGGTATTGGCATGACACGTCAAGATTTGATTAATAATTTGGGAACAATAGCAAAATCAGGAACTGCTGACTTTTTGTCAAAGATGCAAGACACACAAGGCGATCAAGATATCAATGATATGATCGGTCAATTTGGAGTTGGTTTCTACTCGGCTTTTCTTGTTGCTGATCGTGTTACCGTTACAACGAAACACAACGACGACAAACAATACATTTGGGAAAGCGACGCAAACAGTTTCAACATCATTGAAGATCCCCGCGGCGATACGCTCAAACGTGGATCAACAGTTTCGTTGCATTTGAAGGAAGAAGCTCAAGATTTCTTGGAAGAAGACACCATCAAGCAATTGATAAAGAAATACTCACAATTCATCAATTTCCCAATCTATATGTGGACAAGCAAAACTGTCGAAGAAGAAGTACCCGTTGAAGAGGAGGAGAAAAAGGAATCTGACAAGCCAGAGAGTACTGACGAAGAAGATGGAAAAGTCGAGGAAGAAACTGAAGACGATAAACCTAAAACAAAAAAAGTCTCCAAAACTGTTTGGGATTGGGAACTCATGAATGACAGCAAACCAATTTGGACTCGCAAACCTACAGAAGTTGAAGAAAAAGAATATCACGAATTTTACAAAACTCTCACAACAGACACTTCTGAGCCTCTTGCCTACACACATTTTGTTGCTGAGGGAGAAGTAACATTCAAATCACTCCTTTTTGTACCTAAAGTTCAACCCTCCGAGTCATTTAACAAATATGGCACCAAATCTGACAATATCAAACTTTTCGTACGTCGTGTCTTTATCACAGATGAATTCAACGACATGATTCCCAATTATTTGTCTTTCTTGCGTGGCGTTGTCGATTCCGATGATTTGCCATTAAATGTGTCTCGTGAAACGTTGCAACAGCACAAACTTATCAAAGTCATCAAGAAGAAACTCATCCGTAAGGCTTTGGATATGTTGAAGAAGCTCGACAAAGAATCATACGACAAATTTTGGAAAGAATATTCGACAAATATCAAACTCGGTATAATGGAAGATGCAAGCAACAGAAGTCGTCTCGCAAAATTGTTGCAATTTCAGTCATCCAACAATGCAGATAAGAAAGTTTTAACCTCCTTAGCCGATTACGTGACACGTATGAAGAAGAATCAAGAAAAGATTTATTATATTGCCGCATCAAGTCGTCAAGAAGCTGAAAAATCTCCATTTGCCGAAGCACTTCTCAAACGTGGATACGAAGTTTTGTATTTGGTAGAAGCTGTCGATGAATATTGCATCAGTGCTTTGCCCGAATTTGATGGAAAGAAATTCCAAAATGTCGCCAAAGAAGGCATGGAAATTCCCGGGTCTGAAAAGAGTAAAGAACGTTTCGAAGAATTGAAGGGACAGTTTGAGCCGCTTGTAAAATGGTTAAATGACAACGGATTGAAAGATAGAATTTCCAAAGCTGAAGTCTCCGATCGTTTAACAGACACTCCATGTGCCCTAGTTGCAAGTTTATTCGGATGGACCGGAAATATGGAACGTCTTGCTTTGTCATCGGCTCATCAAAAGACAGACGATCCACAAAGAACGTATTATTTGAATCAAAAGAAAACACTCGAAATTAATCCCCGACATCCTGTGATTCGTAACTTATTGAATCGAATTGAAGCCGATCCCGAAGATGCAACTGCGAAGGAAACAGCTTTAATGTTATTCCGTACTGCAACATTGCGTTCGGGATATATGCTACAAGAGACAGCAGACTTTGCCGATAGTATTGACAAGATGATGCGACAAACACTTGGTGTTGATCTCAATGAACAGCCTGAAGAAGAACCATTCCTTGATGAAGAAGTTGATGAAGCAACAGACAACTCAAAAGAAGACGCAAACGAAGAAGATGAAGTTCATGATGAACTGTAAAAAAACCATCGAAAAGTAGACTGTAGCTGTAATAATAAAAAAATATTTAGTTGGAACTTTTATTTACTTACATGTAAGAAAAACAATTCCAATTTTGATAGTAATTGCAATAAGTTGTAAGATTTTTCAATTTTAATTTATAAAAAAAAACGCATACTACCTAATTTAGAATTTTGTCCGTAAAGAATGATCAAATTTCTGTAAATAAACTAATATAAACATTCAGTTGGCTATTTATTTTTGTTTACCTATTCATTACGAATACTTTAAAGCTTAACAACCATCAAAGCCTATTTGAAATAAACATTTCCATAGCTTTTGATTAATTTAAAAGAAATCCAAAGGCATTTTTCATAACTTTTGTTTAATTTCAAGCTCAAAAATCATCAAATATGCTTTCAAAATGAAAATTACGTATTATTTACGTATTTTTTTCGTATATTTTATCTGTCAATATTCAAGATTAAGAACCATTTAAAAGAAATCCAAAGGCATTTTTCATAACTTCTTCAATTTGAAGCTTTAAAATCATCAAATATGCTTTCAAAATGAGAATTACGTAAATTTTTACGTATTTTTTATTTGTCCATATTCGAGCTTAAGAACCATCTAAATTACGTAAAATTATGAAAATTACGTATTTTTTATTTGTCCATATTCAAGCTTAAGAACCATTTAAAAGACATCCAAAGGCATTTTTCATAACTTTTGTTTAATTTCAAGCTGAAAAATCATCAAATATGCTTTCAAAATGAAAATTACGTAAATTTTTACGTATTTTTTACGTATTTTTTATTTGTCAAGCTTAAGAACCATCCAAATTACGTAAAATCATGAAAATTACGTATTTTTTATTTGTCCATATTCAAGCTTAAGAACAATTTAATGGACATCCAAAGGCATTTTTCATAACTTTTGTTTAATTTCAAGCTTACAAATCATCAAATATGCTTTCAAAATGAAAATTACGTATTTTTTACGTATTTTTTATTTGTCAATATTCAAGCTTAAGAACCATCTAAATTACGTAAAATAATGAAAATTACGTATTTTTTACGTATATTTTGTTTGTCCATATTCAAGCTTAAGAACCATTTAAAAGACATCCAAAGGCATTTTTCATAACTTTTGTTTAATTTCAAGCTGAAAAATCATCAAATATGCTTTCAAAATGAAAATTACGTAAATTTTTACGTATTTTTTACGTATTTTTTATTTGTCAAGCTTAAGAACCATCCAAATTACGTAAAATCATGAAAATTACGTATTTTTTATTTGTCCATATTCAAGCTTAAGAACAATTTAATGGACATCCAAAGGCATTTTTCATAACTTTTGTTTAATTTCAAGCTTACAAATCATCAAATATGCTTTCAAAATGAAAATTACGTATTTTTTACGTATTTTTTATTTGTCAATATTCAAGCTTAAGAACCATCTAAATTACGTAAAATAATGAAAATTACGTATTTTTTACGTATATTTTGTTTGTCCATATTCAAGCTTAAGAACCATTTAAAAGACATCCAAAGGCATTTTTTATAACTTTTGTTCAATTTCAAGCTTACAAATCATCAAATATGCTTTCAAAATGAAAAATACGTATTGTTTACGTATTAATATTCAAGCTTAAGAACCATCCAAATTACGTAAAATCATGAAAATTACGTATTTTTTTTTATTTTTTCAATATTCAAGCTTAAGAACCATCCAAATTACGTAAAATCATGAAAATTACGTATTTTTTATTTGTCAATATTCAAGCTTAAGAACCATCCAAATTACGTAAAATCATGAAAATTACGTATTTTTTTACGTATATTTTGTTTGTCCATATTCAAGCTTAAGAACCATTTAAAAGACATTCAAAGGTATTTTTCATAACTTTTGTTTAATTTCAAGCTTACAAATCATCAAATATGCTTTCAAAATGAAAAATACGTATTTTTTACGTATTTTTTATTTGTCAATATTCAAGCTTAAGAACCATCCAAATTACGTAAAATCATGAAAATTACGTATTTTTTATTTGTCAATATTCAAGCTTAAGAACCATCCAAATTACGTAAAATCATGAAAATTACGTATTTTTTACGTATATTTTGTTTGTCCATATTCAAGCTTAAGAACCATTTAAAAGACATCCAAAGGCATTTTTTATAACTTTTGTTTAATTTCAAGCTTACAAATCATCAAATATGCTTTCAAAATGAAAATTACGTATTTTTTACGTATTTTTTATTTGTCAATATTCAAGCTTCATCATCAAATATGCTTTCAAAATGAAAATTACGTATTTTTTATTTGTCCATATTTAAGCTTAAAAACCATCCAAATTACGTAAAATCATGAAAATTACGTATTTTTTTTTATTTTTTCAATATTTAAGCTTAAGAACCATTTAAAAGACATCCAAAGGCATTTTTTATAACTTTTGTTTAATTTCAAGCTTACAAATCATCAAATATGCTTTCAAAATGAAAAATACGTATTGTTTACGTATTAATATTCAAGCTTAAGAACCATCCAAATTACGTAAAATCATGAAAATTACGTATTTTTTATTTGTCAATATTCAAGCTTAAGAACCATCCAAATTACGTAAAATCATGAAAATTACGTATTTTTTACGTATATTTTGTTTGTCCATATTCAAGCTTAAGAACCATTTAAAAGACATTCAAAGGTATTTTTCATAACTTTTGTTTAATTTCAAGCTTACAAATCATCAAATATGCTTTCAAAATGAAAAATACTTATTTTTTACGTATTTTTGACGTATTTTTTATTTGTCAATATTCAAGCTTAAGAACCATCCAAATTACGTAAAATCATGAAAATTACGTATTTTTTATTTGTCAATATTCAAGCTTCATCATCAAATATGCTTTCAAAATGAAAATTACGTATTTTTTATTTTACTATATTCAAGCTTAAGAACCATTTGAAAGACATCCAAAGGCATTTTTCATAACTTTTGTTTAATTTCAAGCTTAAAATCATCAAATATGCTTTCAAAATGAAAAATACGTATTTTTTACGTATTTTTTATTTGTCAATATTCAAGCTTAAGAACCATCCAAATTACGTAAAATCATGAAAATTACGTATTTTTTATTTGTCAATATTCAAGCTTAAGAACCATCCAAATTACGTAAAATCATGAAAATTACGTATTTTTTACGTATATTTTGTTTGTCCATATTCAAGCTTAAAAACCATTTAAAAGACATCCAAAGGCATTTTTCAAAACTTTTGTTTAATTTCAAGCTTACAAATCATCAAATATGCTTTCAAAATGAAAAATACGTATTTTTTATTATATGAATATTATGAATATGAATTATTATTATTGTATGAATACTCCAAAAGACATCCAAAGAAATTTATATCTTTGAATTTTGAAGCCTTACAGCCATTCAATGAACTGTTTTTTGTATTGAAAACAAAACATTTGTAGTAAAATTAACTTTTGAAGGAAAAAAATAATTACCATTTTTTGAAAAAAAAAACTAATTGAACACAAGACAAAAAATTGTATAATTGAGAAAATGAAATAAAAATAAACAAATCATATAAAATTCAAAAAAATCAAAAATGAATTTTAACGTTTTTTCTCCGAAATTATTATTCGAAATCGTTACCTATGGCACAACGAACGATTTGTTTGTCAAGTTTTGCTGTCAGTCAATTGAAAAAGGAAAAGTGCAAAATAAAGATTGAAACGATGAATATGAAACAATTTAAAGGAAATTTAGAACGAATGTTCGACAAAAATCTCACTGACCTCGTTCGGGGCATTCGAAACAACAAGGACAATGGTAAGAACTATTCATTTACAATGGAGGAAAAAAAATTTTTCGCTTCCGAATTTCATGTTTATCTCATATTCTCCATTGAAAGCGTATTCGAAACATATTTTAGTGACTTTTGTTAAGTAAAATTCAAATGCATGATTCTTTTTATTTTTAGAAAGCAAATATATCGCACAATGTATCGAGGAAATCAAATGTGAATTGCGACAAGATAATATAAGTACAAAATGTAATGCAGTAGCAAAATTGACTTATATTCAGGTACGTGTCCATTCTCGCACACAAAATAAGCACTTAATCCATGATTTTCTTATCTCCCTTTTATACAGATGCTCGGATATGACATCAGTTGGGCCGGTTTTAATATAATCGAGGTAATGAGTTCGGGAAAATTCACTGCCAAACGTGTTGGTTATTTGGCTGCAAGCCAAAGTTTTCATCCAGACACAGAGTTGTTAATGCTAACAACAAATATGATTCGCAAGGATTTAAATAGTACGAATCAATATGATGCAGGAGTTGCAATGAGCGGTTTGGCTTGTTTCATTTCATCGGATCTTTCGCGAGATTTAGTAGGTGATATTATGACATTGATGAGCTCAACAAAACCATATTTGCGTATGAAAGCTGTTCTAATGATGTACAAAGTTTTTCTACGATATCCAGAAGCCTTAAGAATTGCCTTTCCCAAATTGAAGGAAAAGTTAGAAGATCCTGATCCGGGAGTTCAGTCAGCAGCTGTTAATGTAATTTGTGAGCTTGCTCGTAAAAATCCGAAAAATTATTTATCGCTTGCGCCAATTTTCTTCAAACTCATGACAACTTCAACGAACAATTGGATGCTCATTAAAATTATCAAACTTTTTGGTGCATTAACGCCCTTAGAACCTCGTCTCGGAAAGAAACTTATAGAGCCATTGACTAATTTGATTCATAGCACATCTGCGATGAGCTTGTTATACGAATGCATAAATACCGTAATTGCTGTTTTGATATCTATCAGTAGCGGTATGCCGAATCATAACGCATCGATTCAACTTTGTGTGCAAAAGTTAAGGATTCTAATTGAGGATACGGATCAAAACCTTAAATATTTGGGACTCTTGGCGATGAGCAAGATTTTGAAAACACATCCCAAAAGTGTTCAAGCACACAAAGACCTCATTCTTGACTGTCTCGACGATCAAGACGAATCGATTCGTTTACGCGCATTAGACTTACTCTATGGAATGGTGTCTAAAAAGAATCTTATGGAAATTGTACGTCAATTATTAGAGCATATAGAATTAGCGGAAGGCACAGCATATCGTGACGAACTCCTGTATAAAATTGTTGAAATTTGTAGTCAAGGCTCGTATCAATACATAACGAATTTCGAATGGTTTGTAACTGTTCTCGTTGAACTCATTCAACTTGCATCAAATAGCAAACATGGCGCTGTTATCGCTGCTCAATTACTTGATGTTGTTGTGCGAGTTCAAGCAATCCGCGAGTTTGCCGTAAATGAAATGGTTACACTTCTTGATACGTTTGTTGTTAATTCGCAAAACAATACAATGTGTGAAGTTCTTTACGCAGCATCATGGATTGTCGGGGAATACGCAGCGCATTTGCAAAGCCCAAGTACAGCACTTTTGGTATTATTACGAGATAATTCATTGCCGGGGCACATTCAAGCTGTCTACATTCAAAATGCTCTCAAACTAGCAACGCATATTATGAAAACGGCATGTGACAATGATGATCGCCAAACCGTACGGGAAACGGTGACAATGTTACTTGAACGTTTGCCTGTTTTCATTAGCTCAGGCGATATTGAAGTTCAAGAACGATCAAGCTCTGCATATGCCTTAATACAATATCTAAAGTCAGAGCTTGATAAGGAGAAACAACAAGGAATCGATGATATGATGAATGAAACAACTATTCCAATTGAAAAAAACAATCTGATTGACACAATTATCAATGAAATGACGTTGTTATTCAAAGGAGACTTGAATCCTGTTGCTCCTAAAGCGCAAAAGAAAGTTCTCTTGCCCGAGGGACTCGATATAGAAGAATGGATTAATTCTCCGCTAAGTGACAATGCCTCATCGAGCGACGATGAAAAAGGAGATTTTCTCTTTGTCGCTAACCAAAATTATGACGGCGAAAAGATTGACGGAAGTCGCAAAAGCAGTCCGGAAATTAGTAAAGAAGATGTTGAACGAGCGCGTCGTTCACGTGAATTGGAACAAAGTCACAATCCAAATTATTTAAAGTCTTCTAAAAAGTCGAAAAAATCAACACCCGTCGAAGATGACATCGAAGAGATTCCAATTGCAGAAATTGCATTAGATATACCACTAAAAGTACATTCAACAAAGAGATCAGACAAATACTTGCAGCAAGATAACAAGGCGACAAAAACAAAACGCGCAAGCAAGAAGTCATCCAAGAAAAACAAGAACAAACTCAGTTACAGTAGTAGCGAATCCGATTATGACGAAATATTGCCGGTACAAGTAAGTACTGTTGTTGAAATTCCTGAAGGCGCTACGTTATCTGATAGTGATAATGATCAAAAGGATGAAAACGATCCTCATAAATCGCTAAATATCGATTTAGACATTCCAATGATGGTAGAAACAAAACCAGCTAAAGTAAAAGGCAGTGATAAGAAGAAATCTCATGAAAAAAATGAAAAAGAAAAAAAGAAAAAGCATAAAAAAGATAAAGAAAGTAAAAACAAGGAGAAAACACACGATAACTTATTTGATGCAAATACAGCAACAACAAAAGAAAACCATGTCGAAGACGCTTCTTTTAAAACAAAGTCTGAATCAAACAAGAAAAAACACAAACACGACAAGCTTAAGAAAGGATCAAAACCTAAAACATCTTCTTCGAAAACAGGATATGAAGAATTCTCAACACCTACTAAATAAACATCATATAATGAGATGATAACTTATTTTCTTAACACAAAATATTCCATGATTGATTTTTTATGTTTATTTCAAAGATGTTGTATTTCAATCAAGAAAATTTATATTTCTAATAGAATATTTACTGTTGATAATTTTGCTTGTACTATTCCTGTTTAATATCAAATTATTTTCCTTCGTTTTGTTTTTTTATTGAATATATTATTATTAAGCAAAAATATCTAACTAATAAAAAATGGCTACATTAAAAAATTGATTCTTTTTCGTTATATACTTTATGAAAATACATTTATATGTGTACTTTTAAGATCTGCGAAACACAAAAAAATCAAACAAAACATCATTCATATCTTGTAAAACGTATCCGACAAACAATTTAATTTATTATTTCGTCACATAATTATTGATCACACTGTTTGCTTAAAACTTTTTCTAACAACCAACAGACATTTTCTTAATTGGACCACTCATATAATAATGCACAAACATTTTTGGACATCAATCTTCTTCTCATTTCATTTATATACTTTTTTTTCCTCATGTCTCTATTACTTGTTGTTCACGAACAAAATCAATCCAATTTGTTCTAATAACTGATGTTCATGTCAATGTCTGTCTCTCTGTCTCCATGGTATTTACTTAGCTATCTATATATATATACCTATTTATAATTTGAAGTAAGAATTGAAAAAAATAATTCTTAAAGTTTTTTTATTTGAAATTTCTCTTGAAATATATATGATTTTGCTTTTCCATAAAATTTCCAAACATCTAAACTAACAGATCTCCCTTTATTCTAACATATTTATTAAAGTACCATATTTTCAACTCTCGTATCTAGATTTAATGCTTATTGAAAGAGCGAGCGGTAGGTGACAGGAAGATCGATGAGCTGTCCGAGATACATATGGGTTTGTACATTTTTTCCTTCTCTCCTTGTATTGTTGTTGTTTTTGTTTGTGAACATGTTTAATATAATAGTCGTTCTACACTATGTCTCTCAATGGAGCTGATAAAGTTGTTCTTTTGGACTTTTTATTTTCTTCGTTACTCTTAAATAAGCTGCCATCATGAAACAAGGGTTGTAAAACAACTACACGATTAGCTTTCAAGAAAATGTACGCTTACCTCAACATCATGAATAATATCGAAATAAGTTGACTTGACATGCGAACACGAAAAATGTCTTTATCAATTTTTAAAAAGTTTTGAATAATGTCCCATGCGATTTTTTGTCGTCATTGTTTTGACAAGATACTTTTTTTTATAAAATTTGTGCTTTTGCAATATTTTACGCCCCTTGGCATCACATTGAGAGACTTAGTACAAAATTATATTGTTATCAAACATAATTGTTAATCCCTTTACTAAACAATAAGTAATACGAAGAACAAATTTCAAAGAAAAGAGAAGTCAAACCACACCAACAAAAAGAATATGTAAAATCAATATGAATGATAACAAGTGTTCTTCAAGCAATCAACAAACAACAAGATTTAAGTCACGTAAATTCTGCAAACATGAAAAGATTATTATTTAAACTAATCGCAGTGAGAGATAAAAAAAAAAGATGTTATTTGAAGAAATGATACAATGTTGCAGAGATTGGTTACTTATTAAAATCCATAAATATTAACAAAAATTATTGTGACAAAACAACTTTCCAAACAAATTTTCCAATTTAAATATTTTTTTTGGCCTTTAGTGTAACATATTTGACATATGTTTTTTATTGTTAACAATAATCCTTATATCTTTAAAATCTTGATTTTTAAGAATAAACACTATTCCACAGAGATTAGGTATTCTCTACTTTTTGTAAGGTTGATATAAAAAGATAAAGACTAACAAGTCCCTCAGGAGAAACAACAGAAATCATGTACTAAATGTGTCTAATTTGACAATTTTTGGCTTAAAATTCCATATTGGGGGTCTTCTGATTCTTCTTCAAGTTTTAAGTTTTAATAACTAGCCTTTTACACATGTCATATACAAAATCTTCTCATAATGAACACAAATATGAGGAAATGTCAGACCCTTATTTATGTATTCTTCTTGTATGGTATACCAATAGGACGTCATGCAATGCTAAAATAAAAAATCTCTTTTTAAATATATGTCACTTGAACAGCTAATAATATAATTTAATAAATTTTTACAAGAAAAAGAAGAATAATAAGAGATACACATCTTTCTTGTCACAAGTCAACAAATTTTTTGATGGCTAAATATCTCTTTTTATCTCATTTTGAAAAAATAAATACACAGAATAAGACGATTGACGTTTGATGCTCATCAATGTTTCAGTTTTTATTTGAGTGACAGCATTCACAGTGTGATATTTTTAGATTTTTGGATATCAGTATTTTGCAATTACATCATCTAGATAAAATAGCAGTTTTAGTTCAATACAAAGTTATAGAGGAGATCACATAAATCATCTATGGATTTCTTTTCAGCGTTTTTGCATTATTTACATCAACGGTTATATATGCCATATGTGCTCTTCTTCATGTATTTATTTATGTACATACATTTTCTTTCAATGAACAAATTGAAGAAATTCTGCCTAAAATACTCAAATACATTCGCTTTCAACAAAAATGTCAATCGATTTGATTGAAGACTTTTTCGGTTCCATATGAAATTATGATATTTCGTATATATATGTACTTTATTTCACTACTATGTACATGCATGAAGGACCTTTTATTTTATTTTTGTATATTAATCTGGTTATATTGACGAGATTTTTATGCATTTCTAATATCATTAAATATGTCATCAAGTTTCAAGTCAAAAGTTTTCTATCTTGTTCTTATCATTTGTTCGACTTTTTCAGAAACATACTGTAAAAAATGATTGAATTAAAGCTTTCATCTCTTCCGAAATCTAATCTGCTAAGCTTAAAAAACGTTAAAAATAATTGTGTAATAAGTACCTATATCAAGGCAAGAGCGAGTTATCAGCTGATTGAAAACTTTGATTTACTCGTATTTGTGTTAAAAATCGATAAGAAATTATCAAAAAATGATTTGACATTTGATTTGTACTTATTGTTTGTTTTATGCAAGAATAGCTTTTCCATGACTAACCATTTTAAATGATAACTTTCTTTCTGATCGTTTACGAAGTCGTGATTAAAAATTGCTTCTTCATCAAGCAGAGCCTGTCATTCATTTATTTGTGACTTGTTGTTTTTTTTTACAGACAAAAAAAAATACAAATTGAAAATCATGTTAAGACAATCGAATATCACGCAGTTGTTGGTATCAAGTCGTAAATGTTTTTTGAAAAACATTTAAAAAATAATAATAAAGCGCATTTTGAGTTTGTATTGAATGTAGAGTTATATATATATATGTATTTGTTCAGAGAATTTTCTTCGCATTTTTTACCATCGGGTGTAGTTTTAATATGATTAGATAATATTTAAAGAAAGAGACCGTAAAATCATTGAGCAAATCAAAATAATTCCAAATCATTGTATCGTACGTTCCTTTTTGAATTTTATTCTTAAAGATCATAGCACATCGTCATCGTGTTTCTTTTTCACCCGCTTAGTTGATGTCTTAAGAAGACAGTATGACTGCGGTTGCTTGTTTTTGAAATAAAAAAAAAAACAAATAACAACTGAAATGAGCATGTTACAAACATCAAGATCATAAAAACTGTATAAGTAGTAAAGACATAAAATCATTCAAATCGTTTTGCTGTCTGATGATGTCTGTATTACTTGTCGTATCACATATCAATCTTTTATCTTTTTGTTACACGATCTCTTCATATTCGATATACATTTTATTTTCTGTTCATAATAATCATTGTTTTTCCTTTATATATTTGTTCGTCTTTGACTACTTGCTCGATTGCACCAAAAATATTTAAATTGTGGCTGAGTCATAATCTGTGTCAATCAAAAAATTCGATATTGGAGATAAAAAAAAAACAACGTTCGATTTGGCGACTTGAAGCTATTGCTGCTTGAAGGACTTTGCCGAAAATTGAACTGAAATTCTTTTCAATCATAGTAAATCACAAGAACAAATAGCTTCTGTTCACATGGAAAAATTGTATATCGACGTGATGATTAATCATTTTCTTGTCTAAAAATGACACCAAAGGTATTTCTGTCATTTTCAATTAGGCTTCTGGTAACATTCAATTTATCAGAGAAGATATCTGTGTGACGCGATCTAATTCTACGGGAACATGTTATTTGGCGTAAAAGTTGTCTCCAAAAAAACATGTTTTAGATAAGATTTCAAAGTGATAGAATGTTGTGTCACAATATCTTAAATAAACAATTGCTGTGTGGTTTCTCGATAAACAAACAAAAGTGGTTACAATATGCCTAATACAAGAAAATTTTTCTGTATAATATCGAAAAAAATAAACGAAACGAAAAAAGTCTTTAATCTTACACATATTTTACTTATTATTCTTTCATATTCTGAAATTTAATGTATGACCCATTTACAAAAAAAGCTCATCATCACGTAATTATTCACACTGTTTCATTTATTTCATCATCTTCATCCCATAGGGACTTGTCACATAATAATTTTGCCTTTTTTGAAAAGCATTTCATACTGTTATAATATTAATTTATATAATCAACAGAAACATAAAATATGTTCAAAAAATCATAGACGTGCTGTAACTAACTAATTTAAAGCGTATCCTTTATTCCTTTTAGTATTTTCACATGTAACATGGTTGCATTTCGACCATTATTCTTTGTCTCTAACGAAATATTGTATGTAATTCTGTAATAAAAAGGCGTACCGTAGAAAAAACGCACAGAGATCCATGTCATCTATTCCTTGTGGACCACTGATTTTATTCTTGAATAAACATTGGTTCGTATTTGATGCTGGTAGAAGAACGCCCCTTTGATTTAATGAAACACTGAACTCGACAGTTTATTTCATGCACACTCACAGTATTCAATGAAGAATGAGTGAAACAGATATAGACGTTGCATGGAATCGTGTGTCGATGTACTTTTGAATGAAATTTGTGTGTCAGAGCTTCCTTTAGTAACTTTTATACAAAAATAAGCTATTCGACTGTTATTTTGTTGAACGAATAGGCAGTGCTTAGCGAAAACTCCATTGAACAAGTCGTGTTTAAAGCAGAAAAAATTGAAAAATCATATTTTAGTGACATAATTCAAACAAAAAAAAAAAAGTGATAAAAAGCCAAATTTAAAAAAAATACATACCTAAATAGATATAATGAAAATTATTTAAATTATATTTTTGGCTAAAATTTTTTTTTACATAAAAAATGATGAATATTAGTGCAAATCCTTATAGCAGCGATCATGAAAGTACGTATCGTAATGCATGTATGGCATCTGCTCCAGCGACAAGCGATATTATGCATTACCCAACAACTTCGTCTCATTTGCATGAAACTCCCAACCATGCATCGGGTCTTTTGTATCATCATCACTCTCATCTCTTGGAATATGGAATAACAACATCAAATAGTCCCGTAATTAGCGAATCGTACTATGAAAACTCCTACAATAGTAGTAACAGTAACAATAGTCAAAATAATCCAGTTTCTTACAATGCGTCGCTTCCATCTCCCGATCATCATATTATCAGTTCAGATAACGGACTGAGTTACACAAATTTAGATTACATGTATTCAACTACAGGAACGGCAGGATATAGTTATGAAGATCGCTTACGCATGCCAAATTCACAATATGATCAACATCACGCAAGTATATCACAATGTTCGAGTTACACAAATTCACAAACCTGGCATCATCATCATCCGTCGATGTCTTCTTTCTCCGCATCAGAAGCAGTTTCGTCAATGGGTGATGTAGTTGATGTCAAAATGGATCAACGAAAGTATGCCTCTTCAAGTCAAGGATATGGAATGACAAACACAATACCAACAACGACACAAACAACGGGTATTATTAAACAAAATGATGTCTTGAATGAGACAACTTCAGTTCCTAATACAACACAACAACAAGCGCCAACGTATAAATGGATGCAAGTCAAACGAAATGTGCCAAAGCCTCAAAGTGAGTTCTTAGATATTGTTTTATTTTTATGTGTATACATAGTAGAATGTTCACAAATTAATATCGTGGATTATTCTTGAATTTTTTATGCTAATATCATTTCGTGATACGACATTTACACTCGAACACAATGCAATGCTAATAAATGTCGATGTCACTCAAACAGCATTTTATACTTGTATTTATTTAACTATAAGTACGTTCATTCAAAAAAAAAAACTGATAAGAATCGCACAACATTGGTCGGTCATTTGCACCCCCAACTTGAATTTGAATATACATATAAATTTTACTGTAAGTACCTGACTGTGTTCATGCCTAAAAAACAGTTTGGTTTACTGAATTAAAGCAAGTTATTATTAGGTACTTATTTATTTCCATTATTTATTTAATCGCTTATTTTTGCTTTGACAAAAAGCGTTCATAATATTGTGTCTAAGTGATTCTATATAATAAGTGATTCAGAAAACAAAATTGAAATATTTTTCAAACAAACTGCCAAACATTTAAAGAGCCATTTCCGATGCTCCTTTTTAAAAAAATCTTATCTTTAATAGAAAATAATATAATAATGATCGTCACCGACGGCACTCATCATAATATAAAACAAAAAGAAAATGAAATAATTAAGTTGACTTTATCGATTTTTGCTTTAACTTTTCCTTTTATTCATAATTCATTTTAGGGTTTGTAATGTACGAGCAAGTTCATGTTAATTTTATTCATATACCTATGTATATTTGTGATTGCCGTAATTATGATTAAATTAATTAACAACGTCTGATAAACCGTAATTGAGTGTAAAATAACATGAAAAATGATTGATGAACAGTTTAAATTGAATTTCGTATTTTATAGAATTGTGAAAAAATAGAAATTAAAAAATGTTCAACAAAACAAACATTTTTCAGTCATTTATGTACTTCATTTAACTTTTGCTTTATCTAAAAGTTTCTCTTTGTTAATATTTTTATAGCTCAAATTTAATAAATTCAATTCTTCAAAGATAAAATGAAAAAAAAAATCCTGTAATTCTGTTAAAATATTTTCAACAAGTGTTAAAAATGTTTATCAATGAAAACCTGTCAAAAAGTGTAAGCCAAATAATCAATTTAATCGCATTTATTTATTCATGTCGCTTAAACTCATTCTGAATTTCTTAAACGTTTGTTTATTAAATAAATAACTTTGTAATCAATTTGTTCGCTTCTTAACTTTATTAATCTTTTTGTAATTTCGGGTGACAAATTTATAACCTTTTTTTCATTCGTTTATTCAAGACGGAGAACTTAATTAGCACGAAACAAATGCCAATCATTCAATTCAAGTCAACTTAGAATGAAAAGCAATATTACGGAAGTCAAATTAAAGGATTAAGAAAAATGTTGGTATCATTGAAAAATATTAAGGGGATTTATAATAAAATTTTAGTGTTTAAAGAGTTTACAGGAACTAAACGAAAATCATTTAATCCAAATTTTATTGAAACTCACATTCAAAGTCATCCATAAAGACTCCCCTTTTTCATTCAATTTTTTCTGATTAATTTATTCCTGATCTGAAGTTTAGATATGGAAAACATTACTTGCATTACAACAATTAAGTAATGAATCAGTATAGGTATATGAACGTTTTTTGTAATGCTACTTATGTTTACGAACGAGACTTATTTGACATATGACTCATTTTGAACATAACATTAGGAAGTTAAAAAAAAAATTCAAAACAAAAGTTGAACTGAAATTTGATTCTTATCAAAAAAAAAAATGTGATTGTCCTCTTCATATTTTATATCATATAAAAATGTGTTTTGCGGTTACATCACAAACAAATATAAATAAAAATAATATCAAATTTATGAACAAACAAAAATAAATCAGAAAATAAATACTTTGTAGATTCTAACGTCAGTTTTAAAAATTATTGAACTATATAGATATTTAATGGCTTACAAACGAAAGAATGATAAGTACAGAGGAAAGAAGATGTACGTTATCTTGCCAAAGAATCTAAAAATTCAATCAAAACATACCTTGAATTAGCAAGAAAATTCGAATTGTAGCATATGCTGAAAGTCTAAATGCTCTCTTTTAATTTGGGTTTTAAACATATTTTTAATTTTCAAGCTTTACAACCATCAAATAGTCATTCAAAGTTTACTGTCGTTTAGCACCTACTTGTTGATAATTTTGACAAGTTTTAGATGTTTTTTCGATAGGGAATCAAAAATTGTTTTTCGTATAAAAAACAAAGTAGTATATAAAACAGATACTACAATTATTATAAGAGTATCACGTTATATTATGCAAATAAAAAATATTCCATGTAGCCTACGTCATTTAGAATGAGTAAATATATATTTGATGATATTAAGTATATCATAGATTAGATTACGTAATTGTTTGCTCAAGTAATGCGCTTCAAATTCTCAATGGGTGGTCAAACTGGAGTCATATCTAAAAGGGTTTAATGTCCTTCAAGTACATTAGTTAATCATCACTCACAATTTGAATTTCATGAACATCTCCATTATTTTTGACATTCATCTTGCATTAAAGCTCAAAATTTTTCGTAATTCAGATTGACAACACTCGCAAAAATCCTCACATACAAATATAAAATTAAACATCTCTATTTCATTCACTCAAAATGCGAATAACTTACATGTGAACAGTGGTGACTTATGATGATAAAAAAAATAAATTTTGGTGATCAGTCATTCTGACAGACACATTGCATTATATACTTTCTCTCTCTTGTTGTAATATTTAATATCTTTTCTAAACAACATTTCATATGGGGTTTCGTACCTCATAGAAAACACATACATACAAAAATGAAGGAAAAAACGACAAAACGAATTTTCGTAAAATATAAATTTATTTATTTACGAACTTGCAAATGTCTTCATATGCTGGTTTATATATACTATATTTTAATATATAAAAAAAAAACTTAAAATCAAATAGCAAGAAAGATTATTGATTTTTTTTCTTTATTATTGAGTCTTCTTTAGAAATTCGATAAAATCAATTCAACTTTTATCAACATTCAATGCATCAATAAGCTACAAACCTCAAAAAATGTTTTTCTCTTTTAGGTTCCAAATCACCCGTAATGCAAGATTACGTTCTTCCAGTACATCAACTTGAAATGTGCAAAGGATATCCTAATTCGTTATTAAGTGAGTTTACCTTATCAATCGTGTTTTTTCTTATTTGTTTTATTTTCTTTGATAACTTTACAAAGGTAATGCTACAAATGCTGTTCTCATGAACAATAACAACAATACAGGTCGTACTAACTTTACAAATAAGCAATTAACGGAGTTGGAAAAAGAATTCCATTTTAATAAATACCTAACGAGAGCAAGAAGAATTGAAATTGCAAATGCTTTGCAATTGAATGAGACGCAAGTAAGTTTTTTTTTCATTTAGTAGATATGTATTGCCGAAATTTTGTTGTAAATATGAACATTTTTTTACGCAGGTAAAAATATGGTTTCAGAATCGCCGAATGAAACAAAAGAAACGAATAAAAGAAGGGCTTGTTCCAATAGAAGCAAGTTCCTGTAGTTCACCTAATCCAACGTTGATTACATCATCCTCACAAGGAGGCAGCGGCGAAAATAGTAGAGAATCAGAATAATAAATATTTAAAAATGAATTATGTTTAGATATAGAAAATAAGAATCATTTTAAACTTTAACTAAAAAGACAGTATTACAAAATAATTAAAAAAAAAAAGCAAACAAATTCATAAATATATAGAATTGAAACAATTATTCTTCGTTTTTTGATGTACATATTGATTTTCCTTTATTAACGTTTCACTTGTGCAAAGGTTGCTTTACACAATTCATAGTTTTATTAATAAATCAGAGTTTTAGCTATATCGTAAGCAATTACTATAAATGGATCATATAAATGTATTCAGTAGTAAAGATTTCAAAAATTGGGAAAAGCATTATAAAAAAAAATCAGAGGCATTATGTGCAATATACCTACTACACTAAATAATATTGAAAAAGTAATTGTTTATTTCTGCAGATATTACAGATTTGTTTACAAAATAATTTTTGGTACAAGTAATAAAATTTAAATAAAAATCTGAGAGATTGATAAGGAGCCATCCAAACTACATCGTATTGAACGGGGTTGTTGTGTTAAGTTTTTGCTTTTCAAGCTTTGCGAGTGGATGTGTTCTTCCATGTTGTAAAAACTTTTTGCAACCTCCTGCTGCGGAGTTTCCCGAATTTCCATTATTGTTGTTCGATTTATTCAGAACAGATAATGATTTGCCCGTTGTCGAGCCAGATTTTGGCATCGGAGGTCTTCGTGGTTCATCCTTTAAAAAAATTGTCGCATGATTAATCATTAATGGCTTTGTAGTTGTAATATTTGCTGCAGAATTTATAGATGTGTTGTTAATATTCAGTCTTGTGTTTTCGAGGACAGACATTGGGCGTTGTCGTGTTATATGACGTGTTTGTTGTTGATCAATACTGGAATTGCGTTTAGATGACGGAAATGAATTACGATACAAAGTAGATCGCATCTTTGTTTCCTCATAACGATCGACAAGATTGCGAACGTTTATATCTTCCAAATTATTTTCTTCAGCTTCCTGTTTAGATTCACATAGAGTACTTTTATTTTGATTTGCATCTGTGTGAACAGGAGATGATGGCAAAGAACGTCCTTTTTTATTACAGCAAGTAGAAATATCTGTGGAAGTATTATTATCTGCTGATTGTGTCATTTGTGCATTGGGAGCTCTGACTTTCGCTTCGAAGTTCATCTTTAGATTTTTTACCATGCCAGCGTGGCGACTTCCCTTCTTATTTTCAGTCTTAGATTGCTGTTGTTGAATCAATTCGTCTGTTTCATCGACAGAACCAAACGTTTTCTGTCTAAATGCTGGCGATATTGATGGAAATCCAACGGAAACTGTTTCAGGTGCAGATGCTGAAAGTCCTCGAATCCTATAGACATTGGAATCTAACTTCGTATTTGACAAAACCTCTTCACTTAAACAACGATTACGAGCATTATTGTTATTATTTTTCTTTGATTTGTTCGATACAGAATTACTAGATAACGCCTCATCATTACAAATTCGTTTTACGAGAGATGCTGTCGTTTGTTCTTCGATCTTTTGTTTTGTTCGTTTTACAGTTCCCGATATAGTCCATGGCACATCTTCTTTTTCCGACGTCTTTTCAGTTGTTATGGAAGAATGTTGTCTACTGACATTTCCGGAATCTATATTACTTCCGACAATAGCATTTCGCATATCATATGATCCCCAAGAACTGTTTCGTGAAGGTGTGTTTCTACTATTATCGCCCGAGCCCCATGAAGAGTGACGGCTTGGAATATCTCGAGGCGTTTCGCCCATAACGACAGCAGAATCAACGCTACTCCATGAATTGTTGCGAGATACATCAACACCCGACAACTCTGCCAAAACATTTGGAGGAATATGAGATAAACGTTGTTGTTTTCGCTCTTCACGATCAAAGACACGATCAACTTGTGCGGAAAATAGATCATTTGGATTTCGTAATGTAACAACTGAAGCTGATGGGGATTTAATTAGGACCTACAAAAAAGGGAAAAAGAAGTTAGATTGTAATTCATACAAATTTTGATACCGAAACTTACTTGCTCCCTATCATCAACAGTCGATTTTGATTGAATAACGTGTGATGATGCAGACCACATAGGACTTGGAGGTTTTTGACTTACAACACTTTCATCACTCGGATCCAGATTTTCTTTTACTGCACTTTGCGATTCACTTGCATTACTTCGAACACTTGCACTGCGTTTGATTTCCTTTGCCTTTCGATCATTGGACTCCAATTCGCTGACAATCAATTTAACAGATGGCACAATTGATGCAGGACTCTCTTCACGTTGTTGCTCCAAATAAACAATCTGGTTTTGACTTACACTATAATTTTGTCCGTTGTCACACGGCATTAACACAGTTTTATTCCAATTACAATGCACACTACTACACGTAATGCTTCGAGTTGGATCAGCCAAATGCTCTAATGAGATCGAATGTGGTTTGTGCATTCGAGTACATGTCGATTTTCTATTTTCCGGACTACAACTTCGTGGTCGTTTTTTTACTTTTTTCTCTGATGATTTACGTTGTTTTCGATCTCTTCCATCCGTTTGACTGATTGTTGTTCCTCCTCGTTTTCCTTTATCTCCCGTAAGTGCTTGAATTAACGGAGTTGGTTCGCTACCCGGCAAAAGTCTCGCATCTTTAGTGCTCTTTAAATTTGTATCACTTTTGCTACGTTGTAACTTTTCCTTATTCTTCATTGCATCCAACATTCCTTGATATGTCTCAAGTTGTGTTATGAAATTTCGATTCGGTTTGATACAACTTCGTTTATCCTTAACATGATGCAATGCAGTCTCAAAGTCCCAATTATATGCCTTCATGGCATACGCAATAACAACGGATGCTGAACGACTAATTCCCATTTTACAGTGAACCAACACTTTGGAGTGTGTTTCTTTGGCATGTGAGATATATTTATACGTATCGTCCCAATGTCGCAACAAATTTGTTTTATCATCATCATAGACACGAACATTAAAGTAATCGAAGCATCCGGGAAAGAAATTATCTATCTCACGTGTAACGTTAAGAATATGACCAACACTAAAAGGGGTAAGAATACAAAGATTTAATAAAATCTTCAGAGCAAAGCGCCAAGACAACACTTACCCATTTTTCTGTAATTCATCCAAGTTACTTGCATTCCATTCAGATCCTAAATATACATGATCAAATATTTCAGTGGGTGCATCCATTTGTCCTAATATAACTAACATTTCCTCATCGATAAAAGACTTGTATTCACTAAAATCCATATTGAGTTGACTTTCGAGGCGACTTCTTATATATTTGGAAGTTACTTCATCCAAATCAACGCTCATGATTATTTCTTTCAGTTGTGCGCGAATAATTCTCTTTGTTTCTTCACGTTCTGTTGGTCTGTAATAATTAAAACAAAAATCGATAACGAATCATTTTTTTAATTAAAAATTATAAAATTACTTTGATCTTATTGAATCTGGGGATGCAGGTCTGCGACTCTCAATCGAATCCATTGTATGCCATTCGTTCAAACATGAACGATCAGATCCTATATTTTCTTCATAATACTGTGCCCATTGATGCGAAGATCCTCCAGCAAATAAATTTTGAGTGCGAGCTTTGCCAGAAACTTTGTGAAGTGTCTGTAATGCGGACCTAAATGTTAATTAAAAAGATTGTATTGATTAATTTTCATTCATTTTGAAAATGTTACTTTATAAAAACTGTCGAAAAAAAAATTTAAAGAAGATAAAATTTTTCAAATGTTTAAGAACCATCCAAAAGACATCCAAAGGCATTTTTCATAACTTTTGTTCAATTTCAAGCTTAAGAATCATCAAATATGCTTTCAAAGTGAAAATTACGTATTTTTTATTTGTCAATATTCAAGCTTAAGAACCATCCAAAAGACATCCAAAGGCATTTTTCATAACTTTTGTTCAATTTCAAGCTTAAGAATCATCAAATATGCTTTCAAAATGAAAATTACGTATTTTTTGCGTATTTTTTATTTGTCAATATTCAAGCTTAAGAACCATCCAAAAGACATCCAAAGGCATTTTTCATAACTTTTTTTTAATTTCAAGCTTAAGGATCATCAAATATACCTTCAAGATAAAATTTACGTATTTTTTACGTATTTTTTTTACGTATTTTTTTACGTATTTTTTACGTATTTTTTTTTACGTATTTTTTATTTGTCAGTATTCAAGCTTAAAAACCTTCCAAAAGACATCCAAAGGCATTTTTCATAACTTTTTTTTTAATTTCAAGCTTAAGGATCATCAAATATACCTTCAAAATAAAAATTGTCAGATCATTAAGGATCATCAAATATACCTTCAAGATAAAATTTACGTATTTTTTAACGTATTTTTTTACGTATTTTTTACATATTTTTTTACATATTTTTTACGTATTTTTTATTTGTCAGTATTCAAGCTTAAAAACCTTCCAAAAGACATCCAAAGGCATTTTTCATAACTTTTTTTTAATTTCAAGCTTAAGGATCATCAAATATACCTTCAAAATAAAAATTATCGGATCATTAAGGATCATCAAATATACCTTCAAGATAAAATTTACGTATTTTGTTACGTATTTTTTTTACGTATTTTTTATTTGTCAATATTTAAGCTTAAGAACCATCCAAAAGACATCCAAAGGCATTTTTCATAACTTTTTTTTAATTTCAAGCTTAAGGATCATCAAATATACCGTATTTTTTATTTGTCAATATTCAAAAGGACATCCAAAGGCATTTTTCATAACTTTTTTTTTAATTTCAAGCTTAAGGATCATCAAATATACCTTCAAGATAAAATTTAAGTATTTTTTACGTATTTTTTTTACGTATTTTTTTATAAACGTATTTTTTATTTGTCATATTCAAAGCTTAAGGATCAATTAAGGATCATCAAATATACCTTCAAGATAAAATTTACGTATTTTTTACGTATTTTTTTACGTATTTTTTTACGTATTTTTTACGTATTTTTTTTACGTATTTTTTATTTGTCAGTATTCAAAGCTTAAGGATCATCAAAATAAATCATCAAAATAAAAATTATCGGATCATTAAGGATCATCAAATATACCTTCAAGATAAAATTTACGTATTTTTTACGTATTTTTTTACGTATTTTTTATTTGTCAGTATTCAAGCTTAAAAACCTTCCAAAAGACATCCAAAGGCATTTTTCATAACTTTTTTTTTTAATTTCAAGCTTAAGGATCATCAATTTTTCATTCATTATTTTCGATTTTAATTCATCATTTTCGATTTTAACAATCTTTAATGAAAATTAAATTCTTAAAAATGATTCCTTATACTTGAACCAATTTTCTTAAATTTAAGGCACACGATATTAGATATCCCTTTTGAGAATTTCACTAATAATGGTTTTTAATGAAAAAAAAAGTAGTTCTTGAAACAATCTTATCATAAAGCAAGATAGTATAATTCACACTTCAAAATTATAATATGAAGAGGAATACGCATAAATAGATGTGGTTCAGAAGACAATAATCGTATTTTCATATCAGGAACTTAAAATTATCTATATGTAGAATTTTCGATGTGTTTATATGCCGTATTTAGATGCGTTGAGTTAAATTTAATTATTGCAACGCAGGAGATATGTGACAAAGTTTGTATGTGTATGAACGGATCATATAAGTTAAACACACGTTTTCGTATAGAAATGTAGATCAGAAAGGGTCAATTTTTATATAAGTTTTTAAAAAAAGGCGTTTCTACTCATTCTTTAAGTTTTTTATATTGAAAATATCTATCATTGAACGTAATTGTTCGCACTCTAACATAAATATCTCATCTGTTGGTCTATATGGGGGCAATTTGGTATCTCTATAACCATTCAAATGCCATAAGTTTAACAATCGTTATGACATCTTGAAACGGCTTTTAACAAACATTTAACTCATTTAAAGGTCTCATATTTAATTTTAAAGATCAACTGGAATCGGTCATCAGCAGTCTTGTTCAAATGTTAAAACACTAAACATATTTTTTTTTTTGTCAATCTGAATATATGAAAGTGTAAAAATTAAATGGAGCAAATACAGAGTGATATCACATATTTAGCAATGGATCTTTCAAAAAGTGAATTATTTTTGGAAATTTTGTCGTTTCTTGAGGGAGTTAATCAGTTTTTGGGAAATGATCTCTTCAACGAAACAACTTTGACGTCAGAATACAGACAAAAGTTGAATGAACAACGAAAATCACTTTATGTAAAAAGTAATCATTTGTGGAAACTATTTAACATGTCAATTGTAAATGAAGAATCCGCATCGTATTTAAATATGGAAGCTTCAAAGAAAGATGAACATGATCAAACTTATGACTATTGCTCATTCGAAACAGACTTTCAAAACGAATGTTGTCCATTTACGGAAATGACTGTAAAGGAAGTAATGGAAGTAAAAGGAATTAAAATTGATGGAGAATTAGTGCAAATTGAACGGC
Source organism: Culicoides brevitarsis (assembly GCF_036172545.1). NCBI lineage: Eukaryota > Metazoa > Arthropoda > Insecta > Diptera > Ceratopogonidae > Culicoides > Culicoides brevitarsis. The sequence continues at coordinate 13,388 of NC_087087.1, read as the reverse complement.
GATCCTTTTTTGGAAAGCCAAAGGAGATTTTTGCAATATTTGTGGAAAAATGGATACTCATCTATAGATCAAAAACAGATAAGAAACCGAATCAATGGATAAAAATCCAGAAAGTTGAACGTATTCCGGAAAAAAATCACGTAAATGCATTCAGAATTTATTCAGTAAAAGAAGAAAAGCCGACAGATTTTCAATGTTCGACTTCAAAACAAACTGATAACTGGATAAATGTTATTGAAGATGCATTAAAAAATAAAAGTCATGGTTATGTGAATGTTAATGTTAACATACGAAAATTACCAACGCCGCCCGCAATCACTTATCGAAAGTCAAACAAGAGTGACGATATATACGAAGAACCAGATAATATTTTGAACACACGTGACAATAATATTAGCCAAGCTTTAATAAAAATGGAAATTCAAGAAGAAAAAGAAAAACTTGATTTGACATACGATAATGTAGATCATCATTCAGAACATACATCAGAAAGGATCATCGTAAAAGATATGCCTCTCATTCCTGTTAAAACAACTATATTTAAAACTTCTGAAATTGTTGTCTGTCCAAATTATGATGTCCCCAAGAATAATCGTCTTGTTTCTATGAATGACACGAAAAAAAATGAACCCTCAAAGAAGGAAGAGAAAAAGTCTGAAGAAAAGGAAAAAACATTATTGGTTCAGAATGTCTCATCTCCATCCCATAGTCGATCGAATTCTAAAAATGATTCTTGCTCTTCAGTTCAAAACACGGAAGAAATAAAGGAAAAGCTTCGCCAACAAGGCATAGTTCTCACTCCAATTAAAATGCATCAAATAACAACAAAAACAAGTAAATTTGCATTATCGCCTACTAAAGACATAAATCGATATACCATAAAAAATTGGTTTAAGACAAAATTGAACAATAAAAATGATACGAAAGAAAAGCGAAAATCAACATCAGAGACGTTAGTACACTCAGTTAATGATGTGAAAAATGAAGAGCTACCCAAATTAGTAACTACAAAAGTTAATAACAATAATGGAAGCAAAGTAAATATGATAATTCATCAACTGGAAGCAAATGGGCATTTAAAACATTTGTTGACAAAATCAAAAGTTCAAAGGAGACACACAGTTGTAGATGATTCTTATGAGTTCGTCGGAAAAACTAACAAAGAAGTGTTCTAGATGGGATTCGCGAATAACTTGTTTAATTCGAATTTGAATTATGTATATAGTTATTAAAGAAGTATGATATATTTAACTTACCACATTGCTTGAACAGATACTGGTTTAAAGATGTGAGTTCTATTGCAAACGCTAACACTGAACCCGCTAAAAATACAATGGAAAGTTTTTGTTAAAGTACATTTGTATTAGAAATAAAATAAAGATTTAAACTAACCCATCTCCATCTAATCTAATTGTTGTGTCTGCAAGTACTCTCAAAACTAAACCAACTGTCGTAACCTCATTACAATCGATTCCTAATAAGCAAGATTCTTCAACTTCTTCTTCGGTATCTACCTTTGTCTTCAATTCATCCGCCAAAATATTGCTTTTTTGACAATTTAAACACGTTACATTATCATCTGCAATATTTGACGATAACGAAGACTTTTGATCAGTTGTAGTTTCGAGTGGCAGTGTGAAAGGTGGTTTGAAGTTTTTGTTGTTGTTAGTACTATCACAATTAGTTTCATTTCCATGTTTCCTGCATGAACACGTTTCTTCATTTTGATTATTTGCAGGAGATGGTTGCTTATGAAGCGTATTTTGTTGACTGTTAATGTGATGTGAAGTTGATGTTGTGTGCTTTTTACGTTTTACGGGACGAGAAACAACAACTAAATATCGTGTGCGACCTGCGCGAATAGATTCTAATTTCACGGCCTAAAAGTAAAACAAAAAAAAACTCGTAATATGAAGGTCTTTTGACGAAAAAATTGTCAAATAACGAAAACAAAAACACAAATTTTACAAATTTATCGTAAAACGAGTAACATCGTTCAATGCAATCCAAATTGTTCAAGATCGTGACGCGGAAAAGTCGTTTCAAAAACTGAGCAAATCTCTTGGCTTGCTGCCAATTGACAAAAACACACACACACAAACAGTATGCGTGATTCGGGACTTTTATGGTGTGTGACACGAGTAAGAACAGATGTTTGCTACTTTCGAAATGACCTACCATTTTTAGCGTTTCCTCAGGGCGTAATAGATAAAACATCGATTGTAAATGTTTTTGTATGTCATTTCCACTGTTTGTGCTCGTATTGTTTGTTTCTTCCATCCCATTACTATCATCTGCCATGTCTTCTGTTCTTTGACTTGCGGAAGATGCGGATCGAGTTGGAGTAACATTTGTAATTGAGTCACTTGACTGTGACATATTGCTGTTACTTCTCTTCTGTGAGGATTCTGTTAATTTTGAAGATGATGCAGAGCTGTTTGGTCTAACAAGGCGTTCATTAGAACCGAGCATCAAAACTGTGCCTTTTCCCGCAAAGTAACATTCACTTAAACTGTAACAAGAAAATAGAGTATATATATAAATATATGAAGTACAGTAAAAATATAAAAAAGCATCGTTCAAGTCATTAAAAACACAGGAAAGCGAATGTAATCATAATTTATTTTATCACAAGCAGTGACATTCATATGCGATTTTGAGTATTATTAAAGAGTTGAATGAAAACTACACCATTTCCATCCCTTTTGTTGATTCATTATACATTATACTAAGGATAAGTCATTTTCTAAAAATATATATAACACATTCACATTTTACAATACTACACTTGTGTCGATATTTTTGTTACTGTGTTTTGTGATAATAAAAAAAAACAATACAAAGATAGATTGACCTAAAGACCTATGTAGTACTTTTCAAAACAAAACACACACGTTGATCATTTTTAATTTTACATTAGTATTAGGTGTTTTCCTAATGTTTCAACTTTTTCGTTTTATAATTTATAATAAATTTCGTTTAATAATTATAATAAACGTATGAATTTTAAGTCAATACTGTATCAATTAAAAATTACATTTTCATTTATTTTCTCTGCTCTTATTCGGATAATTTTGTATGTAAATTTCATAAATAAACATTCTTTCTTTATCAGATTTGTACATATTTAGGTCCTTTGTTTGTTTTTGATGCATTGTTTGCTTTCACCTCTCCTTTTTAGGATGAAATTTAAAAAAAAAAAGAAAAGTATTCATACCTTCGTATACCTGATTTATTTCGATCTTCTTCTTCAGGTCCTCCAGATTCCTGTAAAAATAGAAAAAATGTACAAAATAAATAATTAAATAAATATTTAAAAGAATTTCCATGTGCTTCTGTTATATATATGTATGTATTTTAAACAAATATATTTTCGGCGCAATTACAAAAAAAAGAACACGAGAAAGAAAATTTTTGCGCGTTTCTTACAGTTTTCTTGAAGTATAAACAAACTAATGCCAATAATAACATTTTCCGTAATTTTTTGCTTAAATTTAAGTAATTTGACGTTTCAACTTGCTTGGCAACTGACTGAAAACAAAGTATGGTTTTCGAAACATATTCTTACGGTTATCCAACTTTGTATTTAATAATCGACTTACGGAGACACCTCGTCTACGACTTTTTATTACAGCATTATTTGGCTTATCATTCAATATTATTTGTGACAATCGTTTTTCTTGCTGTGACATAATATCAATGCTATTACTCTTAAATTGCATAATTATCTTTTTAGTCCGTGTTTGGGTGTCACTAATATTTGCAGTTGTATTCGAAATAGTTCTTTTAAATTTTCGTACAGGACATCGTCGCATAGGAACATATACGGATGGAGGATTCGTTATTGATATCGAATCCATTCTTATATAAAGAACTCTTTGTATGTGTTTTTTTTTTTTTGTTTTACAGCTTGTGCATTGGCATCACTTCAATTTTAAGTCTATTTTTCTTGATTTCCCTAATATCTTTTTTTTCTGTTGTTGTTTTAATTGATAAATATTTATCATAGTACGAAATTGCACTTTTTCATTTGACAACTTTTTACAACTATATTGAAAAAAAAACAACGAACAATCTTACAAACGAAATTTTTTATTTTTGTTTATTTTAGTTTAATAACTTTTTTTTATGTCTGTATTTGGTATTTTGCTACTTGGATTAATAAAAGTGCATAAAATTATTAAACATGCACAAATTTCAAACGGAATATTGGCCAGACGATATTTGTTTGTATCGCAGTCTGTAATTTTGCTGTGTCTATGTGTAGGCGTTTTGTTCGTACTACATAATAAATTAATTTCATTGAGATATCAACAATTTCGGTCTATTTTTTTTTTTTTTTTTGTAACAAAATTTTTATCGGTTGTCACACAGCAATAGATTGATTTAACATGCAAATACAATCTGCACAATTCAAAATCTCACGACGAACTGAAAATTCAACCATGAGAACGTTAAAAGAGATGGAAAACTCATGTATGAGCTATTTTCACATCTCGTCGGGAGCGAAGAATAATGCAATGTAATGTTAGGATGGAATTGTTTTCTTGTAAATTATTATATGCGTGTGTAAGTAAAATTGAATCATAGTCCCTCTCTAATTATTGTCCCTCTCTAAAAAAAATTATCATGAAGTCTAAACCTACAGAACGAAATTTATTTGCTTTAACTCAAAGAGAAATGACCCAGTCATGGTGTCGTCTCTCAAAATTTGCACAAAAATAGAGAAACTGCTAAAAATAATCCCTTTTTCTTTTTATAGATACGCACTTGCATTCATTCATTTTGATTCTTTACTACACATTTGTTGTCATAATTATAATTTTCACTTCTTGAACTTTTGTTTTTCGTTTATGTTCAAATATATACTTTATATATGTTGAACAAGGTTTTTGCAATATGTACATTTGTGCCTATTTATTTGTTTCATCATCATCATCATCTGTGTCTCTTACTTGCGTATAATTTATATGCTACTTTTTTTGCACAATTTCCTATTCATTTTATTATATTACTTTGTTCTCCATTCGAACGACAACGAGAGTCAAGAATTGTCCGTGGATTTAAAAAAAATATCAAGTAAAAGTACTTTGTACAACAACCTAAAAATTAATAGGCCACAGAGAATTTCTTAATTTGGTAGGAAAATAAGGTTTTTTCGTACATTATTCGTCTTTGTGTGTTGGTTGTGTATTCGCGTTGTACTGATTTTACGGCTATAAATGGAGTGCTGTACGTTTCTCTATTTTTTTTTTGTCGAGTATTGGGAAATCGACAGCACAGATTTTTATTTCACTCTTTTTTTATGAACTACTTACTGATGCCGAGCTTTGAGGAGAACTAACACCATTAGGAGTACGTTGCACAGTCACTAAAGCCATTTATTTGGCTTTTTATCTTGAATTTTCCTCTTTTTTTTGCAATTTTTCTCGCAGCTTTACAAAAACGAAGACTTGAACGTATTTGGATAATTTTTGTAAATATTTGAGTTATTTTATCGATTTCAGCCAACCCAATTCAACTAAACAAATACATCAATGAGACGAATAAAAGTGATGCAATCATTTGGATTTCTTCATGACTTCCAGATCGATTGTTTTTCATGTTCCGACGCCATCCATTAACGACGTCGAGGTCTGTATCTTGCCTCCTCCCCCATTAATTTCAGAAAAAAAATATGAGTACATTTGTAAAAAAAGAGTATTAAATTGAATAAAATAAAAACCCTTACAGTTAAATACTTTTTTTTATTTTGTAAAAGTCGTCGATTCATTTACACGCACATTAAGGCTCCAAATGTGTGCTGAGAATAAAAATACAAATATTTTTCGTCAAAAAATTTAAAATATAATTTCTTTTTTTTTTCATTTACATGTAACCTAATGTTATAAATTAAGTATGTTTCCTTTTTTATTTATCATACAAGAGAAACGATTTTTTTCTGATCGAATAATTTTTTCCATGAAGACAACATTTTATTTCATTGTTAAGTAATCATTTAAAGAAAATGAATGTATCGTATATTTTCCTAAAACTATTTTATAATTATGAATTTTCAAACTACTAGATCAAATCAGATATACTTACATCTTTCGGAGGTAATCTCATATATTTCGGAATAAAAATAAACAAATCTAAATCATGTTGATGAAAATCTAAAAGTTATTCTTCGATAGAAATCGCGGCAGATGCTACTTTGATCAAACGAAAAACTTGATATAAGATATTAATGAATAATATTCATAAAAATGTAAACACGAATTTCCTTCCGTATTATGAATAATAAAAGACATGTCGAAAACATGCATAACAATTTTCATAATGAATATTATTTTGATTTGTTTATATTTATAAATGTTTCTGTTGGTTTGTAAATGAAACAAATACTAAAAATCTTTTTATGTTATTTAGAAAAAAATTTCAAACTATAAAAATACGATACAAGAAAATTTAATATCAGACTGAAAGTTCATAAAGCTCTATAAATGTTTAAATTCTTTAACATTTTAATTTTTAATTGGATACTGAAATGAAAATGGAAGAAATAAGTGCGATAGTTGAAAAACTTTACGGCTTATGATTGTAACTTTTGAGCCCAACTTTTTTTTAATCCAAAGTACATAAAAAAATATATGACTTATTATGTAATGATCATTGAAAATGTAATAAGAATCAAATAAATATTTTCACTTTTGTGAAGAACAGTTTTCTTTGAACGGATCTAATGATAAAAACCACTTTGCTACAACGAAATTATAATTTACTTACCAAATAACATTTTCGTGTGATCAATGAGTTAACTGTGTAACGAAATTGTTAATGTTGATAATAATATAATGAACCAAGAATCACTTTTTATATTTATTTCTTCTTTTTTTCTTCAAGTTATTATAATTATATTTTTATCATAAATTATTTTTGTACAAATATTTGTTTAAATATATTTACTAAAAAAGTTAAAAACTACGCGACATGATAATCGAATAATGTTTAAAAAAAATTAATTAATTTCTTAAAAAAATAGAACTTTTATTTAGCTGATTTGTTGATTTATGTATATCAAGAAAATTAACATTGGAAAGTACAATATTTTTAATTTTTTTTATTGAAAATAAATGGGTTTTAATTTTAATAATTTGAATTTTATTAAGTTATTTATTTATATATAGTATAAATATTTTTATTTAGTATGTTTGATGTATTAAATTTCAACATAAAAGCGTTTTGTAAGACACATTGAGAAGAAAAAAGCGGACAACAATTTTATCTTTGTATGCAATTGTTTGAAATAATATTTGAAGATGAAGGTGAGGTGCAAATTAAACATTTGGATTTCAGGCACTGTTATAATATATATAAATATATATATATATATATATATATATATATTTTTTTTTTTTTTGTTAAATACACAAAAATATTAAAGAAGAATTAGTATCAATTTTGAGAGAAATTAAGAATATTATGGTTAGCGCATATTATTTATTGACACTATACAGACAAAAAAAACAATTATAATTATAATTACGTCTGTGCCTGCGATTACCATCCAATAACGCATTTCTATAATTCTTTTCTTCATTGTGCATATAGGATGAGCGAATTTCGGTGGTTTATATATATTTGCAAAATTTTTCAAAATCTATTTACGATGTTGCGCTAATTACTGTAGCATGGGATTGTGTGGCGGAGGACCATGATCCACGCCGTCCTAAAGAAAAAGAAATAAAAATAAAAAGCAAAAAAAATCAAGCAAAAAAAATTGACATCAGTTTATTTAGCTAGCACATGAATATAATTGTATAATCTACTTCTACGTCTGCAACAGAAGATTGCTACAAAAGCACCGATAATGAATACAATCGCAGCTGTTACGACAAAAGCAACAATTGGCCAATTAACGTTTGCCGAATCGAAGAATGAAGTTGCATGGCAATCGATACCATTTACAAATGAGTTTTCACGGATGACACGTTCCATTTGGAGGGCTGTAAAGCGAACATTCAGTGGTTCAAGCTCCTTTGCTGTAGCATTCAAGACATCGCATTGCCAATTGTTGTCTTCTGCGTAAATAACTAATGAATTTGTAACATTAGGTTTGCGGAGAATTGTTGCATTTTCAATAACGTTGCTGGATACATGGAATTTCGTCAACAACGGATTGTTTTTCAAATTGATGTTAAGTACTTTAATAGAGTTATATGAGAGGTCGACAAATTGCAATGCACGATTGTGTTCGAAAACATTGTCAGCAAACATTTCTATGTTATTATTGGACAAATCAAGATGATTTAGCTGAATAAGCGGAGCAAAAACGTCTTCTGAAAGGCTGCTAATGCGATTCAAGTTCAACAACAGCTTCCGCACTGATGACAATCCTTCAAATGCTGCATCGTCTAAATGCTGTAACTTATTTTGCGACAAATCCAAAATGTGACAAGCTTTAGCTTTACTAAAAGAACGAGCTCCTAATTCAGCAAGTTTATTTTGGTTTAGATAAATTTCCTTTAAATTTGTCGCACGATCAAACGAATCACTGTCAATGCTTTCCAATTCCGTTGCATTCAAGTAAACGCGATCTACATGTGTAAATTTCTCAAAAAGTTGGGTTGGAACATATGTAACCGTCGATTCCTGAAAAACAACTGTGCGAATTTGCTCGGGACGTGCATTATTTTCGACACGTTGTGCATTCCAATCCGTGCTCCGATCAATTTGTTTGTCAATCAATATGCAAACTTGTCCCAAATAGTAATTGTCATTATGTACTTTGGTGCAACGCAAAACGTCGTTTGTACTGCTTGTGATTGTGTGTAAAAGTTGTATGAAGATCATCAAAAAGGTACTGAAACAGAGAAAGCAAAAACGAACAAATTAATATTGAAAAGAAAAAACATTCAATAATAATAATAATTTGCAAACAGCACACAGCGATTATCCCGAAGAAAAGCCCCAATTGTTGTTACTATTTTAGTTGTCTGTCCTATATTTCTACTATAAAGCATTGGTCTCGTAAATACAATAACATGAACAGAAACCAGGGCGCCTGTGTGTCGTTTGATGAATACATATTATCATGATTTGAAGTGTGTTATAAATTTATGTACGACACTTGAATGAATTGTGGGCATTTTTTTAAACATATATTTTCTATTTTTATTTTTTTTTACAATAAATACGTAAGAAAATTTTTAAAAATATTTGTTGATTTTTCATTTTTTTAATCAAACAATTTTACTCAACGTTATATATCAATCATTATTTTCACCATTATTTCTATTTATAGTACAGTACAGCAAATATTCACAAAATCATCAGAAGCCAACGATACTCACAAAAATTTCTTTGATTGCTCCATAGTTGTTACTTTTGATAGTGTTTTGGTAAATCAATTTACAGGTACAACCTTTTGACTTCTTTCTTTGGCAATAAAAATGTATAAAGATATAACTTTCTTCTGTTTTTTTTTCAAAAATAGTAAATGGATCAGTAAAGGCGCGGTTCAAAATATTTTTTTAAGGTTTGTTTATAAATAATTTGTTCTTAAATATACTTTTTTTCCTCTATTTTTAACTATAATTTTGTATAAATATATTTTTCTTATTTTTAATGTGTATAAAACGTGAAAAGGTAATTAAGCACTTCGTTTTCTTATTTTTAAAAAGAGAAAAAAAAACACTATCGCGTCGCACGTTCCCGAATTTAATATACTTTTTTTTTCTCCTACACTTTGTATTTAATAATATTAACATTCAGCTGCAAACGAAGTAGTTGTTGACGGTTCAAAATGCGTACTCAAATTGAATGAATAATTTTATTTTGAAAAGTATCAACTCCCGAGTTTCTCCCCTTTATTTTTCCAACGCAAACGCACAACGTCGACGAGTTCATTTTGTATTCTAAAGAGCACAAGCAGCTGAGAACGAACGTTGGTTAATATTCTCCATGTCGGTTTATAGACTAAGGTAAGTAAGTATTAACGTGCTTCTATGCGTTTTCGTATTCCAACATGATTCACATAGTATATTTAATTTGTTGTAACAGCAATGTTCCATTCATGCATGTAACTTAACAACGCGCGGGTCTATTTTTACTTTCGAGTTTCTACCTACGCTCTTGTCTTGTTGTTTGATCGCTGTGTAAATACATGGATGCCGGTTGGCAAAGTTCATTTTACTCACAAAATATTGAACACATACACATAATTGGGAAGAACGTTACTCTCCAACTATCTAGCTTTAGGGAAATACAAACGAATGTAAAATAAAATAACAGTAAGATACATTTTCTGGGAACAAAAATAGATGGAATAAACGCTATTATTTCACAAAGCGTTTTTTGATCGTTCTACCAAATCGAATATGATAGAAATAGTACACAAGTTATATCCGTCTTATAATTACAATTATAGTTTATAATATTAATTTACTAATTATTATTGTCAAAAATTTTAATTTTTAGCATATTTACCTCTTTTTAAAAACAAATATTTAAAAAAAATCTTACCATAAGCAAAATGTAGAAAAAATATTACAAATTATTTCAAACTGATTTTCCTACATATTTTAAAATTTTATTATAAATTAACAATGTAATATAGTTAAGTTATAAAAACACAAGAGATACAGTATGAAACGTGAATGAAAAAGTCTACAGTTGCTTTTTATAATATCTTCGTTGTTGCTCATGCTTCTTTAATAAACTTGTCGCTTCACATAAAAAGTACAATCATAATGACTACAATACTAAATACAAAAAAAAAAACTGTGTGTAACTAAATTTATTACTCGCTATGAAATTTTTGTTGCTTCTTTTTTTTATTTGGTATTTTTAACGTAATTTTAGTTATTGTGTATCATTTTACTCAACCGAAAGAACAATAAAATACAATTTTATTCTGACGAGAATGAACTCTTGCTTTCTTTTTTTTTGTTTTTGAATTGACACAGGTGTGTTATTTTCTTTTCTCATCGTTTTTCTCTTGCAGTGCACTTATTATGTAACCTACCAAAGCATAACAAAATTTTATATTTAGTTCGTTGTACTTGATAAACATTTTTGAGACGCAAAGCTATTAGAGGATTTATTTTTGTCGGTTTTAATTTAAAAAAAAATATGTAAAATTTAACTTATTATCATGCTATTTATTTTAATCAAATCAAGAAAAAAAAATTTACTGACGAACGCATTTTTATTCTTTCAAACTGAAAGCAAAATTTACAGCCAAAAAATACAATATTTATATTTTGAAGGCCATTCCCCTTTGTAGACTTTCATTAGAACACCCTAACATTTTTGTTATTTTTGCTTTATTTTTTTGGGTATATATAATATGACTTGTGAATAGGTTTAAAGAGAAAATGCAAGAAGGGTGCATTTATATGTCCTTTTAAATATTTTATAGTATGAGTGAGTAATAAATGTTGTGCAAGCTTAAATGTCTTTATGAGTGCGAGTTCATTCAACAAGCATCAAAATTTAATTTTTATAGAAAAAATTTTTGACGATTCGTCTCATCGAAGTCAAATTTTACAAAGAATGTAATGTACAGATGAGCAAATCAATATCTTTGGGTTATCTGTTCATCACATTCCTATAAATTAATATTCAAATACATATACACAAATTACCTTCAATTTAACCATAAAATCTTCGAATTGAGTCATATTCATAAATATTGAAAACTGTAAAGTCTTGATAAATAACATTATTATTTGTTTTAATATTTAGAATGTATTAATTACTAACTGATAATTTATAAAAAAAAATCGATTTAGCTTTTCACTTAAAATGTTTATATTATTCTCTTTCAATTGTGTCTTGTTGCTTTACATTACATTTAAAGAAAGATTTGTAATCAAGCGAAACCTTTTTCCATTTAATTATAAAAACCGATAAAAACTTGGAAATCGCCATAACTATTCAATAAGTCTAAGTAATTTTTACATTTTGTGTCATTTTTAAAAATGAACAAGCTTCTTGACCACATTGAAGAGCGAAATGGAAATTGATCAATATCTGTTACATGTCACACGTTTAAACAAATATTTTACATGTTGGGTTGCATCAAAAGAAAAAGTACGTGAACTAACTTATAATGAGCCTTTTTCCTGTGACATAATACATACAAAAAGTGAATGACCTTGAATATAAAATCGATCGATGAATTTTTTTTAGCAGAAATAAGACAATATAGTTCATTGAATGTATGTTCTTTTTTGTCGAACACGTTAATGCAAACAATTACGTTGATTAAATATAATAAACCATTTCATTAAAAGAAATCATCACATCATCTTTAACTCTCGCTTGAATCAAATCAAACTATTGACCTGCTTATTTCTCTAACAAACAACAACATAATACATGTACATTTGCTCTTTTAAAACAGTTTCGATTCTCTTTTAATATCGTACATTATTATTTTTACTTGCAAGTAAATACTTGAAAAGAGTGATGATGAATCATGCTTTAAAATATGAATGAATATAAAAAATACTTATCATTCCATTCTTAAAACAAAATAATATATTTTTATTAGGTAATCTAATATTTGTAATTGAAAGAGTATGCGAGACGACTTGCTGATGCTGATTTATTAACATGTACGAATTAAGTGTTGTAGTATCTACTACATATTTATTTAAAAAAAAAAAACAAATATAGGAAGCTCGCGTGTCTAATGCAAAGAATTTGTCTATAGCTGATCAAATGTAGTTGTGTGTTCGTTCATAATAGAGGTCAATAAGTTTTGCTTTTTGCAATAACAATGAGATTTTTGACATGCAATTGCTTAGCAGTAGATTGATATAAATAAAACAGATGATTATTATTAGATAACCAGATGGTGAACGATTTTTAATGCGAGAAAATGATACACACATATGATATTAAGTTTTGTATTAATCATCAAAACATTGAAGTTACTTTTTAGCTACATAACCTTTAAAATGTCTCAAAATTTCAAAAATATGGGAGTTATGAAGTTTGAGAAATATCAAAAAAAAATTTGATCAAAGATAAAGCATATATGTAAAACTAAGTTATGTAGGTACTATATTTATATTTTTTAAGCTAAGTCTTCATAAGCGCATTTCAGTCATTTTAATTTATTGCTTGGATTTAATTACACTTGGTCTTCATAAAATATTAAAAACATATCGTACTTAATTAGAAATTTCCAAATCGTCTTACTATTATAAAGTTAATTAAATTAGGCAAATATTTTTGCATGACAAATATTACTATGCCTTTTTTATCATTTTTATTAATCTTTTATGTTTAAGAATTGTTTTTTTTTTTTTCATGAACAAGTCTGCATTCAAATCAGTTCATTATTTCATTTTCCTGTCATTCCGCTTGATATTTTTTGTTCATTGCGGCAACAG